>NC_090338.1:68932202-69232202 GCF_035084215.1 Heptranchias perlo | reverse complement strand
TAGGGTGGAAGCTGGAAAAGTGGAGCATCGTGAGGTTGTCCGTGGGCTTGCGGTAGAGTGAGGTGCTGAGGTGCCCGTCTTTGATGGAGATTTGTGTGTCCAAGAAAGAAACCGATTCTGAGGAGTAGTCCATGGTGAGTTTGATGGTGGGATGGAACTTGTTGATGTTATCGTGTAGTCTCTTCAGTGATTCTTCACCGTGGGTCCATAGGAAGAAAATGTCGTCGATGTATCTGGTGTATAGCGTTGGTTGGAGGTCCTGTGCAGTGAAGAAGTCGTGCTCGAACTTGTGCATGAAAATGTTGGCTTATTGGGGTGCGAATTTGGTCCCCATGGCTGTTCCGTGTGTTTGGGTAAAGAACTGGTTATCGAAGGTGAAGACATTGTGATCCAGGATGAAGCGGATGAGTTGTAGGATGGCGTCTGGAGATTGGCTGTTGTTGGTGTTGAGTACTGAGGCTGCTGCAGCGATGCCGTCATCGTGGGGGATACTGGTGTAGAGTGCCGAGACGTCCATCGTGGTGAGAAGTGTTCCTGGTTCAACTGGTCCGTGGGTGCTGAGTTTTTGTAGGAAGTCTGTAGTGTCGCGACAGAAGCTGGGGGTTCCCTGTACGATGGGTTTCAGGATGCCCTCGACGTATCCAGAGAGGTTCTCACACAGCGTTCCGTTGCCTGATCCGATAGGACGTCCGGGTGTGTTGGCTTTGTGTATCTTTGGGAGGCAGTAGAAGTCTCCCACGCAGGGAGTACGTGGGATGAGAGTGCGTAGGATGCTTTAAAGGTCTGGATCGAAGGTCTTGATCAGTTTGTTGAGCTGGTGGGTGTGTTCTTTGGTCGGATCTGCGGGTAACTGTCTGTAGTGTTCCTGGTTGTCCAGTTGTCGGTATGCTTCTTTGCAATAGTCCGTTCTGTTCTGTATGACAATGGCTCCTCCTTTGTCCGCTGGTTTGATGACGATGTTTCGGTTGGTCTTGAGAGCGTTGATGGCGTTGCGTTGTGCTCGGGTGACATTCTGGACTGTCTTCTGAGTGCGCCTGATGAATCTGGCATTGACGCATTTCCTGACAGCTTGGGCATACATGTCAAGCTGAGGGTAGCGACCCTCCGGAGGAGTCCAGTTTGACTCTTTCCTCTTCGGTTGCTGTACCGTGGATCCCTCTGTCTGCTGTTCTGGATCATTGATTGTCTCATTGGGTTCGCTGTTGAAATCTTGGGGTTTGTGGTAGAATTCCCGGAGCCTCATTCTCCTGATGAATTCCTCTGTGTCCGCCGCGAGACTAGTGGGGTCCATTTTGGTGGTGGGGCAGAAATTGAGCCCTCGGCTGAGAACCTCGATTTCGTCTGGTTGAAGGGTGTGGTCGGACAAATTGATGATAGACTTCCCTGTGGTTGTAACCGTGGTACCGGGGGAGGCTTGGTATTCTCTCTCTCTCTCTGCCATTTTGGGTTTCTTTCTGCCCGTCTGTGTAATTGACACAATGTATATCCAGTGTACTGGGACGTGCTGTTCTCCGTGACTGGCCTGTTTGAATAACAACGACAACTTTTGATTGGTGTGATGCTGTCCCAGCCTAGTATAAGATATGCGATTTGAGAACCTTTTCACTCATTCATCTGACGAAGGGGATAATCTCCGAAAGCTTGTGATTTTAAAATAAATTTGTTGGACTATAACCTGGTGTTGTAAGATTCCTCCCTTTAATGAAGATATAGGGCACAATTTTAAAAGAAATCTGCGGGTGCGTTGGGGGGGCCCGGGGTGGGGGGGTGCAAATAAGATCACGTTTTTGAGGAGTGGGCAGAAATCCCGGCTCCAAGACGCCGAAGAACGTACACGGCCCAGAGCCATCTGGGTGCGCACGCCATTCCCGCACAATTAAAGCCGGCGGGACGATATTTAAAGGAGCCATTCAACTATTTAAAGTAGTTAAAAAATCCATAAATACAATTAACTATGAAGGCAAGCAATTTCAACACGTGTTTCCCGTGCTGTGTGAAACACGGCACAGGAAAGTCAGCGGGTTGCAGCCGGCATTCATTTGGACATTTAAATCCCTGTTTGACAGATGGGGATAAAAGGTGAGTTATTGCAGCAGGGCACTCAGTTCTCTCAGACAAACTTTTCGTTGGGAGATCTTTGTGTTTAGACTGAGAATTCTTGGTTTACACTCAGAATTGTTCTGTTTATACATATTTACCAACTTTTTGGACCCCCTCAAACTGACACCATCAGGATGGGGGGGTGCGATGGCTGCATTCACCACGACATCCGAGGACGAGGAACATCACCATCCTCACCAGGCACGGCGTGCACTTCCGCCACTTGGAGCTCCACAACACAGAGGTGTACCACAGGGACCTGCACAAGAGCACAGAGGGCAACAACAGAGGGACCGACATTGCAGGAGGCACTACCCTCGTCAGAGGGTCTATAGACTGAGGCTCAGCTTCCTGGACCTCTCTGAGGAGCAGTGCATACGGAGGCTGAGAGTCAGTCGCCAGGTGGTCGCAGACATCTGCAGCCTCTTTCATGCCGAGCTGCTCCCGGCTGGGCCTGGCGGCATCTCATTACCCGTCACAATTAAAGTGACCACTGCCCTCAACTTCTTCGCCTCCAGATCATTCCAGGGTGCCACGGGTGACATCGCCGGGGTCTCTCAGTCACGTGCACACAAGTGCATAAGGCAGGTCACCGACAGTTTCTTTCGCAGGGCCTCGCAATACGCTAACTTCCCCGTGGACGACCTCAGCCAGACGGAGCGGGCAGTGGGATTCCACTCTGTGGCTGGCTTCCCATGTGTACAGGGTGAAATCCGAGCACCTCCACACGAGCCAGGACTGTTCATCAACAGAAAGGGTTATCACTCCATCAACACTCAGCTCGTTTGTGACCACCACAAAAGATTTCTTCACGTGTGTGCCAGATTCCCTGCCAGCTGCCACGATTCATTCATTCTGAGGGAATCCAACATCCCAGACCTCTTCCATGCACCAAATAGCCTTAAGGACTGGCTCCTCGGGGACAAGGGATACCCCCTGCACACGTGGCTCATGACGCCTCTGAGGAACCCCATCAATGAGCAACAGCGTCGATACAACGACAGCCACATCGCCACCAGGTCTGTAATTGAACAAGAGGTAGGACTGCTGAAGATGCGATTTCGGTGCCTCGATTGTTCTGGGGGAGCGCTTTAATACGCACCATCGAGAGTGGGTCGCATTATAGTAGTGTGTTGTGGCCTGCACGGGTACCAGTTGATGAGGCCCCGTGCCCTCATCCAGCATCCACATCTGCAATGAACATTGAGGAGGAGTATCAGCAGCAGCAGGAGGAGGAGGAGGAAGAGGAAGAGGACGAACCCATGGGCAGAACAGCGGCTCACCTGGCTGCTCGTGAGGCCAGGGAGTCACTCATATGTGAACGGTTCTCGTAAGATCACAAAGTGAGACTAGTCCAGTCCTCACACCACCTGGAAAAAGCAGCCGCCATCACCATCCCACCCCCCACCCCCTGCACAAAACAGTCCTGCAACTACACATACACCCACTGTAAAGTGACCCACTGAGTGGCATCAAGTGTCACCGTCCATGGTGAAGCTCATGAAAGGGCGCTATCACAAAAGGCAGTCAAGAATGGGCAAGACATGGCAGCAGTGGTGAGGGTGATAACATTTAATGTGACTTTATCAAAAAACAAACCTAAATGAAAAACATGACAGTCTGTCAGACACCCTTGTGCATACCCTTCGCCATCACAAAACCTTAGCCTTTCTCTTCCTACCGCTTCTACGTGGTGCATCCCCTGTGGCTGCAGCAGAGGTAGTGGCAGGTTGCTCGTGTCCATGCCCGGACTGCTTAGATGCTTTCGGCCTACGCCTTCTGGGTTTTGGAGCCCATGAGGGCCCCTCCAAAGACTGCTCCACCTGCACCTGTGCAGTGGCAGACTCGGCCACCTGGAGAGGGGGCAGCATGGCGGGTACTGGTTGAGAGGGGGGCAACAGGTGAGATGTGGGAGTGTTTTGCATCCCTATTTCCATGTCCCCTTTCGCCATCATCCCTCTCCTGGACCAGGCTGACATCACTCCTACCACCCTGCTGGAGAACAGTTTGGAGGACATGTATGATGCCTTGGAAGCTCAGTTGTAAAGTATCTGTCTGCCTGTTTAAGGCGGCCGAATGTTGTTCACCATGAGTCCGAACGGCCGTTGCTAGGGCCTGAATTTTTAAAAAATTCATTCATGGGATGTGGGCCACTGGCGAGGCCAGCATTTATTGCCCATCCCTAATTGCCCTTGAGAAGGTGGTGGTGAGCCGCCTTCTTGAACCGCTGCAGTCCGTGTTGTGAAGGTTCTCCCACAGTGCTGTTAGGAAGGGAGTTCCAGGATTTTGACCCAGCGATGATGAAGGAACGGCGATATATTTCCAAGTCGGGATGGTGTGTGGCTTGGAGGGGAACGTGCAGGTGGTGTTGTTCCCATGTGCCTGCTGCCCTTGTCCTTCTAGGTGGTAGAGGTCGCGGGTTTGGGAGGTGCTGTCGAAGAAGCCTCGGCGAGTTGCTGCAGTGCATCCTGTGGATGGTACACACTGCAGCCACTGTGCGCCGGTGATGAAGGGAGTGAATGTTTAGGGTGGTGGATGGGGTGCCAATCAAGCGGGGTGCTTTGTCCTGGATGGTGTCGAGCTTCTTGAGTGTTGTTGGAGCTGCATTCATCCAGGCAAGTGGAGAGTATTCCATTGCACTCTTGATTTGTGCCTTGTAGATGGTGGAAAGGCTTTGGGGAGTCAGGAGGTGAGTCACTCACCGCAGAATACCCAGCCTCTGACCTGGTCTTGTAGCCACAGTATTTATATGGCTGGTCCAGTTAAGATTCTGGTCAGTGGTGACCCCCAGGATGTTGATGGTGGGGGATTCAGCGATGGTAATGCCGTTGAATGTCAAGGGGAGGTGGTTAGACTCTCTCTTGTTTGAGATGGTCATTGCCTGGCACTTGTCTGGCATGAATGTTACTTGCCACTTATCAGCCCAAGCCTGGATGTTGTCCAGGTCTTGCTGCATGCGGGCACGGACTGCTTCATTATCTGAGGGGTTGCGAATGGAACTGAACACTGTGCAATCATCAGCGAACATTCCCATTTCTGGCCTTATGATGGAGGGAAGGTCATTGATGAAGCAGCTGAAGATGGTTGGGCCTGGGACACTGCCCTGAGGAACTCCTGCAGCAATGTCCTGGGGCTGAGATGATTGGCCTCCAACAACCACTACCATCTTCCTTTGTGCTAGGTATGACTCCAGCCACTGGAGAGTTTTCCCCCTGATTCCCATTGACTTCAATTTTACTAGGGCTCCTTGGTGCTACACTCAGTCAAATGCTGCCTTGATGGTCAAGGGCAGTCACTCTCACCTCATCTCTGGAATTCAGCTCTTTTGTCCATGTTTGGACCAAGGCTGTAATGAAGTCTGGCGCCGAGTGGTCCTGGTGGAACCCAAACTGAGCATCGGTGAGCAGGTTATTGGTGAGTAAGTGCCGCTTGATAGCACTGTCGACGACACCTTCCATCACTTTGCTGATGATTGAGAGTAGACTGATGGGGCGGTAATTGGCCGGATTGGACTCATTTGTGAGCCATGGTTGAAGCTCATGGAGGCTAGCCATCTCTCCATCGGAGATTTTCCCGCACTTACCTGCGACACTATCTCAAACATTTCCGCAGTTACCTGTGACACTATCTCAGATATTTCCGCAGTTACCTACGACACTATCTCAGACATTTCCGCAGTTACGTGCGACATTATCTCAGACAGTTGCTCACATCCCTGTGACACTATCTCAGAGATTCCCTCATGTACCTGTGCCACCATTCCACTAATGCAGGAGTTGGACTCCTCCAGCCTCTGCGCTATTGTGGAGAATGTGCTTGGCACCTGTTCCAGTACTTCGCAAATGTGCTGCTGTCCCTCGGTCATTCTCCTTTTAAAGGATGGCCCTCGGGTTTCAACATTTGCGTCCATCTGAGCGGAGCCTGGAGAGGAGTGCTCCCACCAACGTGGGCTCACCACAGCTGCTGCTGCCACTAGTGTCTGCTCATGCTCACTTGTGTGTGATGACTCACCAGGTGCCAACCCAACTAACTGACTACTAGGACCCACCAATGTGTGAGTATCTGGTGGATGGCTCACTAAGATGTGACAGTGCACCCTCAGAGACTGGGAGCTTGTCTGAGGAATTGCCCTCTGCCGTCACTGCGGTCGTTGAAGGGCCTGGAAGAGAACAGAAGGCAATATTAAGCATCATCACAGATGTGTCATGTTGCGATGAGCACACTGAGGTGTTCAACATGCCAATCATTGTTAACATCAATTCATGTGTGTGATGAATGTTAAAGTTGTGTCACCAGACGTTTATGGGATGTCAGTCTCGGCGTCCCTGACGGACAAGCACTCGAGGATGTGGCTGATCTCCCAGGCCTCCTCCTCTGCCTCTGTGAAGACCATTATTTGTTGTAGCCCCCCTCCAGTCCTTGCCCTCTCGCATGCATTTTACGCTCTCTTCCAAAAAGGGAGAAAGTAGAGACGTATGAGTGAGTCAGTGATGGTGAAGTGGCCAGCCGAAGAACGCATTGGTTTGGGTGTGGCTGACCGTGAAAGAGATTCATCAGAGGGTGAGTGTCAGATAGAGACGTCACATTGGATGAGGATTGGGGTGAGTGGTAGTGGTGGGGTGACTAATGGGGAGGTGAGGAAGTGCTGAGGAAGTGAAGGTAAGTTGAGGATGAGCCTTAAGTGGGTGTGAGGAGTGATGTGATGGAGTAGTCTTGGCAGCGCAGGATGAGTTGGGGGGGTGATGTGCAGCACGGAATGCAGGAGAATCAGTAAGTGTACTCACTATTGCTGACCCACTTAGGTCATTGAAATGCTTCCTGCACTGGACCCAAGTGCAGGAGATGTTGCTCCTGCTGGTGACCTCCTCTGCTACCTCGAGCCAGGCCTTCTCGGTGGCAGAGGCAGGCCACTTCCTCCTGTCGGCCGGGTAAAATAGTTCCCTCCTCCTCCTCACCCCGGCCAGCAGCACCACAAATGAGGAATCGCTGAATCTTGGAGCAGCCTTGCCCCTGTGCTGCTCCGTTGGGTCTTCTTGCTCTTTGCTCCAGCAAAATCCATTGGAGCAATGGCCCTTTAAACCCAGACGCTCCAGCTGACAGCCTGTCATGCGGGTGCGCAGTCCGCCCGCTGTGCAGCTTTTAGACGGCAAACCCAGAAACAAGACTAATGGCCACCAATTAAGTCACGATCGCGTGGGGAACGGTAAGCTTTTGTAATTCAGGTTTGCCGCTCGCCTATTGGCCAACCCCCCAACCTCCGCTGCCGTCCTGTCACCTTATTAAAATTGTGCCCATAGTTGCTCTTCCTGGTCTTTTTATGTCAATTTATTTTAGCACTATGTATCAATCCTTGACCTGTAAGTTGTTTAAGTGACCTGGATCCAGTGTCTTGAGCCTGGTCAGGAGAAGGAGAGCAGGGTGCATACCTCTCAACTGTCCCATTGTAATCAGGATGTTCTGATGTTAAACAGCACCACTGAGAGCAGTAGAAGCAGAGCACCATACCTCTAAGCTGGCAAAACCAACTGGCTGACTGGCTCTACACTGCACCCTGCACCTGATGACCACCATTTCAACATGTTGAAGGTTGTTTAGTACACCAGGTTACCATTTTTCTTAGGTTCTCTCTTTCCCTCCCTGCAAATTCCCCACCTCAGTAGCTCAGCTGAAATTGGGCACTCGCGTAAATTCACAGGACAAGCTCTTTGTGCTAAGTGCTGGACTCCAATTACATAGGAACAGGAGTAGGCCATTTAGCCCCTGTAGCCTGTTCCGCCTTTCAATCAGATCATGGCTGATCTGTATCCTAATTAGTTTACTTTCCAGAAACAGACATTTGGAGTTTGCAAGTAAGTCATATTTGTTCCTTGGGAAATTGGCATAACATTTCCGAATTCTATTCCTAGAATGAAAACCGCTCTTGCTATGGGGCAGTTTCTCTTCTGGCAGCATGATAGAACCATTCACACCATTTGACAGTGTACCTTTTGTAAAAATTAAGTTTTTATTTGGAGCGCTGCACATCCTAATAGTGTAGACAGCGCACAGATTAAGTGGTAATAGAATTACATCTTCAGCACAGCAATCTATAATATGCTGAAGTTTCCAGGCACAGCGAGTGCACAGATTAGTTATGGATGTGTGCACAGTGCATCAGCACAACCAGGTTAAGGCAAATTTCCAATAATGCAGCACCATATGCTAAGTGCCGGAACAGTGCACATTAAATGAACGGCATTGATTGTTTTTGTGACTTTTTCCTGCAAAGTTTGTGCTCAGTGGGTTAAAGGTGTTTGTCCTGGGAATGGACCACTTTTTTTTGGACATCTAAGCACTCTGAGATCAGGTATGGCAGGAGTGTCCATGCTTTTTCCTTTGTGCAATATATAATGGGGAGCCTCGGAGCCACACATGGGCCCAAAGTTTCTGCTTTGGGCGCAATCAGCATTTAGGCACAAATTGTGCCGCCAGATTTTCATGCCGAGTTTCCGCTAAAATGCATTAAAATAATTACAAATGTAAAATCTGCCATGAATCAGCGCAATTCGGCAACTTAAGAGAGAGTAATCATTTAATTTTTTCCAATAAAAAGTATTCATTGAAGTATTTAAGAGATGTATTTAAGAGTGGTAACTTGGTGCAGTTTTATTAATACTGCTGAAAGTGGGTGTATCACAAAAAATAAAGATTTTTATTAAGTGTCTGATCCTCCACCTGTGAGTAACCTGGTTTTAAATCATTGAAAATGACTCAAAAAAATATACTGAACCATTTACTACTTTCATTGGTGTACACTAGTCAGTTTCTTAGTAAATTAAATATTTTTTAATATTTAAAAACGTGTCTTTATGCCTAAGAAAACAAGCCTAATTTCAAGACCCTCCTCAAATGGCAGCAGGCGGAAACTCGTTATTTCAATCGGGGGCCGTGGCCAGTTCTGTGGGCGGAGCCGGCTTCAGCGAAATCATTTTTGAGCCAGCACAAGAGATCACGGAAACTCAAATTACGCTGGGCGTAAATTACACACAGTGTAAATTGAAATTCTGCAATGTTTTGCACTAATTCGGCCAGATTGTGCTGAAAAAGCCAGCGCAACCTAGTGAAAACTCATGGAGTTTAAATTCATGTTCCCATTAATTTGCAGATATTTCTATCTATATATAGATGTACAGATATCCATATCTCAAGTTGCTGATACTAACAGATCATGATGTTCTAACTGGGACACATTCATCATTAAAAAATAACCCTTACCAAACCTCCAGGCCCATAAAATTTTAATAGGGTAAACCAAAAAATAGGAATTATCTAAGTAGATAGAACACTAGTAGAACACTCCTCACTGCACCAGTTTGATTATTTTTCCTTATTGTTCTTCGCCAGTCATCTTGTAGCCTCTCAGAGTGAGATTTCCAATCTAGTGCCAATTGGTGCTGCGACAGTCAGCGTTATGCTGTTGCCTTTGCTCACTGCGAACAGGATTCCAAATGTCCAAATTCATATCACACGGGTGCATTATAGACAGAAGATAGAGGAGTTCTACCTGGGCAGGGGGTGAACAGTCTGGGGGGAGTATTGGTCTTGGACATTAGAGAAATGGTTTCAATGGAAAAGAAAATCGGAACAGGGCGTAAAACAGGCGGCCGATTTATTATTGCCCGTTTCGCCGCTGCTGCCCGAGACTGATCTCACCCCCAGTGTGTCTAATTGACTGCACAACCCAGTTCCCAGTTTGTACTGTTGAAGAGACCAGACTCTGAAGTGTGTTTTGACAGCTATTGTACAATTGATAAAATCTAGGTAATATGCAGCAAGTAAATGGACTGGGAAATTGGCTCTGTGCTGCTCAGTAAATCGGTGTCACTCAAAATGTAATGGTTTCAAAATATTTGCAATCACTCTTCAACATTGCAAAGAATGTTAAATTAAATTTGGGGATTTATAGTAGTTAACTGTTGGGCTATAAGGTGTCTAGGCAGTTTTTCACCTATAACTCTGGTTCAAGGCCATAGCATTGGGGACCAGCCAGGAGTTATATGGAGGACTAAAAGTGCACGCCAAAAAAAGACTGAATGTGAAAATGTATTACATGAGTACAGTAAAGGGAAGAATTATAAATTTGTTTAAGATAGGCATAGAGGTCTGTTGAGATACCACTGAGATGACTGGTCTGCGATTTCAGCTCCACGTGGTTTTAATTTAGCACAGAGATATATTAAATCATCCAGTAGCTGCTAAGCACTTCAACAAATAGGAAATTATGCTCCTTATGCTGGTGAGTACCAAGTGGTAACACTGCCACACAAATGCAAAGGTAACTGCAGTCGGGTCCTCCATTGGCACAGTCAGGTTGACAGGCTTCAGGCTAACACAGGTATTAAGGGCATTGCTGCAATTGATAAGTCCTGCCAGCAGGTGTCAGCCGTACTTAAATTCATTTCTTTTAAAAATTAAACATTTAGTAATTCTTTCAGTGCCTTTTGTCTATTAGCAGTAAACTGGGCTAAACCTAGATTGGAAAATGCAAATTGGTGTTAATCTTACTGCATAAAGGTGTTGCCTGTTGTGGTATTGAGCTGTACAGAGCAGGAAAGCCCCTGGTTTAATTCCTGCTCTGTATTCAGTTAGCTGATCCCAGCCAGGATCGTTACAATTGGCCTTTGTGACTCCACGTCAGGTGGGGGGGGGGGGGGGGGCAGTGAGGGAATAAATCAGCGAGGGTTCCTGGTGCAGTCCAATGTGACGCTTTGCCGAGAAGTGAGGAAGAAATGTCAGTGAGAACGACTCATAAAGGACATACCAGAGTTTGCAGAAGAAACGGGAATGGAGATAAATAGATTTTTTGAGTTTCCTCTTGATAGCTCAGTGATGCTGATCCACCACTTGCTGTCCATGAAAATCCCAGGTTTTCCCCCTCGTCTGCACTCAAGTGGGCACAGCGGTGAGGTGGTACACTGCCCTCAGCATTTCCCGCCAAGCGAGGGGAAAAAAAATAGTTCCTTATTCTAATCCCCGTCTTGTCACCTCTGCTGGAGTGTGCGCGGGGAAGGGCACATAAAGAATGAATGGACCTTTAGGTGAGACACTGGGAGGGGATGAACACTGGAGCACGTCAGCACCTTTAGGAGAGAAGGTGCAGAAAGAACAACAGACTCTAGTCCTGGAGAGAGATATGCAGAAACTACACTAAGATTACACACTCGATGTCTTCAACAGGTCAATAATTTGATATTTAATACAGCATCATCACCACAAGATGGCACTGCAAACAAGCTAGCTGGGAAAAGCCAGCACTGGAATTCTCAAGTTAATTAATTCTACTAAAGAAATTTAAGCAAATGTTCATCATCAACAACAACAACATCAGCCAATTTGCGCATAGCAAGGTCCAACAAACAGCAATGAAATAAATACCCAGACAATCTGTTTTATTTGTTAGTTGAGGAATAACTTTTGGCCAGGACACTGGGGATTACTCCCCTGCTCTTCTTCAAATAGTGCCATGGGATTTTTTTATGTCCACCTGAGAGGGCAGACTGGGCTTCGGTTTAATGTCTCATCCGAAAGTCAGCACCTCCGACAGAGCAGCACTCCCTCAGTACTGCACTGGAGGGTCAGCCTAGATTTTGTGGTCAAGTCTGTAGAGTGGGGCTTGAACCCACGGCCTTCGAACTCAGAGGCGATCTTCTGACTCAGAGGATGGAAAGGATGTCACTGTCGTACTGTGTTGGTGAGCCTTAACAGTTCAAGAGTTGGGTAACAGTAAACATCAGCCAGTTTACAGAACGAGAATTAGGGAGACCGAGTGAACAGTCTGCAAATGCGCTTTGAGGCATCCTCTCTCAGGAGAGTGAAAAACTGTCGTGAGCCACTGGCCTAACTGTGCTGACTCACGCAGTCCAGCTGCCTCTTGTTCTCACCTGGGGTTAAGTTGACCACCTGGTACCTTTGAAACAAACAGTCTGGCCTTGGTGGCAACCGTCCAGTAATTTTGATAACTGAAATGTAGACATTGAAAGTCCAGCTGGTTGCTGCCTTTTTTTAAAACCGATCCTGTGAATACGTCAATAGACCTTTCCGTGCGTGTTTACAACTCTCAGTTTAATTATCTGAGATGCACAAAATAAGAATTGCAGCCAAAATTCAATTTTTCAAGAGACTGTCCACACCAGTGGTCGTAATCTGATGATAGTGCCTGGCTACACCTGCCTTATGTAGAAGAAAAGGCTAGACTTCAAATCGAAAGCAAGCTGTTGGAGACTGGACATAGGCTACTGTAATGAAAACATTACATTTCAGAGGAAACATTTATATAGCACCAGTCACTGAGAAAGACAAACTACTAGATTGCCGCTAAACTTGAAACGCTTCTGATTTGAGGAAATGTATTTGTTTTAGCACATACTTAGACGCCTAGATGGGCTTTTAATTGTACCCCTGCCCAAATCCCTTCTACCTGTTCCACCTCTGGTTTTGGACTGGACAAACCTTCCAACCCTTCCAAGGTTGAGAAATAAGCTTGATGTGGAGATGCCGGTGATGGACTGGGGTGGACAAATGTAAGGAATCTTACAACACCAGGTTATAGTCCAACAAATTTATTTTAAAATCACAAGCTTTCGGAGATTATCCCCTTCGTCAGGTGAATGAGTGAAAGGTTCTCAAATCGCATATCTTATATTAGGCTGGGACAGCATCACACCAATCAAAAGGTGTCGTTGTTGTTCAAACAGGCCAGTCACGGAGAACAGCACGTCCCAGTACACTGGATATACATTGTGTCAATTATACAGACAGAAAGAAAGAGACCCAAATGGCAGAGAGAGAGAGAGAGAATATTAAAACACATAACTTTTTTCCCCTTTTTGCTGGTGGGGTTACATGTAGCGTGACATGAACCCAAGATCCCGGTTGAGGCCGTCCTCATGGGTGCGGAACTTGGCTATCAACTTCTGCTCGACGATTTTGCGTTGTCGTGTGTCTCGAAGGCTGCCTTGGAGAACGCTGACCCGAAGATCGGTGGCTGAATGTCCTTGACTGCTAAAGTGTTCCCCGACAGGGAGGGAACCCTCCTGTCTGGCGATTGTTGCGCGGTGTCCGTTCATCCGTTGTCGCAGCGTCTGCATGGTCTCGCCAATGTACCATGCTCCGGGGCATCCTTTCCTGCAACGTATGAGGTAGACAACGTTGGCAGAGTCACAGGAGTATGAACCATGTACCTGGTGGGTGGTGTCCTCTCCAGAAATAAGCTGTTAAATATCTCCTTATTCTCCTTATTCTCTTCTTTCTCTGACCCGGAACACAGAAAAAGGATGCTACAGGTCAGGATAAGCCTTAAGACTCCCGTGCTTCAGACAACATTAGCTTTAGCAAAGGTGCAGTAGTATTGTGGGGACCAACATAAGAGGTTGAAAATGGGATAATTCTGTTGAGCTCCCACCTGCTGAAAAGATGGTTGGGGATTGGACGGGGTATAGTTATCCAGGCAGCAACAACAACTTGCATTTGTATAGCACCTCTAACATAGTAAAATGTACCAAGGCATTTCACAGGAGTTTTGTTGAACAAAATTTGACACCGAGCCACATAAGGAGATATTAGGACAGGTGACTAAAAGCTTGGTCAAAAAGGTAGGTTTTAAGGAGTGACTTAAAGGAAGAGAAAGGTAGAGAGATGGAGGGGTTTAGGGAGGGAATTCCAGAGCTTAGGGCCTAGACAGTTGAAGGCACGGCCGCCAATGGTGGAGCGATTAAAATTGGGGATGCGCAAGAGGCCAGAGATCTCAGAGGGTTGTAGGGCTGGAGGAGGTAGGAGAGATAAGAAGGGACATTAATGCGTGCCAACACCAATTCAAAATATTCCCAAGGATAGTTCTGATAGAAGGCAGAGTACGCAGCAATATCCAGAGGGTGATACTTGCTTCTTCGGGATGGGCAGCTTCAACTCTCAGGTCAGTCCAAAGCGCTGGACCCGAGCAGTGAGTGGAGGCCCTCCGGCCTGCAGGTGGTCCCTCCCTGTAACTGACATAATTGGAGCAGCTGAGGCATGGAGAGCCTTGAAATGGTGTTGAGCAGCAAAGTCAGTGGGAGTTTTTAAACAGCCTTCTCGCAGGTGGGTTAATCAGAGTACCTTTGGAGTCAAGCTGGCTCCCAGATGACTTGACTAGCAATGGGAGATTGGAACTAAGTTGGTCCACAGTGACAGGCTCAGTGATCTAATACCAGAGCCAGATAGTTCTCTTGGGCACTGTTGATGATTGACTAGCCAGCTTGGCTCATTGATGGGACTTGAAGAGTGAATCTTCCACCAGGCCTGGAATTGTTTTCACTTGTCTTCAGATAATTATGCAAATTAATGGCCTAAATCGCGTATCTTGTAGCTGGACTAGCACGGGGAAGCGTATCAACGTTGTGTGTTGTTAAACTGAATGGTTTGAGCTAGTTAAACTCCAGCAGTACTCCTAAATGGCGCTTGTTGTGTATTTGAAGGGCATGGAATGCAATGTTCACGGTGCAGCAAATGCTACAAGTGCTTTCTGATTACTGAGCATCAGTGGAGAAAGCAACTCGCAAGCAACAGCAGCAGGACAAGCTGGGCTGGCCAACTCCTCGCCAGCACATGCACCAAACCACCTCTCAGCAGGAAGCAACTCACAGCTGGAAGAAAATGTCTCTTCCCCGACCATAGAGTACACAGGGAGAAACTCTTTCCACTGACAGGAGGGTCGGTAAACAGAGGACACAGATTTAAGATAATTAGCGAGAAAGCCAGGGGGGAGATGAGGGAAATTTTTTTTTTATTCGTTCATGAGGGCGTTGCTGGCAACGCCAGCATTTATTGCCCATCCCTAATAGCCCTTGAGAAGGTGGTGGTGAGCCGCCTTCTTGAACCGCTGCAGTCCGTGTGGTGACGGTTCTCCCACAGTGCTGTTAGGTAGGGAGTTCCAGGATTTTGACCCAGCGATGATGAAGGAACGGCGATATATTTCCAAGTCGGGATGGTGTGTGACTTGGAGGGGAACGTGCAGGTGGTGTTGTTCCCATGTGCTTGCTGCCCTTGTCCTTCTAGATGGTAGAGGTCGCGAGTTTGGGAGATGCTGTCGAAGAAGCCTTGACGAGTTGCTGCAGTGCATCCTGTGCATGGTACACACTGCAACCACGGTGCGTCGGTAGTGAAGGGAGTGAATGTTTAGGGTGGTGGATGGGGTGCCAATCAAGCGGGCTGCTCTGTCCTGGATGGTGTCGAGCTTCTTGTGTGTTGTTGGAGCTGCACTCATCCAGGCAAGTGGAGAGTATTCCATCACACTCCTGACTTGTGCCTTGTAGATGGTGGAAAGGCTTTGGGGAGTCAGGTGCTGAGTCATTCGCTGCAGAATACCCAGCATCTGACCTGCTCTTGCAGCCACAGTACTTATGTTCAGGTCTTGCTGTATGCGGGCACGGACTGCTTCATTATCTGAGGGATTGCGAATGGAACTGAACACTGTGCAATCATCAGCAAACATCCCCATTTCTGACCTTATGATGGTTGATGGTGGGGCCGAGGACACTGCCCTGAGGAACACCTCCAGCAATGTCCTCGGGCTGAGATGATTGGCCTCCACCAACCACTACCATCTTCCTTTGTGCTAGGTATGACTCCATCCATTGGAGACTTTTCCCTCTGATTCCCATTGACTTCAATTTTACGAGGGCTCCTTGGTGCCACACTCGGTCAAATGCTGCCTTGATGTCAAGGGCAGTCACTCTCACCTCACCACTGGAATTCAGCTCTTTTGTCCATGTTTGGACCAAGGCTGTAATGAGGTCTGGAGCCAAGTGGTCCTGGCGGAACTCCAACTGAGTTTCGGTGAGCAGGTTATTGGTGAGTAAATGCCGCTTGTTAGCAATGTCGACAATACCTTCCATCATTTTGCTGATGCTTGAGACTAGACTGATGGGGTGGTAATTAGCCGGATTGAATTTGTCCTGCTTTTTGTGGACAGGACAAACCTGGGCAATTTTCCACATTGTCAGTTACATAGGAACATAGGAACAGGAGTAGGCCATTCAGCCCCTCGTGCCTGCTCTGCCATTTGATAAGATCATGGCTGATCTGTGATCTAACTCCATATACCTGCCTTTGGCCCATATCCCTTAATACCTTTGGTTGCCAAAAAGCTATCTATCTCACATTTAAATTTAGCAATTGAGCTAGTATCAATTGCCGTTTGCGGAAGAGAGTTCCAAACTTCTACAACCCTTTGTGTGTAGAAATTTTTCCTAATCTCGCTCCTGAAAGGTCTGGCTCTAATTTTTAGACTGTGCCCCCTACTCCTAAAATCCCCAACCAGCGGAAATAGTTTCTCTCTATCCACCCTATCTGCTCCCCTTAATGTCTTATAAACTTCAATCAGATCACCCCTTAACCTTCGAAACTCTAGAGAATGCAACCCCAATTTGTGTAATCTCTCCTCGTAACTTAACCATTGAAGTCCGGGTATCATTCTAGTAAACCTACGCTGCACTCCCTCCAAGGCCAATATGTCCTTCCGAAGGTGCAGTGCCCAGAACTGCTCACAGTACTCCAGGTGCGGTCTAACCGGGGTTTTGTATAGCTGCAGCATAACTTCTGCCCCCTTGTACTCCAGTCCTCTAGATATAAAGGCCAACATTCCATTTGCCTTCTTGATTATTTTCTGCACCTGTTCATGACACTTCAATGATCTATGTACCTGAACCCCTAAGTCCCTTTGGACATCCACAGTTTTTAACTTTTTACCATTTAGAAAGTACCCTGTTCTATCCTTTTGTGATCCAAAGTGGATGACCTCACATTTGTCAACATTGAATTCCATTTGCCACAATTTTGCCCATTCACCTAATCTATCAATATCGCTTTGTAATTTTATGTTTTCATCTACACTGCTTACAATGCCACCAATCTTTGTGTCATCAGCAAACTTAGATATGAGACTTTCTATGCCTTCATCTAAGTCGTTAATAAATATTGTGAATAATTGAGGCCCCAAGACAGATCCCTGCGGGACTCCACTAGTCACATCCTGCCAATGTGAGTACCTTCCCATTATCCCTACTCTCTGTCGCCTTTCGCTCAGCCAACTTCCTAACCAAGTCCGTACTTTTCCCTCGATTCCATGGGCTTCTATCTTAGCTAACAGTCTCTTATGTGGGACCTTATCAAATGCCTTCTGGAAGTCCATATAAATAAGCGGTACTGGAACAGCTTGGCTAGAGGCCCGGCTAGTGGAGCACAAGTCTTCAGCACTACAGCCGGGATGTTGTCGGGGCCCATAGCCTTTGCTTTAACCAATGCACTCAGCCGTTTCTTGGTATCACGTGGAGTGAATTGAATTGGCTAAATATTGGCTTCTTCTTTTTACGTGGCGAGTTGTTATGATCTGGAATGCAATGCCTGAAAAGAAGATGGAAGCGGATTCAATGGTGACTTTCGAAAGGGATTTGGATAAATACTTGAACAGGAGAAATTTGCAGGGCTACTGGGGAAAGAGCAGGGTGATGGGATTAATTGGAAAGCTCTTTCAAAGAGCCGGTACAGGCACGATGGGCCGAATGGCCTCCTTCTGTGCTGTATTATTCTATGATTCTATATGCATCTCTTCGCTGAGCACCAAGCATGCACAGGATGACAGTTGAGAGGATGGAGCATACTGCCTTCCCCCCCATGCTCCATCCATTCACCCCTTCCAGTAAGAAATAGTACTGAATAATAAGAAGACTATTGAACAACTTTCAATGCCAAGTATTTACGCCAAGTATGCTTGCCGCAAAATGTTTCCTCACAACCTGTAACTCATTGTCTACTGCCCCATCCTAAGCATTCACACAAGCTTACACTGTGCAGTCCTACTACAAGGGAAGCAGCTTACTGTATGGCATAAATACAAGAAGCAACTTAGAATTGTAACTGTTGTTAGTCAGAAATATTAGTAGGCTCTTGACGCAGACAACCGCATGATGCACGTTCATTTCATGTCACACAGGATGGGCAAATGTACATTACCGACAGTGCTCCCCAACTTCGCAAAATCTGAAGACTGCTGATCTGATTGCAAAATGACACCTCACAGAAGACAGCAGACCAGAATTGGAAGAGATCCCAGGTACTACAAGCCCTTGATTCTATTTAAGGAGGAAACATAGACACTCTGGGCATCATTGGGCATGAGATATAGGAATAGCTAAAGGATTGTAGCAGCCTGCTCTTGTAATGCCCTCGCCTTCTATTCACTGACTGATATGTGGGCACATGCTGAGTCATAATAAAGAAAGTAAGAAAGACTTGCATTTATATGGAGCCTTTCACAACCTCAAGATGTCCCAAAGTGCTTCACACCCAATGAAGTACTTTTGAAGTGTAGTCACTGTTGTAACGTAGGAAATGCTGCAGCCAATTTGTACACAGCAAGATCCCATAAACGGCAATGAGATAATGACCAGATAATTTGTTTCTTTAGTGATGTTGGTTGTTGGAAAAATATTGGCCAGGACACCGGTGAGAATTCCCCGGTTCTTCTTTGAAATAGTGCCATGGGATTTTTTACGTCCACCTGAGTGGGTGGACGGGGCCTCGGTTTAACGTCTCATCCGAAAGACAGCACCTACGACAGTGCAGCGCTCCCCCAGTACCGGCACTGGGAGTGTCAGCCTACATTAGGTGCTCAAGTCTCTGGAGAAGGGCTCGAACCCACGACCGTCTGACTCAGAGATGAGAGACTGAGCCACGGATGGCAGTATGTTGCAATGCGAGCACTGCTCGAACTGTTACACATGTTCCTTCCTTGTTGTTGGAGACCTGGAGGAACAAAATACTAACACAACTAATGACCTTGAGCAAGCCAGCACCTCACAGCACCCTGCATCACTCTCATCAACTTTGACAAGCAACAGCATAGCTAAACACCCTGAGAGATAGCACTAGCTGAGTCCCAGTGCCCGGGTAAGGGGGAAGTAGCGGTGGTCACAGTTGAGGAGTAGGCACCTGCTGCCCAAAGGGATGGCACTGTTCCTTCCTCAGCTTGAGGGCCCTGGGATTCTGACCTCAAGGGCCTGCATTTAAAAGGGATTGCTGTTCGATCAGGACTGTCTGCAGGGCTCACTGGTGTCCAAGCAACATACCCAGAATGTAGCATAATAGAGGTCTTTAAAATTATAAAGGGGTCTGATAAGGTAGACGTAGAGAAGATGTTTCCACTTGTGGATGAGACCAAAACTAGGGGCCATAAATATAAGATAGTCATCAATAAATCCAATAAGGAATTCAGGAGAAGCTTCTTTAACCAAAGAGTGGTAAGGATGTGGAACTTGGAGTGTGGAATTGCATAGATGCACATAAGCAAATAAGAGAGAAAAGAATAGAAGGAAATGCTGATAGGGTTAGATGAAGGGGGTGGGAGGAGACTTGTGTGGAGCATAAATGCCGGCATTGACTGGTTGGGCCGAATGGCCTGTTTCTGTGCTGTAAATTCTATGTAATATGTAATTCTATTTAATAGTGCAAGGAGTGCGGAATAGTGCAAGGAATGTGTAATAGCCATGATTTGGCTAGGAGTATGGAAGAACAGTTGTCTGCACTGCAGCCCACCTTGGAACATGTAGCACCCACAAAATAATTTGCATTGGAACTCTCAGTAACACAGTCCTGGACTCAGTCTGAACGTTCAGATGGCTGTTATATAATCCTTGGGCTCCAATCTACAAAATGCTCTCTTGTTCGGCTTCAACAAGCAGATTGCGAGAACCTTGAAGTAGGGCTTTACAAATCTCTTGGCTGCTTGCTGGTCCACTGCCATGCATATGAATGGACATGCTGAGGGAGTGCCCAGCAGCAGGACGATGTCCAGAGACGGTACAGAGGAGGCTGCTGTCTCTTGTGGCAACACCATGTCCAAACCATTCAGCATCCCTGTGCAAGTGACAATAGATGTGCCAGAAAGCAGCAGACGTGGCTGAATAAGTTGCAGGACCATCGTATAAACAAGGAAGTCACACGTTGGCAGCTGAGACACTGAGCTGAATGTATCTCGGATGAGTGCCCAGCACCCCAGTCTTCCTAGCTGCACTGGTGTTTCTTTAGTTAGGTTCTCATGGTCAATGCATGCATCCTGCTCTAGACTTGATTCCTACTTGGCCTCCTCCTTCACCATGGTTAGACCTCACTATTGAGCAAAGCTACGGAGCATACAGCAGAAAACAATGACCTTAGGGGAGTGAAGGAGGGGGTGTACTGTAAGGTGCCCCCTGACCTGTCTAGACATGTGTCACACTGCTTCAAGATGTTAGTGTCATTCTCAGTAATGACATGGGTGGTTACAAGGGTCTCATCATACCTAGACTCTGCCTTTGCTCATGGGTGCTGCTAGGATGTAACCAGCCTGGGTTGAAGAACCTTGATCTCCAAGGAGCCATCCTTCCAATCTCCCGTCACCTACAAATAACCTGGTACAGATGACGGATATAGAATGAAAACATTGTGGCTGCTGCCTGGGCAATGGCTATTGACCTGCCTGATATGGTGTTGATGGTCACTGATCAGCTGCACATTGATGGAGTGGAACCCCTTTCTGCTCATGTAGGACATTGTATTGTGCCCAAGCACCCAGATGGCCACATAGATGCCATCAATCACCCCCTGTTCTTTTAGAAATTCAGTAGTCTGGTGAAATTGGGTTGTCTTGTCATGCTGCAGTTGTTGATCAGAGGGAAGTGAGACAATGGTCACTGCCAGCTGATTGAGGCACAGTTCACTTGCTCCATATATCCATCAACAGTAAATTGGCTGATACTGCTAATGTCCCCTGAGCTAGCCTGGAAGAAGCTGAAGGCATAAAAAATGAGTGTTGTGGTCATCTTGACAACCACTAGCAGTACAAACCTACTATCAGGTTATTTACAGGTCTTCTTGATGCCGATAACACAGCTTTGTAACTGCCTCCCTGCTAAATCTGAGTACCCGGACACAGTGCTCTTCAGTCATTGCCAGGTAGTTGTGCCTGGATCTGTAGATACAATGGATGGCATATTGGCAAATGTAGACAGTACATCTCTGTTGCCATCTGATATTCCTGACTGCCATTCTCTGCTCCTGCCCAATATCACCCATCAGAGCTCTAATATCCATTAGCACATTGCACGTGCATGGCGCAAATTAAAAATGTTCTTTCCTCTCCCTCTTAACAAGTTATAGTGCTCCAAGTTGCAAAATGAATAAGCCAAATGCAGTCTGAATATTACAGTGCACAGCCTCCTCAGCATCCCTGCAGAAATCTCATGAAGCAGATGAATGCGTGGCTGGAGAGATGGCGCAGGAGGAAGGGCTTTAGATTCCTGGGGCATTGGGACCGGTACTGGGGGAGGTGGCACCCGTACAAGGGTTGCACCTCAACAGGGCCGTGACCAATATCCTCACAGGGAGCTTTGCTAGTGCTGTTGGGGAGGGTTTAAACTAGCTTGGCAGGGGGATAGGAACCTGAGTGTAGATTCAGATGGGACAGAATCAGAACTGGAGATAGAAGGCAGAAAATTAGTAAGTGACTTAGGAAGGCAGAGGAAACAAAGGTTAGAAAATAAACAGCAAGGGAGTTTGGCAGTGCTTAAAGGTATATACCTCAATGCAGGGAGTATAGTGAATAAGGCAGATGAGCTGAGGGCACAGATAGACACATGGCAGTACGATATCTTAGCTAATACAGAAACATGGCTTAAAGGGGGGCAGGAATGGCTGGTTACAGGGTTTTCAGATGAGATGGAGCACGGGATAAAAAAGGAGGGGGGCTGGCAATCTTGGTTAATGAAACAATTATAGCTGTGAGGAGGGATGATATGTTAGAAGGATGATCAAATGAGGCCATATGGGTTGAGCGAAGGAACAAAAAAGGGGCAGTCACACTACTGGGAGTGTACTATAGACCCCCAAACAGCCAGAGGGAGATAGAAGAGCAAATATGTAGGCAAATTTCTGAGAAGTGCAATAACAGTAGGGCAGTAATAGTAGGGGATTTCAACTACCCTAATATTAACTGGGACACAAACAGTGTGAAGGGTATTGAGGGCTCAAAATTCTTAAATTGCATTCAGGAGAACTTTTTTAGCCAGAACAAGAGAGGGGCCAGTGCTGGATTTAGTTTTAGGGAATGAAGCTGGGCAGGTGGAAGGAGTATCTGTGGGAGAGCATTTTGGTTTTAGTGATCATAATTCAGTTAGTTTTAGCATAATTATAGAAAAGGCCAAAGATAGAACGGGAATTAAAGTTCTCAATTGGGGAAAGGCCAATTTTACTAAGCTAAGAAGTGATTTAGTAAAAGTGGACTGGAAACAGCTACTTGAAGTTAAATCAATGTCAGAGCAGTGGAAGGCATTCAAGGGGGAGATTCAAGGGGTTCAGAGTAAACATGTTCCCACAAAGAAAGAGTGAGGCTGCCAAATCTAGAGCCCCCTGGATGTCAAGGAGCATACAGGGTAAGAAAAGGCAGAAAAAAAAAACTTATGTCAGATACCGAGAACTCACTACTACAGAAAGTGCAGGGGTGAAATTAAAAATGAAATTAGGAAAGCAAAGAGAGGGCATGAATATGGCATACTGGCAAGTAAAATCAAGGAAAACCCAAAGATGTTTTATCAATACATTAACAAAGGAAAGCGTAGGGCCTATTAGAGACCAAAAAGGTAATGTATGTATGGAGGCGGAAGATGTTGGTATGGTTCTTAATGAATACTTTGCATCTGTCTTCACAAAAGAGGGGGACGATGCAGAGATTGTAGTTAAGGAGGAGGATTGTGAATTATTGGATTAGTGAGAGAGGAAGTATTAAGGGGATTAGCATTTTTGAAAGTAGATAAATCACCAGGCCCGGATGAAATGTATCCCAGGCTGTTAAAAGAAGCAAGGGAGGAAATATCGGAGGCTCTGATCATCATTTTCCAATCCTCACTGGATACAGGCGTGCTGCCGGAGGATTGGAGGACTGCTAACATGGTACCATTGTTTAAAAAGGGAGCGAGGGACAGACCGAGTAATTAGAGGCCGGTCAGTCTAGCCTCGGTGGTGGGCAAATTATTGGAATCAATTCTGAGGGACAGGATAAACCATCACTTAGAAAGGCACGGAGTAATCAAGGACAGTCAGCGTGGATTTGTTAAGGGATGGTCTTGTTAAGGAGGTAACAAGGCGGGTTGATGAGGGTAGTTCATTTGATGTAGTCTACATGGATTTTAGCAAGGCTTTTGACAAGGTCCCACATGGCAGACTGGTCAAAAAAGTACAAGCCCATGGGATCCAAGGTAGAGTGGCAAGTTGGATCCAAAATTGGTTCAGTGGCTGGAAGCAAAGGGTAATGGTCGACAGGTGTTTTTGTGACTGGAAGGCTGTTTCTAGTGGGGTTCCGCAGGGCTTAGTACTAGGTTCCTTGATTTTTGTGATATATATTAATAATTTGGACTTAAATGTAGGGGGTTTGATTAAGATGTTTGCAGATGATACAAAAATTGGCCGTGTGGTTGATAGTGAGGAGGAAAGCTGTAGACTGCAGGAAGATATCAATGGACTGGTCAGGTGGGCAGAAAAGTGGCAAATGGAATTCAATCCGGAGAAGTGTGAGGTGATGCATTTGGGGAGGGGAAACAAGGCAAGGGAGTACACAATAAATGGGAGGATACTGAAGGGTGTAGAGGAACAAAGGGACCTTGGAGTGCATGTCCACAGATCCCTGAAGGTAGCAGGACAGGTAGATAAGGTGGTTAAGAAGACATATGGGATACTTTCCTTTATTAGCCGAGGCATAGACTATAAAAGCAGGGAGGTTATGCTGGAACTGTATAAAACACTGGTTAGGCCACAGCTTGAGTGCTGTGTACAGTTCTGGTCACCACATTACAGGAAGGATGTAATTACACGAGAGGGTACAGTGGAGATTTACGAGGATGTTGCCAGGACTGGAGAATTTTAACTATGAGGAAAGATTGGATAGGCTAGGGTTGATCTCTTTGAAACAGAAGAGGCTGAGGGGTAATTTAATTGAGGCGTACAAAATTATGAGGTGCCTAGATAGAGTGGATAGGAAAGACCTATTTCCCTTAGCAGAGAGGTCAATAACCAGGGGGCATAGATTTAAAGTGATTGGTAGGAGGATTAGAGGGGAGCTACAGAAAAATCTTTTCATCCAGAGGTTGGTAGGGGTTTGAAACTCACTGCCTGAAAGGATAATAGAGGCAGAAACTCTCAACTCATTTAAAAAGTACCTGGATGTGCACCTGAAGTGCCGTGACCTACAAGGCTACGGACATAGTGCTGGAAAGTGGGATAAGGCTGGGTGACTAATTTTCGGCCAGTGCTGACACGATGGGCCGAATGGCCTCCTTCTGTGTCGTAAATTTTCTAAGATTCTATAATTCTATGACAGGTGCGCAGCATGCCAGAAATGAACTCCCAAAATTGTTGGCCAGTACCATACAAAGTACCACCAGGGTAAGATTTCACACTGACAGCATTTTCTAGGCTCATATACCTTAATAATCTTACTTCCCTGGTTAGTATCTACTTCCCTAGTAAGCTTCTGTCTCCCTTTCAAACATCTCAACTGAGTGTCAATCATCACTTTTCATATGTTAATAGAAGTGCAATTGTTTTATCATTATTATAATGCATGAAATGCCTACCCAGGAGGATTGGAAATGGTCTGTAGGTGGGGCAGGGGGAGAGAAGGGAGCAATAGATCAGCTGGTGTGTACAAGCTTCATATTTCGAGCTGCACCCCCAGGAGACGGTGCCTGATATGATCTGTAGTGTCTTCTCTTGTCTCCTCTCTAGGACATTATATAAAATAAAATAATATTTATACAGCATAAAGTAACAGATAACAATGTAAAATTCTCCATAAAAGTTCAATTCCCCTCCCTGATTTTCACACAGAAAAAGTAGCACTCAGTTTTTTTTGCATATATTTCAGCTGGATTTAATTTTCTAAAAACTAGATAGCGCCCATCCAGTTCCCTCAGAGCAGGAACATGTCTTGTAGACAATTTTAATACAACAGATGTAGCAAAGTAAACGACGACTATTCTCATCCTTTCTTGCCCCAGCACCATTTTAGGTCCCTTGTCACAATTGCTCAACCGCAGCTCCTCCTGCAGCTGAGAGGGTGGGATGGGCAGGGGTGTGGATCTATCTGTGCCAAGGATCGCTAACCCTCAGTAACAGGCCATGTAATCCTAAAGTGTCTTACTGCAGTTTGTTTTAAGTTGTGTCTGCTGGAAAACTGCTGAAAAGAGTCAGGGAGGAACAAAATGCAAGCATGTCCATATATGGGTTAAATGGGCTGCAGTGTCACTGATTGGCTGAGGGTGGGTGATGTCATGGTCACGTGGATATCCCTGGAGTTCTTATCTCTGATTTTAATTGCTCCACCATTGGCGGCAATGCCTTCAGCTGCCTCGGCCCTCAGCTCTGAAATTCCCTCTCTAAACCTCTCCACATCTCTACCTCTTTCCCCTCCTTTAAGACGCTCCTTAAAACCTACCTCTTTGACTAAGCTTTAGATCACCTGTCCTAATATCTCCTTTTGTGGCTCAGTGTTAAATTTTGTTTGATAATCGCTCCTGTGACGTGCCTTGGTATTTTTTACTACATTAAAGGTGTTATATAAATGCAAGTTATGGCTGTATATAAAGAACTGCCTTAAGGGGGAAGAGCAGAACAGGAGCAAAGAACAAATGGACAGACAGTTTTAAGACATGATCACCTGTTCTCCGAAGGATTGGGATAATATCCACCTTTGGTACTTACTGCCTCGTTACTGTGTGTAATTGTACTTGATCATTAAAATTGTTGATGGCACCATATTGGTTGTCTTGTCGAACTGATCTACAGCCGACAGGATGCCTGATCATGGGCTCAATTTTACAATGGTGGTGGGTTGGCAATGGGGGGGGTGGAGGTGTGCGTGGCAAACCCGCATGAACAAAATTCACCGTTTCCGACGCGATTGCATGTTGATTGATGACGATTAACGTCCTCTCCGGGTTTCGCACCCGGCAGCCAGCCTGATTGACAGACTGGCTGCCGTCAGAAGCTGCAACGCAAGGCGGGGGCGAGAAAGAGAGAGAGCAAGACATCATCCGGCGCTGGATTGGAAGAGCGGGGGGGGGGGGGGGTTGAGGGGAGAATGGAAGATCCGGCGCTGGGCTGGGCTGGAAGACTGGGGGGGGGGAAGAGGGGAAGATCGGGGGGGGGAGGGGAAGATCGGGGGGGGAGGGGGGAGATCAGGGGGACATCAGGGGGGTGAAGAGGGGGACATTGGGGAGCAAAGAGAGGGACATTGGGGGAAGATCGGGGGGATGAAGAGGGGGACATCGGACGGGAGACATCGGGGGGTGAAGGGGGGACATCGGAGCAGGGTGCAAAGGTCGGTTTATTTAGTGTTTTCACTTCCTTCCATGGTTGTTTATTTAATTCATTTAGTTTCTTGTTCCCTGATCCGGCCCTTCAGGAGTGAATCAGAAGCGGTGGGCAAGTCGCCCAGGTAAGTTAAAAATCTTTCTAGCTACTTAATCTGTCACAGGTAA
Source organism: Heptranchias perlo (assembly GCF_035084215.1). Classification (NCBI taxonomy): domain Eukaryota; kingdom Metazoa; phylum Chordata; class Chondrichthyes; order Hexanchiformes; family Hexanchidae; genus Heptranchias; species Heptranchias perlo. Next base: position 69,205,524 of record NC_090338.1, on the reverse strand, counting down.
AGTGCCTTAAGTACCTCAATGAGGTACATTTGGCTCTTTAACTGTCATCCCGCCGGCTTTAATTCTGGTCGCCCGCGCGCACACAGGTGGGTCCCTGGGAAACTCGGAAGTCGGCGAGTTGGAGCCGGCTTCCAAACCCGAACGGCATTTCCCTGATTTTCAGAGCCTCCCTGCCCCCCCAACGCACCGCAATTGCCTCCTAAAATCAACCTCCCATGTGTCTCAACACACTTGCGCAAATAAATCATACCCGAATTTGGCCCATTGCTCAACGCTAACCCAATGCTCTGACCAAGCAGAGACTTGTTTGCCAAAATCTCATTCACATTGGTGGCTACATCTAGCTGGTAAGAGCTTAGGTTTTTTAAAAAAATGTTGTAGCTGTAACTTTCCATTAGAATTCATGGGCTTAATTACCCAGCTCCACTCCAGTCTGAAGTAAATAACATGTTTACTTGGTCTGCTGATGACATAATCCTCACATCTGTACAACAGAAATATGCCACATCTGCCAAGGGCAGAATTAAAGTTTTTTTTTCAGACTTACAATTGGATTTTGACATCAAAACACAGCAGCAGAGGAACTTTGTAAAACACCAAACATAAGGCAACTTGAGCACATATTTGCCTACACAACATTCACTAAGCTCCAGAAGCTGTTCTGACAATGTGACAGAGCTATATTTCTTCCTGTGTAGTTGATTGGGCGGGATACCAGCAGCGGAGAAAAGAACATATTGTGACTGTTGATGTCCAATGTCGCAAACACACACAGATTGGGTGTAGCATGGGTGAGATACAGAGCAAAGCTCCCTCCATTCTGCCCTGAAAATGTACCTTACCCCAGACCTGAGTGTTAGCTTGGCACACCTCTGAGTAGCACTTCACCCCTGAGTCAGAAGGATGTGGATGTGGATTAAAGCCTCACTACAGAACTTGGGCACATAATATTAACTGACACTTCAGTGCAGTACTGAAGGAGTGCTGTAGTGTTGGAGGTGCCAACATCTATCAGATGAGATGTTAAATGAAAGTCTTTCTGTCTGTTCAAGTTGAATTGAAGGATTTCATTATTCATCCCTCAACCAGCAAAACAGATTAACTCGCCATTCATCTCAGTGCTGCTTGTGGGATCTTGCTGTGTTCAAATTGGCTGCCACATTTGCCTGCCATAGAACAGTGACGATACTTCAAAAGTAATTAATTGGCTGGGAAGCATTTTGGGATGTCCTGAGGAAATGAAAGATACTATATAAATACAAAATAAAAGTAGAAAATGTTGGAAACACTCAACAGGTCAGTCAGAATCCGTGGAGAGAACAGACAAGTTAACGTTTCGGGTATAACTGCTTTATCAGAACTACTTTTTAAATGCAAATTGTTCATAGAGATCACAACATGGAAACAGGCTATTTAGCCCAACCAATCCATGTTGGCGTTTACTCTTCATGTGAGCAAATAGTTCTAATTTACCGGCCCTGTTCCCATATCCCTTCAACCTCTTTTCCTTCATCCACCTATGCAACCTAATCTTGAATGGTTTCTGCCTCAAACCCTAACCTTGGAAGTGAATTCCACATCCTCGCAACTCTCTGTGTGAAGAAGTTCCTCCTGTCCTCTGTTGTAATCCTCTTGCATTTAATCTTCAGTCATTAGAACAGCTTTTACTGCACCAATGAGTTTTTCCATACCCCACACTGATCATGTGACATCTTTGAGTGAGGCTTCTAACATAAGGCCAACTAACGTCAAATAAGGGCAAGTTTTGTGCTGTGAACACAGGAACTGTTTACGGTAAGTCTCTTGCACCTGACACAGGGAATAGAAGAAAATTTTGTTTATCTGGACTGGATTTGACTCCAGCTCCAAGATTTGAAAGGACAAGACTGAAAGGCTGGGGCTCTTCTCTCTAGAAAAGAGAAGGCTGAGGGGTGACCTGATTGAGTCCCCTATGAAAGGATTTGATAGGGTAGATGTAGAGACAATGTTTCCACTTGTGGGGGAGTCCAAAACTAGGGGCCATAAATATAAGATAGTCACTAATAAATCCAATAGGGAATTTAGGAGAAACTCCTTTACCCAGAGAATGGTAAGAATATGGATCTCGCTACCACAAGGAGTAGTTGAGGTGAATAGCGTAGATGCATTTAAGGGGAAGATAGATAAACACATGAGGGAGAAAGGAATAGAAGGTTATGATGATAGGGTTAGATGAAGAGGGATGGAAGGAGGCCCGTGTGGAGCATAAACACCAGCACGCACCAGTTGGACCTGTTTCTGTGCTGTAAATTCTATGTAATTCTATGTAATCCTATGTAATCCATCTGCACCTTACAGAGAAAACATAGACGACCAATTCATCTCAGAGTTTTAGCATTAGTGCATTCTATCGCAATCCAAAGAGCCCATACAGAATAATACTTCACACGCTGCTCCTCTACCTGTGGAAATCTCTCCCAAACATTATCATTGCCTGGGACACTGTCCTTTATATGCAGAAGTACAAATGTAGAGCTAACCAGCATATGGCAAACTGGGTTACTGAAGGATATATACAGTTTATATCTAAGGGATTGGGCCCCCTTTGTTCTCAGAGATTATCCTTGAAGAGCTCCTTTAAAATAAATGGTCCTCCTATAGATACCTTGCATTCATTAGGCATGATGTGCCACCTTTTTCCTTTGCATGCTTTTTTCAGGTCACCTCTTAGGTCAGTTACCTCCTCCGCCTAGTATCTAATGGGCTTCTTTGAGTATCCACAGCACTGTGATAAATTTTTACAGCCAAGTCCCTACAAAATTCAACAGATTCCTCCAGTGCCATGTTGCTAGCAGTCTGTGCCAAAACACTTATCGGAAACCAGCTCCAACAAATTAAATCAGGCTCCCTTACATAAAGAGTGTTATATAATGTAAGATATCATCACAAAAAAAAACCCAACTCTAATAAACTAAATCAGGCTGCCTTACATAAAGCAGAATACAAATACAAAATTGGAGCTTTGGTTTTTTGCATTCAGCAGAAACAACAGCACGTTTGCAGCTTGGAGCAAAGTAAGAGTTGTGAGCTCCATACCATCCAGTTCCTTAACATTCTGTTTCAGCGCAAGTGCAGATCAGGAGATCATACTAGAAATTTAGTAATATTCAAGAACAAAAATGCAATACAAACTCTAGCCGCCAAGTATCTGCTGAGAATTGCTAAATGTCAGTAAATAACATGCCCTGACAGTTGATCTCGCTGTCATGATAGATGAACAAGTTCACAAAATCACAACTCAATGCATAGCTATACCTTTAAAGAGACTGTGAGCCAATGCCATGCTGGTAGAATAGGGACAGAAGCTGATGGCGATGAGCTTCAGAGAAGAGTCATAAAAAAAAATGAAATTTTTGGAAAATCCACACTTTAAGAAGAAGGAAAATGAGAAGTAGCATAAAAATAACATCTGACAAGTACAGGGTGCGTTAAAGTATGGCACAGGCTGGCTTGGCGTATTGGTCAAGTGAGGTATGGGCCTTCTGAACACAAGCCCAGAAATGAATGCTGCTTGAGGACACAGCTGAGTGTGGGTGGGCTGCTGCACAACAACGGGGGTTGGCAAGTGACACTGATTAGAATGAAAAAGGAATTTGGAAACATATGCAAACCAGGGAAGTACAGCAGAAGAGAGACAGATGGAGACACGTCAAGATTCTGTGATTTGGCACAGGAAGTTTCAACTTTTCAGGAATATAGAATGTTGTCAACATATGATGTTATTCTGTTGAAGGTAGAATTCTTTCCTGGGGCTGAGGGAACAAAAGGGCAATGGATAGTGAATTATCCAGCATCCATTTCCAAGCCTTATTTGCAATGCAATGAAATCATACTCTGAGATATTAGCATTTGAACACTTAATGGGCTTATATGAAATTCATTTAATCGTTATTTTAGTGGAGGCATTACTCATTTAAAATTTGATTGACAAGTTGGATGAAAAACATATTAAGCCATATTGCTTTACCTGAAAGACAGACGACCTTGCATTTATAAAGTGTTTTATCACAACACTCAGAAATGTCCATTGCTTCACATAATGAAACACAGTCAGCCATTTTGCACACAGCAATGTCCTGCAGACAGCAATGAGATGGCTGAACTGAAATGTGACTGCAATACCAAGGAAAGGTAAGAGGGACTACAAAATTCCCCGCTGAGTTGTAAATCTGTACGGTGAAACAGATAGTAACTCATGTAGAATGGGTTCTTTAGAAGCTTAACACTAAAGGACACTCCCATAGTAAATAGTTATAGGGAGTCAGAAATCCTGATCAGTACTTGATGGCATTTATCCAATATTTATATCTGTTGTGGGTTCCCCATGCTGTGGAGAGATTTGAATGTCTCTCAAGCACAAAGTATACCCAATATAACTCTTAGTCTCAGCAGCCTGAATCACAAGCTATAACTAGATGTATCTGTGATTGGGGCCAGGGAAGAGCAGTCAATATAACCTGCAGCAAATACACAATTAGAGGCTCAATGCAAGCTGGAACAAAATGATTGCAATTATACTTGCCCTATTCTGGAGACCTTTCTCTTACTGGTTTCATATGTTAGCAGAATTACTGGGTTCTGGAGAAAATAATATAGAGCTGTATTAGAATTATTTTAAAAGAAGAAAGGTTTGGAAGATTATTGGCTCCACCAGTTAATCAATATTGAACTTTCCACATGAATTGGTCAGGCCACCTCATATTTTCATTATAAATAAAATACCCAAGTTGTTACTAGAAAGGTTGTATGAAGCATTGGATCTCTTCATAATCAAGTTTAATACTAAAGTAATTCATATAATAATCAATGAACAAGAAAGCAAAAAGTAGGCCGGCTAATTCAGGACAGGTAATGAGTTTCTGACTACTGGAGCACATTATTCAGCTTGCCCAGCACCAGTTTGAGGCGGCCAAGGATTTAATTGAACTCTGATGAATTCTTGTTCAGACAAATTGTGAAGACCAAAAAGGCAAGAATATATACAATGCTTACAAACAAGCTTGTGGATTATACAGCCATTGGAGAAGTCTATCTTTCCTAAACAGAAGAGGTAGGATCAGGGAAAAAGGGTAATTAGTATTCCTTTAGAGACACCAGCACTACAATCGCAGCAAACAGCCCAGTGAATAATCACAACTCGAAAAGGAATTGAAGAGTTCATGTGTATGGCACAAGACAGCAGTCTCAAAAAGCTTAGCAGCCCATTTATATTACAGTATTGTCTCTGGGATTAATTCAACAGCATACACAGAATACCACCTCATGATGCAAAGTGCTATCAGCACTAAGCGATCGCCACCAGCTCTGTTTGCCGTCAGGCTGCTATTTTGTTCTGGCATTGGAGAAGTAAATCTTGTGCATGTTCGGTTCCGGTGCCTCTGCCACTCTCTGAATCAGTAGAAAGGAAGAACATTTGTAACACTGAGAATTGGAATGAATAAGGTGCCAGCTGTGACTCAGTTGGTAGCACTCTCACCTGTGAATCAGAAAGGTTGTGGGTTCAAGTCCCACTCCAGAAACCTAAGCACATAATCCAGGCTGACACTGCATTGCAGTGCTGCACTGTTGAAGGTGCCGTCTTTTAGATGAGACGTTAAACTGAGGCCCGATCTGCCCTCTCAGGTGGACGTAAAAGATCCTATGGTATTATTTCAAAGGAGAGCCCGTGTCCTGGCAAACATTTATCCCTCAACCAACATCACCAAAACAGATTATCTGGTCGTTATCTTTTATTGTTTATGGGGTCTTGCTGTGTGCAAATTGGCTGCCGCATTTGCCTACATAACAACAGTGCCTACTCTTCAAAAGTAATGTATTGGCTGTGAAGTGTTTTGGGACGTACTAAGGATGTGAATGGTGCTCTATAAAGGCAAGTTCTTTCTTTCTTCGTGTGAGTGAATTGTTCAAGGACATTCATTTAGCTGGGAGACCTTGTCTGGAAAAAAAGATTTCTGACACTATTTGAGACAAGTAGTTAGTGCAACAAAATGTAAAGGCTTCATTTTGGGGACCACTTAAAGAAAGAAAGATTGCATATAAAGCGCCTTTCACATCCTCAGGACATCCCAAAACTTTACAAGTGTAGACACTGTTGTAATGTAGGAAACACAGCAGCCAATTTGCAGTTAATGTTTGTTTTTTGGTGTTGGCTGTGGGATAAATGTTGGCCATAACAACACTCCTGCATTTCTTCAAGTAGTGCCAAGGGATCTCTTACATTCACCTGAAAAGTAGAAAGAGCCTCAAATTAACGTCTCATCCAAAAGATCGCACCTCCAATAACGTGGAACTCCCTCAACACTGCACTCAAATGTCAGCCTAGATTATGTGCATTACTCCTACAATGGGACTCGGTAGCACCCTCGCCTCTGAGTCAGAAGGTTGTGGGTTCAAATCAAACTCCAGATACTTGAGCACCTAATCTAAACTGACACTTCAATGCATGACTGTAGGAGTGGATAGCCCTCTCAGAGAGCTGGCACAGATGCAATAAGCTGATTGGAGAAAGGGCAGGGGAATGGGACCAAGTAGACAGCCCTTTCAGAGAGCCGACACAAGAGAAATAGGCTGAATGGCCTCTTTCTTGTGCTGTAAATTCTAATTCTATGATTCCGCTAGCTCAGGAGCATTGAGATCAATTGCAGCGCTCGCACTGCCAGCCCAGCTGAGGTCAGCAAAATCATCATAAACCGGCAGTCAAACCTGGGATCAAACTAGTACCATTTAGCACAACACTGACAGTGCACTTATCCAGTGAGCCATGTGGGACACCATTTCAAAAATATTGACTTTGACTAGGTTTGAGATGTGTCATTTAACTACTCTGTTTGCCAGCTTCCTTTTTTTAATCTTACTGCAATTGCCTGCCTGAAAGAATGACTGGAGAGCTGGTCTCAGGCCTCTGCCAATACTGCCCTATAAACCAACTGCTAACAGCCCTTTATGCATTGCAATTTGAGTCCTCCATGCATTGCACTCCCAATTTTATTTTTAAATCACCCTTCTACCCATTCAAGGCTGATTGGGGAAAGAGAGACCACTTCTGTGATGCACATGCAGAGGATTCTGTCCACACATGGGACAGAGTGCCTCAACGTGACAACACAAGGCTGTACACGGCAGACCTGAGAACTGAAACCAAATTGGTTCTGTGCGCCTGCACACTTGCGTCGTGGCAGAAGCACAGAATCAGTTCACGGAAGAGACATTCCATAAAATAAAAGTCACTTAAGAGGTATGCAGTAGAGTGACCCAGGGTTAGCAAATGCTCCATTTTACCTCTGTCCCTCTGGGAAGCATCTTCCTCTTCACTGGTCTGTAATTCACAAAGGGATTTACATAGAATTACATAGAATGTACAGCACAGAAACAGGTCATTCGGCCCAACTGGCCCATGTCGGTGTTTATGCTCCACACGAGCCTCCTCCCACCCCTCTTCATCTAACCCTATCAACATAACCTCCTATTCCTTTTTCTCTCATATGCTTCTCCTTAAATGCATCTATACTATTCGCCTCAAGTACTACTTGTGTAGCGAGTTCTAAATTCTAACCACTCTCTGAGTAAAGAGGTTTCTCCTGAATTCCCTATTGGATTTATTGGTGACTATCTTATATTTATGGCCTCTAGTTTTGGTCTCCCCCACAAGTGGAAACATCTTCTCTACATCTACCCTGTCAAACCCCTTCATAATTTTAAAGACCTCTATTAGGTCATCCCTCAGTCTTTCCTAGAGAAAAGAGCCCCAGCCTGTTCAACCTTTTCCTTGGCAGTGCATTCTAGGATTCTTCGACTGCATTAAAATACCGCACAAAGGTATTTTACCTTTGTGCGGTATTTTAATGCAGTCGAAGAATCCTAGAATTCTACAGCCCAGAAGGCCACCATGCCTGTGATCGCTCTCCAAAGGAGCTATCCATTTAGTCCCTATTGTCCTGCCTCTTCCTCCAGCAGCACACAAGTTAATGAGTATGCATCAAATCCTTTTGTACACTATTTTAATGGACTCGTTAACCTGTTTATTTTAAAAGGGTTAATGACTCCATTTAAAAGAGTTCTTTCGGAATATTATACAAACACATTAACCAATGTGCTACCAGAGGAAATTAAACCCTCAAATAGGAACTGTACCTTCCAACTGGAGTTCACAAGTTAATTTTAATTGATATTAATAATTTATTTTTGTAGCACCTTCAAGATGTGTCAAAGTGCTTCAAGTCATAAATTGCCTTTGAGCTGCATGTGACTGTCATGCGAATTCTGCTAGAGTAACTCATGACTAGCTTTTTACAAGGCCTTAACGGCTATATTTTTTTCGAATAGCTCATTTATGTTAATATATTTTAGCATAGGAATAAGATTGACACTGCTTTAATGCTGTGCGAGACCCATATTAGTGCTGCTGGGTGCTGACACATAGGTCTTGCATGGCTGGCAACAATCCCACCAGATGCACTTAGGGTTGCCAACCCTCCAGGAATGCTCTGAAGTCTCCCAGAATTGAAGATTAAACTCCTGGACACTGCTGTAAGCAACCGCGGGAGAAAAATCATAGGGGCATTAAAAAAATTGCTTGTTTTTTTTCAATTTCTTTTAACACTTTCATTTATTGGTTATAAAAATATTGGAGATAGAGAAAAAGGCTGTTTGACTGGGCGGGGCAGATGGAAGCGGGAGGTCATGTGATGAAACCTCCAGGAATACAACTGGCCAGAGTTGGCAACCCTAGGTGCACCATGGATGCCTGTCGCCAGCCGCCAGCCTTAGCAAAGACGGCTGTGCAAGACTTCTGTGTTGGGAATGAGCAGCAGCACGGTACTTACCCCAATATAAAAGCAGCTTCAGAGGAGCAGAACAAACAGGCTAAGTCTGTTATTGCTTTCTATGGTCAGCCATGGCTCAGTGGGTAGCACTCTCGCGTCTGAGTAACAAGGTTGTGGGTTCAAGTCCCCACTCCAGACACTTGAGTACAAAATCTAGACTGACACTTCAATGCAGTACTGAGGGAGTGTTCCACTGTTGGAGGTGCCGCCTTTTGGATGAGGCACCGTCTGCCCTCTCAGGTGGACGTAAAAGATCCCATAGCATTATTCGAAGAAGAGCAGAGGAGTTCTCTCGTGGTTTTGGCCAATATTTATCCCTTAGCCAACATCACTAAAACAGATTATCTGGTCATTTATCTCATTGCTGTTTGTGGGAACCTCATGTGAACAAATTGGCTGCTGCATTTCCTACATTATAGCAGTGACCACACTTCAATGATTGTAAAGCGCTTTGGGATGTCCTAAGATTGTGAAAGGCACTATATAATTGCAAGTCTTTCTTTCTTTTGTTCCCATTCACTCACATCCACTTTTACGCTAAACTTAACAGCCAGATAAAAATGTGGCCCTAAGACTTTTATTTTTAAACAAAATGTATTACCCTCACTTCCTGTGTGCCTTTACAGTATATGATAATTTGTATAGAATACGCCCCTCATTTTTCACCAATACTGAAGAGGCACAACACCTTCACACTCCAAACATCAAACTAGACAAACACGATCTTATTACTGACATCCAAAATACATAACAGTGAGGGACAAAAAACACAGAATAAAATCTGGTTGTACAGCAGCTATGTGTATGTCTGAGCTGCCAAATTACAAGGCAAAAATAGGTCCTCGGGCTCTCATAAGTGACTCACTCTGCAGTTTTATCATTTATTCAAGGAGAGAACTGTGCCTTGTAAATCTGCTAGGTCCAACGTATAGTGTTTTAAAGGACCCAGGCAGGGGAAGCACTTTGTGTTTTATGTCTGTGAGTTCGGATGTGGGAGTCTTTTTTAAAAGTGCACAGCACAACTAAATGTTTTGAAGAAGTGTCTACACCTGAGACATTAACTGGTCTGTTCTCTCCACAGATGCTGCCTGACCTGCTGAGTGTTTACAGCCTTTACTTTATCTTTTGCTTCAGATTTCTAGCAACTTGATTTTTTTTTTGCCTTTTTGCAACTAAGATTTCATTGCCTGAAGAGCAAAGGAAAGAAGATGGATTCCTCATTATCTGATCTGAAGTGGGTGGCTCCGCTTTCCACTCAGTTAGGTAAAGCTTTGCAGTTGGCTGCTACCTGGAATCTGATGCATCTCTCAATTAATCTTGCTGCAAGATTACTTTGTATTACAAAGTACATTGTAGAAATCTGAGCTGTGCAAAATAAACTTGTTACCTATGAAAAACTAAGAACTACAATAGGAAAGTAGGTTCTGCAGCATGCGGCCAATAGGTTGTCAAATTCGCGTACATGTCAAAGTAAGATCCTAGTTAGACTTCAATGTTTTTAAATTCATTCATGGGATGTGGCGTCGCTGGCAACGCCAGCATTTATTACCCATCCCTAATTGCCCTTGAGAAGGTGATGGTGAGCTGCCTTCTTGAACCGTTGCAGTCCGTGTGGTGAAGGTTCTCCCACAGTACTGTTAGGTAGGGAGTTCCAGGATTTTGACCCAGTGACGATGAAGGAACGGCAATATATTTCCAAGTCGGGATGGTGTGTGACTTGGAGGGGAACATGCAGGTGGTGTTGTTCCCATGTGCCTGCTACCCTTGTCCTTCTAGGTGGAAGAGGTCATGGGTTTGGGAGGTGCTGTCGAAGAAGCCTCGGCGAGTTGCTGCAGTGCATCCTGTAGATGGTACACACTGCAGCCACAGTGCACCGGTGGTGAAGGGAGTGAGTGTTTAGCGTGGTGGATGGGGTGCCAATCAAGCGGGCTGCTATGTCCTGGATGGTGTCGAGCTTCTTGAGTGTTGTTGGAGCTGCACTCATCTAGGCAAGTGGAGAGTATTCTATCACACTACTGGCTTGTGCCTTGTGGATGGTGGAAAGGCTTTGGGGAGTCAGGAGGTGAGTCACTCACCGCAGAATACCCAGCCTCTGACCTGCTTTGTAGCCACAGTATTTATGTGGCTGGTCCAGTTAAGTTTCTGGTCAATGGTGACCCCCCGGATGTTGATTGTGGGGGATTCGGCGATGGTAATGCCGTTGAATGTCAAGGGGAGGTGGTTAGACTCTCTCTTGTTGGAGATGGTCATTGTCTGGCACTTGTCTGGCGTGAATGTTACTTGCCACTTATCAGCCCAAGCCTGAATATTGTCCAGTTCTTGCTGCATGCGGGCACGGACTGCTTCAGTATCTGAGGGGTTGCGAATGGAACTGAACACTGTGCAATCATCAGCTAACATCCCCACTTCTGACCTTACGATGGAGGGAGGGTCATTGATGAAGCAGCTGAAGATGGTTGGGCCTAGGACACTGCCCTGAGGAACTCCTGCAGCAATGACCTGGGGCTGAGATGATTGGCCTCCAACAACCACTACCATCTTCCTTTGTGCTAGGTATGACTCCAACCACCGGAGAGTTTTCCCCGATTCCCATTGACATCAATTTTACTTGGGCTCCTTGGTGCCACACTCGGTCAAATGCTGCCTTGATGTCAGTGAGTTTGGAACTTCAGATGTAAAGATAAAGGATGGTAAACATTTTGTGGTTCATACGGCAATGAAACACTGGAAAAGCTTGCCCAATCGAAATGTAAATAGAATACCAGACTTAAAAAGAAAACTCCAGGATACAATCTCCACAATGTGGATCTCTTATATATTGGAGAGATTTCTTTCTCCTCACACATGTAGATTAAAAAAGAAAGAAATATTAGAAATTAGAGTTTCAAAAAGAGAGCAAAACAAAATTATAATGTTGCAACATGTATCCTACTCTGGGATATCATCTTGACTGTATTTCTGAGTGTTCGGGCTGATACAGGAGCCTATTCTCGGCACCAAGCACCTTCCACCCCAACTCTACACTACCCAAAACTCCACTGAGAGCTGTGAGCTGTGATAGGTGATGGGCGCTGAAACCAACCAAAAATAGATCTTTTCAAAGCCTAGCCATGGAAATGCAGTTAAAATGGAAATACCAATCAGAGCCTAAGACCTTTGGAATAATTTAAGAAACATCTGGATGCTACAATGTTAGGATTTCTCTAGATGGATGAAATAAGATGGGCTGAATGGTCTTCCTGAAATTATACCCAGGGTCGTCTTTATTCTGGAGACTTCCTCTGTCAGTGATTATTTATGAGTGTGGAACTTCACTTAATATAAGTAGAAATTTTGAAAATCTTTACATCCTTTCTATATGTGAGCAGCTTTTTAAAGGGTAGCTTGTGCCTCATCACAAAGGCCCTTCTCACAGTAGTGCTGTACAGAGGTGCTAATAGTAATCATAGAATCCTAGAAAGTTACTGCTCAGAAGGAGGCCATTCGGCCCATCATGTCTGTGCCAGCCGAAAAACAGCTATCCAGCTTAATTTCACTTTCCAGCACTTGGTCCGTAGCCCTGTAGGTTAGGGCACTTGAAGTACACATCCAAGTACCTTTTAAATGAGTTGAGGGTTTCTGCCTCTACCACCCTTTCAGGCAGTGAGTTCCAGACCCCCACCACCCTCTGGGTGAAAAGATTTCTCCTCAGCTCCCCTCTAATCCTTCTACCAATTACATTAAATCTATGCCCCCTGGTCACTGACCCTTCTGCTAAGGGAAATAGGTAAGCGTCTTTATAGCACAGCTTATGGGCCCAGAGGAGCAGGAGTGCTTCCCCCAGGCCCAACAAGCCTACCTGCAGCAACCACTCCCACGATCTCTGACCCCCCTTCGCGATCTCTGACCCTCCCCCCAAGATCTCCAACTCCGCCCACGATCTCCGACCCCTGTGATGACCCCCAACACTCCAATGATTAACCCCCCAACGACTCCCGATGACTGGGCCCCCCCGATGACTCAGCCCCCCCCCAATGATCCTCCATGACTGACCGCCCTGATGACAGACCTCCCCCCCCAATGACTAAGCCACCCCGATGACCCTGGGTGACTGATGCCCCCCTAATAACTGAGCCTCCCAATGACTGATGCCCCCCGATGACTGACCCTCCCCCCAAATGACACCCCCGATGACTGAGCTCCCCCAATGACTGACCCCCAATGACCGAGCCCCTCCATCCGATGAACCCCCACCCCTCCAAGACTCACCTACTCGCATTCTCTTCCTCTTCTCCCGTCTGAACTTCCGGGTTTCCCGTCAGGAACTCCACCCCCACGCCCCCTTCCTGGCTCCCCGATAAAATCATGCTCCATGAATCAGAAATAACCTTTTCTTACAAACTATAGCTAAAAAGATTAGAAGTGGGTTTTTGCATATATTCAGGGAGTTGTAAAGGAAATAATACAAATGATTATGTATAACTTCCTGAATTTTAATTTTTGTTTTTTTTGTACCTCAACACACCATACTTCCTCAGTAGTTTCATATAGCCACACAGCTTGGATCAAAAGTTTCATTGATTCCTTACTCATCTCGGTGGACTCTCACGCATCCTCACCCTGGCCTCGACAGAGTTGAAAAGAGGAAGTCAGTCACTTCTCTATCGGGTCAGTCACGCTAGGCTATTCACACAAACTATGTGGCAACTGGATCAGAGAGAACAGCAGGAGCTAGAGGCCTGTGGGGAAGCTGCCTACTTCCTACTTGTCACTCTTTGAATAGGGAATGGTGTGTTGGATTAGGGGGGGAAGGAAGAACCTAAGTGATGCTCCAGAAATCCGTCCTCAGCTGCTGTCAACAAAGTAAATGCACAACCCACCAATCTACATAATTGCAAAGTACCGCATAACAGATACTTAAAGTACGTATTTAAAGGACTCTGCAAATAACAAGTGTTATAAAAAGAAGCTTACGTATATAGTGTTGCTATACTTGACAGCATAGAACAGACTAACCTCATACAACAATAGAGCACAAGATCATAAGAGTATTTTCAGAACAGGCAATAAGCTAAGCCTCTAGCATGTATAATGCCACCTCTCTTTCATTTAAAAAAAAGTCAATGTCACCTCATCATGACCTATTTAAAAAAAAGTTACAAAAGAAACACAATTCATGTTAACGTCCTGGGCTTCCTCAATGGCTTTATTGACCAAGTCAGTGAGTAGTTAACCTAAACAGACCAAGAAAGTCCGAGGTTTAATCCCTAGGCCAAGCTGATTTAACTCTCAGCCAGGGCACTGGGTGATGAAAAATTAGCTTGGGTTCCCGCTCCTGATTGCTGTCTCGGGATCCCTGCTTTAAGCGGAACAAGCAAGAATGGGATCAGGCTCAGCTGTGATAACCCACAAGGTCAAATAGCCTGCCGATACTCACTATCAAGGCTCACATATGAAAAACAGCCATTTGGGAAAGGGACCATACGACAGCCAGCAATCAAAGTCCAACAATAAGACCATGCCTTCAGGAGAAGAGGAGAAAGTGGGAGAAGAAAAAAATCAAACATCCTTTTATTTTTCTTTTGGAATACTGAATTCTTGGAACAAATAGTTGATCAAGGACAGTGCAGTTCAGTTATGTTGGGTTCACCGCCCTGCTGCTGTTGCTAGGCTAAGGTAATGGACATTCAATTCCTATTATAGAACCAGATATTTACCCGAGATCATAGAAAATTTATGGCACAGAAGGAGGCCATTCGGCCCATCATGTCCGCACCGGCCGAAAATGAGCCACCCAGCACTTGATCCGTAGCCCTGTAGGTCACGGCACGTCAGGTGCATATCCAAGTACTTTTTAAATGTGATGAGGGTTTCAGCCTCGACTACCCTTTTAGGCAGTGAGTTCCAGACCCCCACCACCATTTTTAGGTGAAAAGAATTTTCCTCAGCTCCCCTCTAACCCTTCTACCAATCACTTTAAATCTATGCCCCCTGGTTATTGACCTCTCTGCTAAGGGAAATAGGTCCTTCCTAACCCTTCTATCTGGGCCCCTCATAATTTTGTACACCTCAATTAAATCACCCCTCTGTTCCAAAGAGGCGTATCCAGTCTTTCCACAAAGCTAAAATTCTCCAGTTCTGGCAGCATCCTCGTTAATCTCCTCTGTACCCTCTCTAGTGCAATTACATCTTTCCTGTAATGTGGTGACCAGAACTGTACGCAGTACCCAAGCTGTGGCCTAACTGGTGTTTTATACAGTTCCAGCATGGCCTCCCTGCTTTTATATTCGACGCCTCAGCTAATAAAGGAAAGTATCCCGTATGCCTTCTTAACCACCTTATCTACGTGTCCTGCTACCTTCAGGAATCTATGGACATGCACTCCAAGGGCCCTCACTTCCTCTGCACCTCTCAGTATCCTCCCATTTACTGTGTATTCCCTTGCCTTGTTCGCATTACCTCACACTTCACCAGATTGAATTCCATTGCTACTTTGCTGCCCACCTGACCAATACATTGATATCTCCCTGCAGTCCACAGCTTTCCTCCTCACTATCAACCACATGGCCAATTTTTGTATCTTCTGCAAACTTCTTAATCATGCCCCCAACATTTAAGTCCAAATCATTAATATCTATCACAAAAAGCAAGATATACTGGACTTTAAAACCTTTTTTCACAAAAATGACTGGCATGTTATCTTTTGCCTGTCGATGCAGCACCATGTCATCAGATGCTATTGGACATTGTGCTAAAATGAACAGCAGCTACCACATCACCAGCATAAGAGATCTTCCAAAACAGCTGTCTATATTTTATTGGCCTACGATCAGGACTGGAATCCATCGGTTATTACATAGAATTACATTGAAAATATAGGACAGAATCAGGTCATTCGGCCCAACTGGCCCATGCCAGTGTTTTTTTTATTCGTTCATGGGATGTGGGCTGGCAAGACCAGCATTTATTGCCGTTCATAATTGCCCTTGAAAAGGTGGTGGTGAGCCGCCTTCTTGAACCGCTGCAGTCCGTTTGGTGAAGGTTCCCCCACAGTGCTGTTAGGTAGGGAGTTCCAGAATTTTAACCCAGCGACGATGAAGAAACAGTGATATATTTCCAAGTCAGGATGGTGTGTGACTTGGAGGGAAACGTGCAGGTGGTATTGTTCCCATGTGCCTGCTGCCCTTGTCCTTCTAGGTGGTAGACCTCATGGGTTTGGGAGGTGCTGTTGAAGAAGCCTTGGTGAGTTGCTGCAGTGCATCCTGTGGATGGTACACACTGCAGCCATGGTGCGCCGGTGGTGAAGGGAGTGAATATTTAGGGTGGTGGATGGGGTGCCAATCAAGCGGGCTGCTTTGTCCTGGATGGTGTCGAGGTTCTTGAGTATTGTTGAAGCTGCACTCATCCAGGCAAGTGGACAGTATTCATCACACCCCTGACTTGTGCCTTGTAGATGGTGGAAAGGCTTTGGGGAGTCAGGAGGTGAGTCACTCGCCGCAGAATACCCAGCCTCTGACCTGCTCTTGTTAACACAGTATTTATGTGGCTGGTCCAGTTATGTTTCTGGTCAATTGTGACCCCCAGGATGTTGATGGTGGGGATGCGGCGATGGTAATGCCATTGAATGTCATGGGGAGGTGGTTAGACTCTTTCTTGTTGGAGATGGTCATTGTCTGGCACTTGTCTGGCGTAAATGTTCCTTGCCACTTATCAGCCCAAGCCTGGATATTGTCCAAGTCTTGCTGCATGCGGGCATGGATTGCTTCCTTATCTGACGGGTTGCGAATGGAACTGGACACCGTACAATCATCAGCGAACATCCCCATTTCCCTTATGATGGAGGGAAGGTCATTGATGAAGCAGCTGAAGATGGTTGGGCCGAGGACACTGCCCTGAGGATCTCCTGCAGCAATGTCCTGGGGCTGAGATGATCGGCCTCCAACAACCACTACCATCTTCCTTTGTGTTCGGTATGACTCCAGCCACTAGAGAGTTTTCCCCTGATTCTGATTGACTTCAATTTTACGAGGGCTCCTTGGTGCCACATTCGGTCAAATGCTGCTTTGACGGCAAGGGCAGTCACTCTCACCTCACCTCTAGAATTCAGCTCTTTTGTCCATGTTTGGACCAAGGCAGTAATGAGGTCTGGAGCCGAGTGGTCCTGGCGGAACCCAAACTGAGCATCGGTGGGGAGGTTATTGGTGAGCAAGTGCCGCTTGATAGCACTGTCGACAACACGTTCCATCACTTTGCTAATGATTGAGAGTAGGGTACGGTAGCATAGTGGTTGTGTTACTGGACTAGTAATCCAGAGTCACGAGTTCAAATCCTGCTACGGCAACTGGAGAATTTAAATTCAATTGGTTAAATAAAATCTGGAATTAAAAAACTAGTATTAGTGACCATGAAAATCATCAGATTGTCGTAAAAACCCATCTGGTTCATTAATGCCCTTTAGGGAAGGAAACCTGCCGTCCTTATCCGGTCTGGCCTATATGTGACTCCAGACCCACAGCAATGTGGTTGATTCTTAATTGCCCTCTGAAATGGCCTAACAAGCCATTCAGTTGTACAATCTTGCTGAAAAAAAGTCATAATAAGAATAAAATGGGACGGACCACTAGGCACCGGACACAACAAAGGCAAACCAAGCCCAGTCGACCCTGCAAAGTCCTCCTCACCAACATCTGGGGACTTGTGCCAAAATTGGGAGAGCTGTCCCACAGACTAGTCAAGCAACAGCCTGACATAGCCATGCTCACAGAATCATACCTTTCAGCCACCATCCCTGGGTATGTCCTGTCCCACCGGCAGGACAGACCCACCAGAGGTGGCAGTACAGTGATATACAGTCAGGAGGGAGTGGCCCTGGGAGTCCTCAACATTGACTCTGGACCCCATGAAATCTCATGGCATCAGGTCAAACATGGGCAGGGAAACCTCCTGCTGATTACCACCTACCGTCCTCCCTCAGCTGACGAATCAGTCCTCCTCCATATTGAGAAGCACTGAGGGTAGCAAGGGCACAGAATGTACTCTGGGTGGGAGACTTCAATGTCCATCACCAAGAGTGGCTCGGTAGTACCATACTGACCAAGCTGGCTGAGTCTTGAAGGACGTAGCTGCCAGACTGGGCCTGCGGCAGGTGGTGAGCGAACCAACAAGAGGGAAAAACCTACTTGACCTCGTCCTCACCAATCTACCTGTTGCAGATGCATCTGTCCATGACAGTATTGGTAGGAGTGACCACTGCACAGTCCTTGTGGAGACGAAGTCCCATGTTCACACTAGGACACCATCCAACATGTTGTGTGGCACTACCACGTGTTAAATGGGATAGATTTAGAACAGATCTAGCAGCTCAAAATTGGGCATCGATGAGGCGCTGTGGGCCATCAGCAGCAGCAGAATTGTATTCCACCACAATCTGTAACCTCATGGCCTGGCATATTCCTCACTCTACCATTACCAACAAGCCAGGGGATCAACCCTGGTTCAATGAGGAGTGTAGAAGAGCATGCCAGGAGCAGCAACAGGCGTACCTAAAAATGAGGTGCCAACCTGGTGAAGCTACAACTCAGGACTACATGGATGCTAAACAGCAGAAGCAACATGCTTTGGACAGAGCTAAGCGATTCCACAACCAACGGACCAGATCAAAGCTCTGCAGTCCTGCCACATCCAGTCGTGAATGGTGGTGGACAGTCAAACAACTAATGGAAGGAGGAGGCTCTGTAAACATCCCCATCCTCAATGATGGCAGAAATCCAGCACATGAGTGCAAAAGACAAGGCTGAAGTTTTTGCAACAATCTTCAGCCAGAAGTGCCAAATGGATGATCCATCTCAGCCTCCTCCCGATATCCCCACCATCACAGAAACCAGTCTTCAGCCAATTCGATGCACTCCACGTGATATCGAGAAACGGCTGAGTGCACTGGATACAGCAAAGGCTATGGGCCCCGACAACATCCCGGCTGTAGTGCTGAAGACTTGTGTTCCAGAACTAGCCGCACCTCTAGCCAAACTGTTCCAGTACAGCTACAACACTGGTATCAACCTGACAATGTGGAAAATTGCCCAGGTATGTCCTTCCGCAAATAGCAGGACAAATCCAATCCGGCTAATTACCACCCCATCAGTCCACTCTCAATCATCAGCAAAGTGATGGAAGTTGTCGTCGACAGCGCTATCAAGCGGCACTTACTCACCTGCTCACCAATGTTCAGTTTGGGTTCCGCCAGGACCACTCGGCTCCAGACCTCATTACAGTCTTGGTCCAAACATGGACAAAAGAGCTGAATTCCAGAGGTGAGGTGAGAGTGACTGCCCTTGATATCAAGGCAGCATTTGACTGAATGTGGCACCAAGGAGCCCTAGTAAAATTGAAGTCAATGGGAAATAGGGGGAAAACTCTCCAGTGGCTGAAGTCATACCTAGCACAAAGGAAGATGGTAGTGGTTGTTGGAGGCCAATCATCTCAGCCCCAGGGCATTGCTGCAGGAGTTCCTCAGGGCAGTGTCCCAGGCCCAACCATCTTCAGCTGCTTCATCAATGACCTTCCCTCCATCATAAGGTCAGAAATGGGAATGGTCGCTGATGATTGCACAGTGTTCAGTTCCATTCGCAACCCCTCAGATAATGAAGCTGTCCGCGCCCGCATGCAGCACGACCTGGACAACATCCAAGCTTGGGCTCATAAGTGGCAAGTAACATTCGCGCCAGTCAAGTGCCAGGCAATGACTATCTCCAGCAAGAGAGAGTCTAACCATCTCCCCTTGACATTCAATGGCATTACCATCGCAGAATCCCCCACCATCAACATCTTGGGGGTCACCAGTGACCAGAAACTTAACTGGACCAGCCATATAAATACTGTGGCTACAAGAGGTCAGAGGCTGGGTATTCAGCGGTGAGTGACTCACCACCTGACTCTCCAAATCCTTTCCACCATCTACAAGGCACAAGTCAGGAGTGTGATGGAATATTCTCCACTTGCCTGGATGAGTGCAGCTCCAACAACACTCAAGAAACTCAACACCATCCAGGACGAAGCAGCCCGCTTGATTGGCACCCCATCCAGCACCCGAAACATTCACTCCCTTTACCACCGGCGCAATGTGGCTGCAGTGTGTACCATCCACAGGATGCACCGCAGCAACTCGCCAAGGCTTCTTCGACAGCACCTCCCAAACCCACGACCTCCACCACCTAGAAGGACAAGGGCAGCAGGCACATGGGAACAACACCACCTGCACGTTCCCCTCCAAGTCACGCACTATCCCGACTTGGAAATATATCGCTGTTCCTTTATCGTTGCTGGGTCAAAATCCTGGAACTCCTAACAGCACTGTGGGAGAACCTTCACCACACGGATTACAGTGGTTCAAGAAGGCGGCTCACCACCACCTTCTTAAGGGCAATTAGGGATGGGCAATAAATACTGGCCTTGCCAGCAGCGCCCACATCCCATGAATGAATAAAAAAAAAGACTGACGGGGCGATAATTGGCTGGATTGGATTTGTCCTGCTTTTTGTGGACAGGACATACCTGGGCAATTTTCCACATTTTATGCTCCACACGAGCCTTCTCCCTCTCTACTTCATCTAACCCTATCAGGATATCCTTCTATTCCTTTCACCATCATGTGTTTATCTAGCTTCCGCTTAAATGCAGCTATGCTAGTCGCCTCAACTAATCCTTGTGGTAGTGAGTTCCACTTTCTAACCACTCTCTGGATAAATAAGTTTCTCCTGACTTCTCTATTGGGTTTATTAGTGGCTATCTTATATTTATGGCCCCTAGTTCTAGTCTCCCCCGCAAGTGGAAACATCTTTTCTACATCTACCCTATCAAATCCTTTCACAATCTTAAAGACCTCTGTCAGGTCACCCCTCAGTCTTCTGCTCCAATGGAAGAGCATTACGCAAAGGTGCCTCATACACTGCCATCAGAGTTCATTCAATGCTGATCCTTTTACTGATGGACGCCAGTGAAAGACAACAATTGTTGACCCACTGAATCAATTACTATTGGTGCCGCAAGGCTTGGTGCACACCTCCTCTCAGTAATATTAACCTCCCTGCTCTGTATCAGAGCCCTTGAACCTCCTCAGCCTGATTTTGCACACACCATCTATAGCTGGCCTCAGTCCATAACTGGTGCTAGTTTTCCCCTTTGCTCATTGCCATCGATGCCTACTCCACATCTAAACCTGCCTCACTGAGAGTCTGTGAATGTGATGTTTGCCACAGAGAACAGGCCTGATCATACAAATACCTAACATCGGGACCCAGGATCTGGCTATACAGCTGAGGATGCTAAATAAAATGGGAAGACCTAGAAAAAAGGAAGAAAATACCTTTATTTTTTAAATAAAAAAATGTAATTGTCACTTTCTCGTGTTTTGCAAGAGATTTCACAAGGACACAGATTTAAGATAATTGGCTAAAGTGCCAGAGGTGAAATGAGGAGAATTTTTTTTACTCAGCGAGTTGTAATGATCTGGAATGCACTGCCCTGAAAGGGTGGTAGAAACAGATTCAATAGTAACTTTCAAAAGGGAATACTTGATAAATACTTGAAGGGAAGAAAATTACAGGGCTATGAGGAAAGAGCAGGGGAGTGGGATTAATTGGATAGCTCTTTCAAAGAGCCGGCACAGGCACAATGGGCCGAATGGCCTCCTTTTGTGCTGTATGATTCTATAATACAAATGAGTCACAAAATGCAATTGGTGAGATGATTTCAACTTTAAAAAAATCACCAAATTTTGTACCCCAAAAGGTACAACCACTTCAGTGTGCCAGCATTATAACTGTGGAGACTCCTCCCACCATACACCCGACCCAGATACAGGCAGAAAAGATGATGGAGAGTCAAAAAAAGACATCCAGAACTGCAAAGTCTCATTCATTTTGGGTAAAGGTGCCATACTTCCATGGCAGTTCAATCATTTTGGCTACAGTTGTTTTCCTTACTACTAGCTGTGAGTTGTTATGATCTACCCATGGCTAGCCCATGAAGTGTATCATTCACAAAAGACATGAGATTTCCAAAGTAATTTTTTTTCCCTTTGCCTTTTATTGTTCGAGTGTAATTGAATTGCAATAAAGAGTGTGGCCTTCGATCCTGCTACTTAAAGTAATTTCCCACCCCCAAGACAATACCTGGGGACATTCTTTATTACTTAATTATGAACAATTGATCTTAGGTTAACAGTTTCACAGAAATGATATACTACCTAAGTTTTAATGATCAGATTAACAGTCTCTGGAGTAAACTGAGTAGCTGTTTCATTAAATTCCCTTTATGTGCAGGTTAATGATCAGGAAACTGAGTTTATATTTATATTCAGGACTGCTATTAAAAGTACCTGGGATGGATAACAGCCTCGGGCTCCATTAATAGTGTAGACCATCCACTCAATGGGGTGATTAGCCACCCTTAAACTTCCAAAATCATCTCAGATTTAACCCATGTGTCATGTGTTCCTAACAGCCTCGTCAGTGAATTGTTCTGAATTTTGTTTGATGAGAAAAAGGCCCAACTATGCTTCATCAATGACCTTCGCTCCATCATAAGGTCAGAAGTGAGCCTGTTCGCTGATGATTGCACAATGTTCAACTCCGTTCACAATTCCTCAGATCATAAAGCAGTCCATGCCTGCATACAGCAAGCCCTGGACAATACTGGGGCTTGGGGTGATAAGTGGCAAGTATCATTCGTGCCACACAAGTGCCGGAGCAATGACCATTTCCAACAAGAGAGAGCTCAACTACCTCCCCTTGACATTCAAAAGCATTACCATCGTCGAGTCCTCCACCATCAACATCCTGGGGGTAACTATGGACCAGAAATTCAACTGGGCCAATTGCATAAATGGCATGGCTATTGGAGCAGGTCAGAGGCTGGGTATCCTGCTGCGAGTGACTCACCTCCCGACTCCCCAAAGCCTTTCCACCACTTACAAGGCACATGTCAGCGGTGTGATGGAATACTCTCCTTTTGCCTGGATGGGTGCAGCTGCACTAAAAAGTTCGACACCATCCTCTGACAATGCAACACCCCTTCAGCATTGCACTAGAGTGTCAGCCTAGATCATATGCTCCGGTCCATAGTAGGCCTTGAGCTGATGATCTTATGACTCAGAGGTAAGGAGTGCTACCAACTGAGCCAAGCTGACACTTGATATCATTTTACCGGCATTTTGCCATGGTAGTCAAATAATAAGGAAGTAGGGTTCAACTATCTGCGAAGGGAGAGAACTAAGAACCCACTGTAAGTAAGCTGTAGATTTGTTTCATAAAATGGAAATTAAGAATTTAACATGTTAATTCCCTTTTCAGAGGTGCTACTTTTCTCTTATGCTGTCCTTCCTTTTAAAAAAAAATTCCATCCTCGATACCTATGAGGTGAAATCATGCTGTGCAATATTAGCACATGTATGCTTACCATGTCCATATGACATTCCTTCTTCAAAAGCAAGATACTGTGGATGCTGGAAATCTGAAATAAAAACAGAAAATTCTGGAAATACTCAGCAAGTCCAGCAGCATCTGTGGAGAAAGAAGCAGAACTGGAAGAAGTTGAAGATTTAACAGTTTTTAAGCAAGTACAGAACCAGGCAAAGTGGGGGAGGAAGGGAAGAAGAGGAAAGAACAAAGGTCATCGACCTGAAATGTTAACTCTGTTTCTTTCTCCATAGATGCTGCCTGACTTGCTGAGTATTTCCAACATTTTCTGTTGACATTCCTTCTTCTACTGTTTCATTAAAGGTGTTAACCTATTTCAAATAAATTAGTTAATGTTACATTAAAATAGAGGAAGAAGGAATTTCATATCTTAAACATTTGTATGCCAACATCCCACAGTGCGATTTCACCCCACTAAGCCTCACAAGGTGTCGTATTATCAATATGACAGAGTATACAGGAAGAAATAATGGGGGCTTGTGAGAAAGGAACAGCGATAATCATGAGTGATTTTAATCTACATATAGATTGGAAGAATCTGATTGGCAAAGGTGGCTTGGAAGATGAGTTCATAGAGTGCTTTTGGGACAGTTTCTTAGAGCAGCACGTTCTAGAGCCAACCAGAGAGCAGGCTATTCTAGATCTGGTAATGTGTAATGAAACAGGATTAATTAATGACCTCATTGTAAAGGAGCCTCTAGGTCGCAGTGATCACAATATGATTGAATTTCGCATTCAGTTTGAGGGAGAGAAGAATGGGTCTAAGACTAGTGTTTTAAACTTAAATAAGGGCAATTATGAGGGCATGAGCTGGCTAAAGTGAACTGGGAACTTAGATTAAGGGATATGTTAGTAGAGATGCAGTGGCAGACATTTAATAAGATATTTCATAGCACTCAGCAAAGATACATTCCAGTGAGAAAGAAAGACTCTAGGGGAAGGATGTACCATCTGTGGCTAACTAAGGAAGTTAAAGATAGTATCAAATTGAAAGAAAAAGCATACAATTCCGCGAAGATTAGTGGCAGGTCAGAAGATTGGTCAGAATATAAAAAACAGCAAAGAATGGCTAAAAGAATAATAAGGAGGGAGAAATTAGAGTACGAGAGAAAGCTAGCTAGAAATATAAAAACAGATAGTAAGAGTTTCTACAGGTATTTAAAAAGGAAAAGAGTAAGTAAAGTGAGCCTTGGTCCTCTGGAGAGTGAGTCTGGGGAATTAATAATGGAGAATAAGGAAATGGCGGATGAATTGAACAGATATTTTGCATCCGTCTTCACTGTAGAGGATACAAATAACATGCCAGAAATAATTGTGAATCAAGAGGTGAAAGGGAGGGAGGAACTTAAAACATTTACAATAACCAGGGAACGGGTTTTGAAAAGAATTATTGGAACTAAAAGCTGACAAGTCCCCAGGGTCCTGACTGACTTCATCCTAGGGTCTTAAAAGAAGTGGCTGCAGAGATAATAGATGCATTGGTATTAATTTTCCAAAATTCCCTGGATTCCGGAAGGGTCCCATCAGATTGGAAAATAGTGAATGTAACTCTTCTGTTCAAGAAAGGGGGAGACAGAAAGCAGGAAACTACAGGCCAGTTAGCTTGACATCTGTCATAGGGAAAAGACTAGAATTTATTATTAAGGAGGTTATAGCAGGGCACTTAGAAAATCTCAATGCAATCAGGCAGAGTCAACACGGCTTTGTTAAAGGGAAATCGTGTTTGATTAATTTATTAGAGTTCTTTGAAGAAGTAACAAGCAATGTGGATAAAGGGGATCCTGTGGATGCGGTGTACTTGGATTTCCAGAAGGCTTTTGACAAGATGCCAAATCAAAGGCTACTACACAAAATAAGAGTTCATGGTGTAGGGGGTAATATATTAGCATGGATAAAGAATTTGTTAGCTTACAGGAAGTAGGCATAAATGGGTCATTTTCAGGTTGGCAAGATGTAACGAGTGGAGTGCCACAGGGATCAGCACTTGGGCCTCAACTATTTACAATCTATATCAATGATTTGGATGAAGGTACCGAATGTATGGTTGCTAAATTTGCTGATGACACAAAGGTAGGAAGGAAAGTAAGTTGTGAAGAGGACATAAGGAGTCTGCAAAGGGATAGGTTAAGTGAGTGGGCAAAAATTTGGCAGTTGGAGTATAATGTGGGAGAATGGAACTTGTCCACTTTGGCAGGAGGAATAGAAAAGCAGTATATTATTTAAATGGAGAAAGATTGCAGAACTCTGAGGTATAGAGGGATCTGGGTGTCCTGGTACATGAAACACAAAAAGTTAGTACGTGGGTACAGCAAGTGATTAGGAAATGGAATGTTGTCATTTATTGCAAGGGGAATGGAATATAAAAGTAGAGATGTTTTGCTACAGTTGTACAGGGCATCGGAGAGACCACATCTCGAATACTGTGTGCAGTTTTGGTCTCCTTACTTAAGAAAGGACATAATTGCTTTGGAGGTGGTTCAGAGAAAGTTCACTTGAATGATTCCTGGGATGAGGGGGTTATCCTATGAGGAAAGATTGGACAAGTTGGGCCTGTATATACTGGCGTTTAGAAGAATGAGAGGTGATCTTAATTGAAATATATAAGATCCTGAGGGGACTAGAAGGAGTAGATGCTGAGGGGATGTTTCCCCTTGTGGGAGAGACTGGAACTAGGGGCCACAGTTTAAAAATAAGGGGTCTCCCATTTAAGACGGAGATGAGGAGAAAATTTTTCTCTCAGAGGGTCGTGAGTCTGTGGAACTCCCTTCCCCAGAGAGTGGTGGAGGCGGGGTCATTGAATATTTTTAAGGCTGAGTTACATAGATTCCTGATTAACAAGGGAGTCAAAGATTATAGGAGGTAGACGGGAAAGTAGGGTTGACGTCACAATCAGATCAGCCATGATCTTATCAAATGGTAGAGCAGGCTCGAGGGGCCGAATGGCCTACTCCTGCTCTTAATTGTATTTTTGTATGTTTGTTCGTATATTTTGCTGCTATCCCATTACTGTTATCTGGTCTCTACCTCTTCATTCAATCTGCTATTGATTACTGCCTGCTGTTTTGTCTCCTCGGTGCTGCATTGTTGGAGGTGCCGTCATTCAGATGAGTTGTTAAACCGAGGCTGGACGTAAAAGATCCCACTACACTATTTCGAAGAAGAGCAGTGGAGTTCTCCCCGGTGTCCTGGCGAACATTTATCCCTCAACCAACATCGCTAAAACAGATTATCTGGTCATTATCACATTGCTGTTTGCAGGTGCTTGCTGTGCGCAAATTGGCTGCCATGTTTCCTGCATTACAATAGTGGCTACACTTCAAAAGTACTTAATTGGCTATAAAGCGCTTTGGGATGTCCTGAGATTGTGAAAGGCGCTATATAAATGCAAGTTCTTTCTTTCTTTTACAGCCATTTGTTACGATGAAGAGTTGCAGCCAAAACATTAACCTATCTTTCTCTTGTATCACCTTGGCTCAATTGGTAGCACTGTCGCTTCTAGTACAGAAGATTCTAGATTCAAGCCTTATTCTAGATCTTGAGCACATAACCTCAGCTGTAGAATGGAGCTCTTTACACTCACAGCTTTACATGCATTGACCCCACTAAAAGTCTCCATGAGCTCTAATTGCCTGGGGCTAGCACCTGTCGTGACCTCCATTATAGGCTGCTTGCTGGCACTTGCATTCTGTTGTGCTATACAAGGCTCATGTTAACTTGCTGCATTCTTTTTCAAGGAGAAGATCTTGACCAACAAAAACAGGGCAAAAAATTGCTCAGATGGTGGGCCACTCTCCGCGCCCTCACGCACTACAAGGAGGAAGTCCTTGCCATCCCGGGAAGGGAAATCATAAAGGGTGTCTAAGACCAGGAAGTAGTAGGTGCAGATGCAGGCTTGTCAAGACATTCTGTTTCTCTTCCAACTCATCCTATTGTACGCTGCTTTGCCTGTGAGCAAACTAGATCATGAAACCTTCCTGTCACTGAAAGTGTCATGTGAACTCAGTTCCTCAGCAATCCATTCTAACCTCTCTTCCTGCTCTAGATGTGCCGATGGAACAAGAAGAAGACCCCTGTGCATCAACCCCACTAGCACATCAGTGCATGTGCTGTCACTCACTCATCCTCTCTCAAGCACCAGTTCAGAGATTCAATCCATGGATTGAAAATTGGTTAACAGACAGGAAACACAGAGTAGGAACAAATGGGTCTTTTCCGGGTGGCAGGCAGTGACTAGGTGGGGTACCGCAGGGATCAGCGCTTGGGCCCCAGCTATTCACAATATATATCAATGATTTGGATGAGGGAACTAAATGTAATATTTCCAAGTTTGCTGATGACACAAAACTAGGTGGGATCGTGAGTTGTGAGGAGGGTGCAAAGAGGCTTCAAGGCGATTTAGACAAGTTGAGTGAGTGGGCAAATACATGGCAGATGCAGTATAATGTGGATAAACGTGAAGTTATCCATTTCGGAAGGAAAAACAGAACGGCAGAGTATTATTTAAATGGTGATAGATTGGGGAATGTTGATGTACAAAGGGACCTGGGTGTCCTTGTACACCAGTCACTGAAAGCAAACATGCAGGTGCAGCAAGCAGTTAGGAAGACAAATGGTATGTTGGCCTTCATTGCAAGAGGATTTGAGTACAGGAGCAAGGATGTCTTACTGCAGTTATACAGGGCCTTGGTGAGACCACACCTGGAGTATTGTGTGCAGTTTTGGTCTCCTTACCTAAGAAAGGATATACTTGCCATACAGGGAGTGCAGCGAAGGTCCACCAGACTGATCCCTGGGATGGCAGGACTGTCGTATGAGGAGAGATTGGGTTGACTCGTCCTGTATTCACTCGAGTTTAGAAGAATGAGAGGGGATCTCATTGAAACATATAAAATTCTGACAGGGCTAAACAGATTGGATGCAGGAACGATGTTTCCCCTGGCTGGGGGGGTCCAGAACGAGGGGTCACAGTCTCAGGATACGGGGTAGGACATTTAGGGCTGAGATTGAGGAGGAATTTCTTCATTCAGAGGGTGGTGAACCTGTGGAATTCTCTACCACAGAAGGCTGTGGAGGCCAAGTCACTGAATATATTTAAGAAGGAGCTAGATAGATTTCTAGACACAAAAGGCATTAAGGGGTATGGGGAGAGAGTGGGAATATGGTATTGAGATGGAGGATCAGCCATGATCATATTGAATGGCGGGGCAGGCTTGAAGGGCAGGATGGCCTACTCCTGCTCCTATTTTCTATGTTTCTATGAGACATCTACCCAGGGGAATTTAGAGAGTGAGCAGAGGGGGGTTACACAAAATGACACATAGAACATGAGGAAACAGGAGCAGCTGGGGATGGACGGTGAGGAGGAAGACATTGTTAGCTGGTAGGTCAGGAGATGCCAGCCCTTGGTTGAAGAGCCTGTGGCACCAGATTGGCGAGGGCTGTCTCCTTCAGCTTCTGAGCAATTGGGGTCGAGATACTGACAAGTACTGCATCCATTGGAATTATTAAGTTTGCTTTTCCGCAGATGAGTGGCCATGCAGAGCCAATGCCTGATGCCGCCGGCATGGCAGGAATGTGCTCAGTTGATGCTGCTGACTCTCAGGATAGGAAATCAGGTGCGGCCTCCCGCCAGCCTCCTCAGGTACCTGCTCATGTGGCAGAAAGAATGCAGGGCAAGACTTCCTTGCAGCAGCACTAGAGCTAAAGCCTTAAAAGATGCATATGACTTTGGGCCGAATGGCCTTCATCTGTGCTGCAGTTCCATGGAAGGTTCTAGATTCAATCCATCATCTGGCTGAGTTAGTTGATCTCAGCCAAAGCAGCACAGGAGAGACTAGAATTGGTCTTAGTGCCCCTGAGAAGATAGGAAAGAGTGATCAGGGCTCCTGCTCCTGATTGCTAATTAGTGATCTCTGCTGGAAAGATGCACAGTCAAAAAGCCTGTTCTTACAAGGATTCTGCACAGTTCATTGGGTGTTATTAAGTTGTCCCTAATTTGAGCTTTGTGCCTTTAGTATTTGCTGCCTCCAGGGAGGTAAGAATGTGAGATGGGAAAGGGAAGATGAGGTGGAAAATGATATAAAACAAAATCTTAGAATCATACAGCACAGAATACATACAGCCATTTGGCCCATCGTGCCTGTGCCAGCTCTTTGAAAGAGCTATCCAATTAGTCCCACTCCCCTGTTCTTTCCCCAAAGCCCTGCAATTTTCTCCCTTTCAAGTATTTATCCAATTCCCTTTTGAAAGTTACTATTGAATCTGCTTCCACCACCCTTTCAAGCTGTGCATTCCAGATCATAACAAAAAAATTCTCCTCATCTCCCTTCTGGCTCTTTTGCCAATTACCTTAAAATATCCTAGCATGTATCACTGCCTACAAGGCAACAAGGACAAGGTAAGAAAATCGGAGGGAATATTACAGAAAAAATCTGCGGGTAAAGACCCTTGCATAGAGCAGCAAAAGCAGAAAGATGGCAAGAAACCCAAGAAAGGTTTCTGGAGAGATCAGCTCAGCCAAACCACAAGTAACTTGAGTCAGAAAGTGGAAGAACGGGGTTTGCTCTGATCTAATTTCAGAAACTGAATATAAAAGCTGATTCTGCAATCAAGCATTCCCAGCACAGAACACTACTCCCAGGGAGTGTAGATCAGGCAATTACAGACCCGCAGACTGCGATTTTCTATCTATTAAAATTAATGGATGGGAAGTCATAGACTGCAGGTCCATGATTTCCCAATCTTCACTCTTTAGGAGCATCTGATTACGGGATCAGGCCTATAGACACTGCATTTAATCAAAAAGAGGGATACTGGGCTCGTGGTTAGAAACAGCACCATTCATATCTGGGCCTGCGTTCTTTCTGACTTAACTCATATTTAGAGGTACATAATGAAGGCCCATCATCTATAACAGTCAGATTTCCTGATACAGAAGTGATAGTTGATCCACCTAATCTAGCAAGATCCTAATCAAGTGACATAAAGTTTGATTCTCCTGTGGATAACATATTCACAATGCTAATTCTCCATTGAAAACCAGTGTAGGATATTTTGAAACTGGAAAATATTAGCTGTAGAAGGTTGCTTTATTCTAATCCCTATAGTTGGATTTTGTTGTAATCCTTTCAGCTAGCAATAACCTTTACTTTGTTCACACTCTTCAGCTGTCATGGCATAATTAACGTACAAAATGTTACCAGAGCTCATTCAGAGTACATGGCAATGGAACTGAATTCATGATGGAGTAAATGGGGATTATTAGTATTGCAGTGTGTATGTGCATCATTTAAGAGACATAATGCAGAAATGACATGGTGACTGGAAGTTGTAGAGCTAGTCTTTGCTTTACAACACTCCGTGTGCAGTTTACTCCTGATAACTCAACGTGTTTTTGCATTAGAAAGCATTTGAATTATCTAGTATTTTGAATTAAGTGACATAAATAACATTGGGAAGTAGGAATTGGAGCTAAAGAATTTTTGAACTAAAATCAGATTATTTGAATTGAGTGAATTGGAAGTAAGAGGGGTAGACTGTACTACATTTTTCAACCTCCTTGCTTATGTATCTAAGCAAAGCAGCCATATTACCCATGTAGCAACTGTATAGGATGTATCAGTCCCAGAGCATTCTTAAAACATAATTACAATATAAGAACCTAAGAATTTCTATATGTTGGATATTACAAGCATCAAACCAGAGGTTGGCTGAGGAAGGATATTATTACTGGACAGCTGTGCTTGAGCATGAGTTAACTATTGTGCAGTACTTGGATGAAACAAATATAGCTCTGTATAGCAGTGTCAATGATGTTTTTGTGTTAAACTCCAACAACTCTCTCGTTCAAGTGGAACTCAGCCTAGTTTCATTCCATTATGCCAGAATACACACATTGCATTTAAATTGGTAGAAAAATCACTACCTAGGTTAAGTTATTTAAATTTAACTGATTCAGCTAATGACATTTACTATCACAAGTTATATCAACATCACTAAGTATTGTTCAACCATATTGGATTGTGCGCAGGACAACGCCCACCAGGAGTTACGAAGCAGAGGCATCTGAACAGTTCAAGTAACGGAAGGCAATGCTTACTTGGATTTAACAATTGAAGGTAGCATAGGGCAGAAGTCTTTGAAAGGTTAAATAAAAGTTATTGGTGTATTAGCTGAAAGCTGAGGTTAAGAATTTAGAATCGTAGAATTATAGAATGGTTACAGCACAGAGGAGGCCATGCGGCCCATCGAGCACATGCAGGTTCTTTGTAAGAGCAATCCAGTTAGTCCCATTCCCACATTCTTTTCCCATGGCCCTGCAATTTTTTTCCTTTCAAGTATTTATCCAATTCCTTTTTGAAAGCCACAATTGAATCTGCTTCCACCACCCTTTCAGGCAGCGCATTCCAGATCATAACTACTTGCTGCGTAAAAAAGTTTTTCCTCTTTTGCCAATCACCTTAAATCTGTGTCCTCTGGTTCTCGACCCTTCCGCCAATGGGAACAGTTTCTCTTTATATACTTTATCTAAATCCTTCATGATTTTGAACACTTCTGCCAAACCTCCTCTCAAGCTTCTCTGCTCTAAGGAGAACAACCCCAGTCTATCCATGTAACTGAAGTCCCTCATCCCTGGAAACATACTAGTAAATCTTTTCTACACCCTCTCTAAGGCCTTCACATCCTTCCTAAAGTGTGGTCCCCAGAATTGGACACAATACTCCAGTTGTGGCCGAACCAGTGTTTTATAAAGGTTCAACATAACTTCCTTGCTTTTGTACTCTACGCCTCTATTTATAAAGCCCAGGATCCCGAATGTTTTTTTAACCGCTTTTTCAACCTGTCCTGCCACCTTCAATGATTTGTGCACATATACCCACAGGTCTCTCTGTTCCTGCACCCCCTTTAGAATTGTACCATTTAGTTTGTATTGCCTGTACTCGTTCTTCCTGCCAAAATGTATCATTTGATAACATAAAAAAAAATCAAGTTTTGTATTACAGTTGAATTTTAGAGCTTTCCTTTAATCACAGTTGCAGCATTCCAATCTTTGTTGTGACTCACTTTTTCATTAAATAATTTTAGTTTGGAATCTGTTACATTTTAGGTTTTTACCATAGATATTTGCCTTTGGTTCATTGCCACTGGCCACAAACCAGTAAGTGAAGCTCACATCCCCAACGAGCCAGAGTGCCATTGCTTGCCCAATATCCAGACAAATGAAGTGAGACCCAAGGGTGGAACAGAGAACTCTTATCACTGTACTCCAACTTATATCATGTGCTGCCACATCTTTGGTGGGTGTAAGAATATAACTATCACACTGCAACTCAGGCTGTAAATGGCTAGACAAATTTCTTAAACGTTAAAACAGATAAATGAACAATATTGAACATGAGCAGTAGATTTGCAGTAAATACAGACTTCACTATTTGCCTTGGAATCAAAGCAGCAAATGTGTTTCCCCTGAGCTAACTCTCAACATAAAACTAACACTTCTTACATGGTTATCCACTATCAGAATGACTGCTGTCTAAACACCACCCAAGATATAGCTCCAAATTCCTTTGAAGAACAAAAGACATTGAAGCTGCATTCCTCATAACCACATTCAGGTGTTCAGACATTCACATGATTCAAAGCGGCATTTTCCCATACAAATACAGTTGCCAAACAAGCATGTTCAGTGAAAAGCCTCACAGGTGCTTGTAATTGAATGAAATGGCTTGACCTATTGATCCGTTCCAAACACTTTGAATGATCTGTGAGATAGGTCTTGTCTGGGGACAACAACAACTATCAAACCACTCACATCAAAGCCTTCCTGAATTACATTGCTGCCTTGTCCTGAGGTGTGTGTATCAGCCAGTCTGGAATATGTGTTCTCAAAAGCATGCAGAAACAGTTAGTGGTAGTTGCTTAAATTTGGCTTGCATTCCCTTGAGTATAGGAGATTGAGGGGTGATCTGATTGAGGTGGTTAAAAGGTTTGATAGGGTAGATAGAGTGAAACTATTTCCCCTGGTGGGGGAGTTCAGAACAAGGGGACATAATCTTATAATTGGAGCGAGGTCGTTCAGGAGCAAAATCAGGAAGCACTTTTTCACACAAATGGTGGTAGAAATTTAGAACTCTCTCCCCCAGAAGGCTGTAGATGCGAGGACAATTGGAGCTTTCAAAACTGAGATTGACAGATTTTTGTTAGGTAAGGGGATCAAGGGAGATGGAGCAAAGGTGGGAAAATGAAGTTGAGGTTGAAGATCAGCATGATCAAATTGAATGGCAGAGCAGGCCTGAGTGGCATAGTGGTTATGTTACTGGACTAGTAATCCAGAGGCCTGGACTAATAATCTGGAGTCATGAGTTCAAATCCTGCCACGGCAGTTGGGGAATTTAATTTCAATTAATTAAATAAAAATCTAGAATTAAAACACTAGTATCAGTAATGGTGGCCATGAAACTACTAGATTGTTGTAAAAACCCATCCGGTTCACAAATGCCCATTAGGAATGGAAACCTGCTGTCCTTACCCGGTCTGGCCTATATGTGACTCCAGCCCCACAGCAATGTGGTTGATTCTGAAATGGCCTAGCAAGCCACTCAGTTGTAAAATCTTGCTTAAAAAAAGTCACAATAAGAATAAAACCGGATGGACCACCTGGCACTGGACACAACAAAGGCAAACCAAGCCCAGTCAACCCTGCAAGGTCCTCCTCACTAACATCTGGGGTCTTGTGCCAAAATTGGGAGAGCTGTCCCACAGACGAGTCAAGCAACAGTCTGACATAGCCATACTCACAGAATCTATATCTTTCAGCCAAAGTCCCAGATTCTTCCATCACCATCCCTGGGTATGTCTCTGTCCCACCGGCAGGACAGACCGACTAGAGGTGGCGGTACAGTGATATACAGTCAGGAGGGAGTGGCCCTGGGAGTCCTCAACATTGACTCTGGACCCCATGAAATCTCATGGCATCAGGCCAAACATGGGCAAGGAAACCTCCTGCTGATTACCCCCTACCGTCCTCCTCCATGTTGAACACCGCTTGGAGGAAGCACTGACGGTAGCAAGGGCACAGAATGTACTCTGGGTGGGGGACTTCAATGTCCATCACCAAGAGTGGCTCGGTAATACCACAACTGACCGAGTCCTAAAGGACATAGCTGCCAGGCTGGGCCTAGCGGCAGGTGGTGAGCGAACCAACAAGAGGGAAAAACTGACTTGATCTCGTCCTCACCAATCTACCTGTCACAAATGCATCTCTCCATGACAGTATTGGTAGGAGTGACCACCGCACAGTCCTCGTGGAGACGAAGTCCCGTCTTCACACTGAGGACACCATCCAACATGTTGTGTGGCACTACCACTGTGCAAAATGGGTTGGTTCAGAACAGATCTCGCAGCTCAAAACTGGGCATCCATGAGGCGCTGTGGGCCATCAGCAGCAGCAGAATTGTATTCCAGCACAATCTGTAACCTCATGGCCCGGCATATTCCTCACTCTACCATTACCAACAAGCCAGGGGATCAACCCTGGTTCAATGAGGAGTGTAGAAGAGCATGCCAGGAACAGCACCAGGTGTATCTAAAAATGAGGTGCCAACCTGTTGAAGCTACAACTCAGGACAACATGCATGCTAAACAGCGGAAGCAACATGCTATAAACAGAGCTAAGCGATTCCACAACCAACGGATCAGATCAAAGCTCTGCAGTCCTGCCACATCGAGTCGTGAATGGTGGTGGACAATTAAACAACTAGTGGGAGAAGGAGGCTCTGCAAACATCCCCATCCTCAATGATGGCGGAGTCCAGCACGTGACTGCAGAAGACAAGGCTGAAGCGTTTGCAACCATCTTCAGCCAGAAATGCCGGGTGGATGATCCATCTCGGCCCCCTCCTGATATCCCCACCATCACAGAAGCCACTCTTCAGCCAATTCAATTCACTCCACGTGATATCAAGTTACAGCTGAGTGCATTGGATACAGCAAAGGCTATGGGCCCCGACAACATCCCGGCTGTTGTGCTGAAGACTTGTGCTCCAGAACTAGCTGCACCTCTAGCCAAGCTGTTCCAGTACAACTACAAAACTGGCATCTACCTGACGATGTGGAAAATTGCCCAGGTTTGTCCTGTCCACAAAAAGCAGGACAAATCCAATCCGGCCAATTACCGCCCCATCAGTCTACTCTCAATCATCAGCAAAGTGATGGAAGATATCGTTGACAGTGCTATCAAGCGGCACTTACTCACCAATAACCTGCTCACCGATGCTCAGTTTGGGTTCCGCCAGGACCACTCGGCTCCAGACCTCATTACAGCCTTGGTCCAAACATGGACAAAAGAGCTGAATTCCAGAGGTGAGGTGAGAGTGACTGCGTTGATATCAAGGCAGCATTTGACCAAGTGTGGCACCAAGGAGCCCTAGTAAAATTGAAGTCAATGGGAATCAGGGGGAAAACTCTCCAGTGCCTGGAGTCATACCTAGCACAAAGGAAGATGGTAGTGGTTGTTGGAGGCCAATCATCTCAGCCCAGGACATTGCTGCAGGAGTTCCTGAGGGAAGTGTCCTAGGCCCAACCATCTTCAGCTGCTTCATCAATGACCTTCCCTCCATCATAAGGTCAGAAATGGGGATGTTCGCTAATGATTGCACAGTGTTCAGCTCCATTCGCAACCCCTCAGATAATGAAGCAGTCCGAGCCCGCATGCAGCAAGACCTGGACAACATCCAGGCTTGGGCTCATAAGTGGCAAGTAACATTCGCGCCAGACAAGTGCCAGGCAATGACCATCTCCAACAAGAGAGAGTCTAACCACCTCCCCTTGACATTCAACGGCATTACCATCGCCGAATCCCCCACCATCAACATCCTGGGGGTCACCATTGACCAGAAACTTAACTGGACCAGCCATATAAATACTGTGGCAACAAGAACAGGTCAGAGGCTGGGTGTTCTGTGGTGAGTGACTCATCTCCTGACTCCACAAAGCCTTTCTACCATCTACAAGGCACAAGTCAGGAGTGTGATGGAATACCCTCCACTTGCTTGGATGAATGCAGCTCCAACAACACTCAAGAAGCTCGACACCATCCAGGACAAAGCACCCCGCTTGATTGGCACCCCATCCACCACCCTAAACATTCATTCCCTTCACCACTGGTGCACAGTGGCTGCAGTGTGTACCATCCACAGGATGCACTGCAGCAACTCGCCAAGGCTTCTTCGACAGCACCTCCCAAACCCGCGACCTCTACCACCTAGAAGGACAAGGGCAGCAAGTACATGGGAACAACACCACCTGTATGTTCCCCCTCCAAGTCACACACCATCCCGACTTGGAAATATATCGCTATTCCTTCATCGTAGCTGGGTCAAAATCCTGGAATTCCCTTCCTAACAGCACTGTGGGAGAACCTTCACCACACGGACTGCAGCGGTTCAAGAAGGCGACTCACCACCACCTTCTCAAGGGCAATTGGGGATGGGCAATAAATGCCGGCCTTGCCAGCGATGCCCACATCCCATGAACGAATAAAAAAAAAAACTCTTGTTCCTAATATTCCTAAACTCAAAAACCCGTGTGTACTGCAACCAGCAAGAAAGAATCCATTAAATAATCTATCATAGATATAAATGCTTCATTTTTGTTATAGCGCCATATATGACGTTTAAGGACAACTGACTCCACCAACTCAGCAATGGAATGTCCTCAAGTTTCAAGACCAGATCACTGTAAACCCTTTACACTGTAAACCATTTGTTTGGGTGAAGTTCAGATGTATGAAACAATATGACTTCAAATAACTGATTGGTACAAGGCCTTGCTTGCATCTGGAGAGGATAACAAAAGCACAAACGCTGAGTTCAGTTTCATAGGCCCTGCAATGTACCAAATTGGGTTTTCCTACCATTTGCTCTCATGTGGTGTGCAACTATAAGTGGTCTATCTGGTCTACTTTCCCACAAGGGAGCACTTGAGCAGAGGCCTTAAACTCCATCTAAAACAGTTAAACATCACAACTATGCTACAGAATGCCCGTGAGAATTGCAACAGGAGATCAACTAACATTATTTAACCAGAACTTATGGTTCTTGAATGAAGCTGGATATTGCTACTGAACGGATTGGGACCACCAAGAGTCTGAATGAGGAACAGCTGTAAATTTGTACTGGCTGCAGGACACTCTCTTGGAAGAGAAAACCAAGTTGCCATTGCAATGAACTCACTGGCATTTAAAAAATAACATTGAAATTTATTATGCCTTTATTGGATCAAGTACAACAACAACAACTTGCATCTATATAACGCCTTTAACATAGTAAAATATCCCAAGGTACTTCATAGGAGCGTTATCAGACAAAAATTTGAAACTGAGCCACATAGGTAGATATTAGGACAGATGAGAGGTAGGTTTTAAGGAGGAGAGAAAGGCACCATAGCTCATTTGGAAGTGAATGAGTGGATAAAGGGATTCATGGCAGCCTGCTGTCTCAAGGGAGAGTCTCGAGGGTTGTGAATCTTTGGAATTCTCTACTTCAGAGAGCTGTGGATGCAGAGTCATTGAACATATTCAAGGCTGAGATGGATAGATTTTTGGAATGTAGGGGAATCAAGGGATATGGGATCAGGCGGGAAAGTGGAGTTGAGGTCGAAGATCAGCCATGATCTGATTGAATGGTGGAGCAGACTCGAGGGGCCGTTTGGCCTACTCCTGCTCCTATTTCTTATATTCTTATGTTCTTAACCCAAATCAGACATCAGGCAAACCAGATTCCCATTTCTATCCCTACTCCAAAACCCAACTATCTCTATGATGATGGACATCATCTTGGCCTCCTATGAGCTAGTGGACCACCTATGTCAGAATTACAAAAATTCCTTCTACTACTTGTGTTCTTATGCTAGCAAATCCTGATTCTAGAAACAATCCAGGGGAAACCATAGGATTACACTGAGGCCAAAATCCCATGAACCTTTCCACACCAGAATGGGCAACAAAACAAGAGGCATCAATTTGCCATTTTTAATACTGAGACTCCAAGATTTACTGTAAAATCCAGTTGCCTGAATTTTCTTGCCATTTGTCCAAATTTCCAAAACTGTCCTTGATTTTTTTTTTGATCATCTGGGTGGCTGCCACCAGGGATACCTACCGTCATGCTTAAGAATCTCCCAACTAAGCTACTGAGGAATCCATACAGATAGAGTTTGATAATACAGAGCACACCCCATTTACCGAAGTCTAGAGAGCTCAGGCATAGCAGTATGGTTGGAGTTTTACCCACTGAAATGGCAAAGTTTACCAGCAAGAGCACTGGTAAATGTCCTGCTGCTTTTCTAGCAAGAATTATTCTATCTGTTAAGCCTATTGGTTGTCAGCTGTGGCTCAGTGGTAGCAATCTCGCCACTAAGTCAGGTTGTGGGTTCAAGTCCCACTCCGGAGACTTGAGCATAAAAATTTAGGCTTGCCTTTATATCTAGAGGACTAGAATACAAGGGGGTAGAAGTTATGCTACAGCTACACAAAGACCTGGTTAGGCCACACCTGGAGTACTGTGTGGGCACCACACCTTAGGAAGGATATATTGGCTTTGAAGGGAATGCAGCGTAGATTTACTAGAAAGATACCTGGGCTCCAAGGATTAAATTACGAGGAAAGATTACACAAACTAGGGTTGTAGTCCCTGGAATTTAGAAAATTAAGAGGTGATTTGATCGAAATTTTCAAGATATTAAGGGAAACTGATAGGGTAGATAGAGGGAAACTATTTCCGTTGGATGGGGAGTCTAGGACTAGGGGACATAGCCTAAAAACTAGAGCCAGGACTTTCAGGAGTGAAGTTAGGAAACACTTCTACACACAAAGGGTGATAGAGGTTTGGAAGTCTCTTCCACAAACGGCAGTTGATGTTAGTTCAATTGTTAATTTTAAATCTGAGATTGATAGATTTTTTTAACCAAAGGTATTAGGGGATATGGGGCTAAGGTGGGTATATGGAGTTAGGTCACAGATCAGCTGAACAGGCTCGAGGGGCTAAATGTCCCACTCCTGTTCCTATGTTCCTAGGCTGACACCAACAGTGCAGTATTGAGGGAGTGCTGCACTGTCAGAGGTGCCGTCATTCAGATGAGATGTTAAACGAAGGCCCCGTGTGCCCTTTTAGGTGGACATAAAAGATCCCATGGCACTATTTCGAAGAAGAGCAGGTGAATTCTCCCCGGTGTCCTGGCCAACATTAATCCCTCAAACAATATAATTAAAACAGATTATTTGGTCATTATCATGTTGCTGTTTGTGGGACCTTGCTGTGCACAAATTGATTGCTGCGTATCCTACATTACAACAGTGACTTCACTTCAAAAGTATTTCATTGGCTGTAAAGAGCTTTGGGACGTCCTGAGGTCATGAAAGGCACTATATAAATGCAAGTCTTTGTTGCATTTACAAGAATGTATCTCCAGGATCTCACACAAGTGATCATTCTTCACGTGTGAGTCTAGACAGTGATTATGTTTAGTCTGTTCTATGGTGGCGTTCATCACAGCCAAGCCTGATCCTATTCTCACCTCTCGTCCATCCATATGCACTTTCAAGCAGAGGCCACCGTGTAGTAATCAATAGCATAACTGATTTTTTTCCTGCCTATTATTTCATCTCCTCTCTCACAGCAATGTTGCTGATTGTAGTACCCCAAGTGCTGCCCAGCTGAGATCAGTTAACCCAGCATATACTCAGAATGGCGAACCAGAGTACAAAACCAACTGTAAGCCAAACATTAATCAAACATGCAATAAAAGTTAGACCAATCTTGCTGATGACTTCAAGTTTAAAAAATTTCAAAGGGCAGAGTGGATTTCTTTTTCCATATCAAGTTTCTATGAGAGATTATGATGTCAAAGCAACAAACCACTACATGGATTTACACTCTATTTCAGGAGGTGGTGATGATAGAATAGAGTCAGCAAGTAAATTGCAGAGTTTCAGTTCTTGACCTATGATGAGCCAAAGCCTTGTGTTCTCTTCTTACAAGTGAACAAAATAACAATTCCTCAGCACTTTCATCATTATGGTACAAATCCTCTTATTGGTTTCATTCAATGTTCCCATTTGCTCAATGAGGCTGCTCAAAGCTGAGACTCTGCTCAGTTGTGCACTAAAATAAAAATAATGGGGCCAGCAAATATTTCAACTAAACAGAAGCAGGCAGGACCTTGTGTGTTTAACACTAATTGAAGAACTTTCCACAAGAAAAGCACACAGTATTGTTTAATCAGTTGGATTTCCAATGTTGACTATTCTTCTCAATTTATTTAAGAAAATGAGAAAAGTCATGTGCAAGAAAGGACAACTTGGCCTACTGAAGCTCATCTCAGCACAGCATCTAATGGTGTTTGAATGCTACTCTATGGGTGTCTAGGGTTTGCAATGTAGTAGCACAGTGATTACTTTACCTGCAGTTGGTGTAATCATTGTTACACTGAGGCTAGACTCTCAGAGAAGCCAGCCTTGTTCACATTGATCTGCAATTGTGGTCAGCAGATGGTAGCAGTCAGGGATAGTGAGCATACACTGCCCTGCTGAAGAGATTGTTACTGAAGTTGCTAAGATTTCCTCAGTTGTTGCTGACTCTTATAAAAAAGCAGCTGCATAAATATCTGATTGAGAATAGATTGATTCCTATAGGGGCAGGCGTAAGCTGAGATGATCAAAAACTCTCTGAGAGACAATTCCTTGTTGCTGGCACCAGGGGGGATGGATGTAAGGTAGGGTATTGGTGCCTGGAAGAAAATTGGTAAAAGCTGCACAATGGAGATTTGAGCATGGATAAATGTTCTGGAATTTTGCTCCATTATTTTTGGGAATTAGGGAGTATTTATGCAAAACTTTCCCTCCGGTAATTAAATAAGTGGGGTACAGTCCACAAAAGGGTAGATTATATATGGAAAGGGCAGGCTTGAGGAGGCAAATGAACATAAGAATATAAGAAATAGGAGCAGGTATAGGCCATATGGCCCCTCAAGCCTGTTCCGCCATTCAATAAGATCATGGCTGATCTTCGACCTCAACTCAATTTTCCTGCCCGATCCCCATATCCCTTGATTACCTAGAGTCCAAAAATCTATCTATCTCATCTTTGAATATACTCAACGACTCTGCATCCACAGCCCTCTGTCCTTTTCTTATTCCGTATTTTCTTATGATATAATCCTGTGGCTGTTGGTCCTCCCCACACTTCTGCTTCATTTAAACTGTTAACATTTTTATACAGTTGATACGAATCTTCAGCTCCATGAGTGCCAGCTTTCATGATGTGAAGCGTTAATGGTGAATGAAAGCATAAATCATGCTGGGTGACCACTATCAGAAGTAGGCACTTGCCTAACTTGGATGATATGTACATGGTATATTGATCAGGTTGCCAGATTGTCGATGTCTCTGTAACTAATAAGACTCCAGCTCATCATTATGTGTTGCTCCCAAAATCAGTAGTTTCAAGGAAAATAAACAGCTTTGAGTGTATGGAATATCACTTTTCATTGCCATTTGAGAGTTACCTTACCAAATAATCAAAGAGGACTAGTTAAGTTCAAGCACTCATCTGTTCAGGGCCTTCGGGACTTTTCAAGAAGCTGGTTATTTGCTATTATCTGGCAATTGTCTTTGGCCTGCTACCAATAGCAAGTTTGCAGCCATTAAAGAGACAATACATGATCACTAGCATTAAAAACGCATTAGCACAGCTCTCCCATGGCTTAGCAGATAACTGCACCAGCCAGTGCGTTGCCCAAGCCATACAGATCAGATTCATCCCAGGTCTGTGCTGAATTAGCGAATCTCAGCTGGGATGGTGTTTGGGTTGCCTCAATTGGCCTCAGCACCCTTGAGCTAGAAAGGGAGGAAAATAAATCAGCCAGGGGTCCTGTTTTTGACCCCTAACCAGTGACCCCTGCTGGAAAGTACATGTCTGTGGATGATGGGGGAAGGACAGGATCAGTCTTGATTGTCATGGCTTCCATAGTTGAATAGCATAACACTGTCCATCTCGTACAGGAAGAATTCCCACTTGGGAAAGGTAAAAGGTCATAATTATTTAACAATATGCGCCAGTGCACTCGCTCACTCAATCATGTTCCCCAATAAATCACTACTCTCTCAAATGCCATCATTATCTTCCCACACAAACACAACCAAAGAAACCCAGCCCAAGGCTAACATTCGAACACCCACACATCAATAATTGCTTTGTTTGAAATGTTTACATTTCCACCAAACAAATTTCTAACTTGAAAATCGAGCATGAAAACATTACTCCCTTATTAGAACTCTGATCTCCTCCAACTTGTATGTATATCAGTGATGTTGCGTGGGGGGATTAACTGATTAGGAATACCTAACTGGATGAAAGATTATTGAAGTTACGAGCATACAAACATACGAAATTGAAAGGCAGGAAAAGGCCAGCTGGTCCATCAAGCCTGTCTCACACCACGATGGTTGGAGCATCAGGACTAAACACATCTTCCCTTCCCCTCTTCCCTCACAGCATGTAACCTCCTGGGAGAGACAAAAAAAAGAGAAAAAACCCAGGGCCAATAAGGGAAAGAAAAACTCTGGAAAATTCCTCTCCAACACCCCCCCCCCACCCCCTCTCAGGTGATCGAGACCAGTCCAGGAGAAAGTCCTATTAGTAAAAGCGTGTAATCAGTTGATAATTTGACAGATACTATTTGAAGCAATAAGTTACTGGTTCATTTTTTGAAGGTGACTTGCCCAATTAAATGAAGAAAACAAATTGTTAATAATCTAACAAAACTGAAGCAAAAACAGAAATTGCTGGAAATACAAAGCAGGTTTATCGACATTTAAAAAGAGGAAAGATTAATGTATTGTATAGAGACCCTCTGTCACAACTGGCAGTTCTGATGAAGGATCTATCCCCAAAACGTTAATCCACCTTTTCTCTCTACAGGTCCTGATTGACCTGTTGTGTATTTCCAGCATTTGCTGTAATGATTTCATATTTCCATTTTTTTGTCTTTTTATCTTTATTTTGGTCAAATTGAATCGCTCATTTCATCCTGATTAGATAACAAATGCCGGGGCACCTTGAAAAAATGAACACAAAATCAACTGTGTACTTAGCCAAGCCCTTTGCTTCCAACAATTGTGGATCATTCTTCACGCTCACAGATCAGTTATTACTACCCTGATACATTGCATTTGTACAATAATAAAAAATATATTTTTTGAACTTCTGTCAGCCAACTTTTTCAGCACTTAAAATAAAGTTTGGCTTATGGTGAGTCTGTAGTGAGAAAGTTCCTTCCAGCTAGTTTCGGTTCACCTCTAAAACAGAACATCCCAATCTGCACCATCCATGTTAGAATAGTACCTGCACTCA
Source organism: Heptranchias perlo (assembly GCF_035084215.1). Taxonomy (NCBI): domain Eukaryota; kingdom Metazoa; phylum Chordata; class Chondrichthyes; order Hexanchiformes; family Hexanchidae; genus Heptranchias; species Heptranchias perlo. Next base: position 69,161,803 of record NC_090338.1, on the reverse strand, counting down.
CTTTTTGTCAAAACGACTATCTGAGCCAGTCCGTGCTAATAACTATTCAACTGTCTGGGAAAAAAAAAAGAGGGCAAATGCACCATCTGGTGTGGTACCAAGCCACACAAGAGGTTCTAAATATCAATGGAAATATGATATTGAAGTCTGTGGATACCAAATTAGGGACATATCAAACTATGAGGAAGGGATTGTAGGAAGATGTAGATTAACAGAGTGGGCAGATAGGTGTCAAATGCAGTTAAATGCAAGGAAATATGAAATAAAGCATTTTGGGAAAAATAACAGTAAAAGAAAATGTACCCTAAACGATAAGATTCCTAAAGGTGTGGAGAAACAGAGTGATCTAGGGACACAAGGTGGGAGTTCAGGTAGAAAGCCCACAAAAATGCAAATGGGATTTTGGGTTTTATGTTTAGGGGCATTGAATGTAAAGCCAAGAAGTGATGTTGAATTTGTACAAGACATTGGTTAGGGCACAATCGGAGTACTGTGTGCAGCTCTGGACACCCCATTATAGGAAAGCTATTAGAACCATGGAAGCAAAGATTCACTCCAATGATACCAGAAATGAGAGGGTACAGTTATGAGGAAAAGCTCAAAAATGAAGCTGCTTTCTTCTAAGGGAACATCCTCCTCCCCCATTAGTTGCCTGATCGTCTTACTTAGGCACTACATATTATAGTATTTGTAGCACAGATGGAGGGCATTTGGCCCATCAGGCCAGTTTTTGGTGCTAGCTCTTCAACTGGAAGCTGTCTACTCTCATCCCATTTCTCTGCCCATTCCCATAGAACCATAGAAAAGATACAGCACAGAAGGAGGCCATTCGTCCCATCATGTCCACACCAGCTCGAAGAACAACCAGATGCACATTTTAATCCCACCTTCCAGCACCCGGTCCGTAGCCCTGCAGCTTACAGCACTTTAGGTGCAGGTCCAGGTACTTTTTAAAAGAGTTGAGGGTCCCTGCCTCTACCACCAATTCGGGCAGTGAATTCCATACACCCACCACCCTCTGGGTGAAAAAGTTTTTCCTCATGTCCCCTCTAATCCTTCCACCAATCAACTTAAATCTATGTCCTCTAGTTCTTGAACTCTCCGCTAGGGGAAACAGGTACTTCCTGTCTACTCTATCTAGGCCCCTCATAATTTTGTACACCTCAATCAAGTCTCCCCTCAGCCTCCTCTGCTCCAAGGAAAACAATCCCAGCCTATCCAATCTCTCCTCGTAGCTGCAATTTTCAAGCCCTGGCAACATTCTTGTAAATCTTCTCTGCACTCTCTCTCCACAGCAATTACGTCCTTCCTGCAATATGGTGACCAGAACTGCGCACAATACTCCAGCTGTGGCCTTACTAGCATTTTATACAGTTCCATCATTACATCCTTGTTTTTGTATTCTATACCTTGGCTAATAACGGAGAGCATTCCGTATACCTTCTTCACAACCTTATCTACCTGTACTACCACCTTCAGGGACCTGTGCACATGCACTACAAGGTCTCTCACTTCCTCTACTCCTCTCAATATATTCCCGTTTACTGCGTATTCCCTTTTACTGTTTGCCCTCCCTAAGTGCATTACCTCACACTTCACCGGGTTGAACTCTATTTGCCACTTTTCCGCCCACTCCACCAACCCATTGATATCTTCTTGGAGTCTACAGCTATCTTTTTCACTATCAACTACACGGCCAATTTTTGTGTTGTCTGCAAATTTGCTAATCATGCCCTCTACATTCAAGTCCAAACCATTAATATATACCACAAACAGCAAGGGACCCAACTCTGAGCCCTGTGGCACACCACTGGAAACAGATTTCCATTCGTAAAGACATCCATTGACTTTTACCCTTTGTTTCCTGTTACTGAGCCAATTTTAGATCCAATTCACCACATTTCCCTAAATCCTATGGGCTTTTACCTTTCTGACCAGTCTGCCATGTGGGACCTTGTCAAATGTCTTACTAAAATCCATGTAGACAACATTCACTGCACTAACCTCATCAATCCTCCTTGTCACTTCCTCAAAGAATTCAATCAGATTTGTAAGGCATGACCTTCCCTGAACAAATCCATGCTGACTATTCCTGATTAAACCATGCCTTTCCAAGTGACAGTTTATCTTATCTCTCAATATTGATTCTAATAGTTTGCCCACCATCTATGTAAGACTGACCAGCCTATAATTGTTCGGCCTTTCCCTCGTACCCTTTTTAAACAATGGTACTACGTTTGCAGTCTTCCAGTCCTCCGGAACCTCCCCTGTATCTAGTGAGGATTGGAAAATGATCCTCAGAGCATCTGCTATTTCCTCCCTGGCTTCCTTCAATAGCCTAGGAAACAATCCATCTGGCCCTGGTGACATTCTGGGACGTTAAACCGAGACCCCATTTGCCCTCTCAAGTGGACGCAAAAGATCCTATGGCACTATTTGAAGAAAAGCTGGGGAGTTCTCTTGATGTCCTGGCCAATATTTATCCCTCAACCAACATCACTAAAACAGAATATCTGGTCATTATCTCATTGCTGTTTGTGGGGCCTTGCTGTTTGCAAATGAACTGCTATGTTTCCCCTCATCACAACAGTGACTACACTTCAAAAGTACCTCATTGATTGTAAAGCACTTTGGATTTCTTGAAGTCGTGAAAAGTGCAATTGAAATGTAAATTCCTTTTTTTCATTCATACCGTAAACTGAAGCCTCAGGCGCCAGGGTGGCATTCTCAAAAAAAATTTTTTCTTGGCACGTGGGCGAAGCCAGCAAAGCTGGATGTATTGCCCATTCCCTAGTCGTCTTGATAAGGTGGTGGTGGTGGTGATGGGCGTTCTCCTTGAACCTCTACAGTCCTTTTAGCTATGGTACTCTCACAATGGTGTTAGGTAGAAGACTGCAGGAAACTGACCTAGTGATGGTGAAGGAACAGTGATTTTTGTCCAAGTGACGGTGGTGTGTGACTTGCCTGATTGTCCACCGCCATTCGCGACTGCTGCAGATTTAAAAAAATTGGTAAAACTTTGTGCTATTTTAAGTCATCCCCAGTGACCTCTGAAATATGTCATTAAAAGAGAGGCTACAGCCTGGAATTCTGTCGAAGTGCAGTATTGGAGTTGGCCACCATTAATACTGACATTTTCATATTCCAAAATAAAGAAAATTTGAACGAAGATACCATTCTCAATTGAACAAAAATAAATCTTAACACCCCCAATTCCCTGGAGAACAATGGCTGCCGTTGCTAAGGAAGTGGGGGGTTCGCTGTACTTCCGGCGTTGTCCGATTGGGCGATTGGCGCTCGAGGTGCGGTCCTCGTGCGAGGGAGCGGGTGATTGACAGGAGCCCCTGGCTCCTTCCTCAGCGCCGGCACCAGCTGCACGGTCTGTCGGAGAATGATGCCGGGTAAGGGACCAGCTTTCCTTCAGCATCTTCCCTCATAAAACCCAGAGCTGCCGCTGCCGCCGCCGCCTCAGCTTGTGGGCAAAGTGCGCTTTGGGCAATGGGAATGCTCGCAAAAGGTGGCTGCGTGCAGCTTATTTCTATTCATTTTAAAAAATATATATAATACATATATATCAAATAATAATGTTTTTTTTTAATATATTGCAGGGTTTGGAGGCAATACAAACGAAATGCAGTGGTGTTTCTCTCAGGTTAAAGGAACTATTGACGAGGACGTGTCAGAAGGTAAACCTATTTTTTTCTTCCACAAAATGAATATAAAATGTAATATAATAGTGACAACTTCTGCCGCATCCCTGATGGTGCTGGTTAAAACAGGAGAGCGTTTGTGCGAGCTGGTTTCCTCCGTGCCATGTAGAGCTGTAACCTTTTGAATGGCAGCATTGCATGCAAATTATAAATCCCCCCCCCCCTTTTCTCCCCACTTCCCAGTTTGTTCATAAAATAACGAAAGACTTTATTTTTTTTGCCTGTAAATTTTACAATCGTCGGAAGTGTTGCTGCTGCTCTAGCTAATTGCTTGTTTACAAATGTCATTGGTTGCATAAAACAAAAGTGTTCTTTTTAAAAAAAAAATAATAGGAAGTGAACATGTGTCTTACTGTCAACACCAGGTTCCCTTGATAACGTCCCTTGAACCTGTGCAGTGAAAGGTTGCAGGAGCAAATAAGGTGTTTAGTTTAGACAGCTACAGGTTATGTATGTTTCTGTACTATATTTTACATGCTGACTGAATTCCAAGTTGTGTGATAGTAAGCTGTTGACCTTAACTGTTAACCTAAGGAACAGTGTGTGTTTTCAGCTCCTAGGTATTTATGTACACTTTGTAGATTCTTGCTGTAAACCTCGGGGCAGCGATACATGGATTTTGACTGCAGTTGAGGATTCCTAAACCTGAGGGTTTCGGTTGTAACTGTGCCTTGATTTTCATGCCCAAAACCATTGCACCTTCTGGAAGCTGAGGTGTCGTAATTGTTTTGTAGTATGGTAGTTCAATGTGTGACAGTGACTGTTCACCTTGGGGACGGATAAATTATTTGCCCAAGTTATTTGCAGGTATAAGCCTGTAGTTTGTAGTGTTAGCAATGTCTGTTCTGTTGCAAAACTATAACTCCAGTTGTAATTGTATGTATGTATATAATATAGTGCGTTTACTGTAACAAAATGTCACACAGCACTTCACTGAGACATCAGCAGAGATGAGTGAAGGGTTAAGGTGGTGACTGAAGGCATAAAGAGGCAGGTTTTGAAGAAGCTTCCAAAAAGAGGAGAGAAAGAAGCAGGGCAGAGAGGATTAGCGAGAGTGTTCCAGAGTATGGATCCAAGATGGCTGAAGGCTTTATGACCAAAGGTGGAATGGAGAGAGAGGGGTGTGCAAAGGAGGAATATGTTGGAAAAAGGAAGGGCAAGCAAACTGACTTGTAGGGCTGGAAGAGGATGCAGAGGGAGGGAGGGGTGAGGCTGTGGAGGGATTTGTAGAAGAGGACAAGGATTTTGAATTGGGTGATGGGGGAGTCGGAGGAGGTTAGTCAGGACAAGGTAGATGGAACTTTATGCATAATAGGATGCGGCTGGCGGAGTTTTGGATGGGTGGAATGCTGGGTGGAATTCAGGAGGCTGGCAAGAACAACGTTTGAGGTGGCAAAGGCATGGATAGTGGTTTTCACGCCAGTGGGTTGAAGTAGGGGTGCAGGCAGGCGCTGTTGTGGAAGCTGGCGGTCTTGATGGTGACTAAGATATGTATTTTGAAGCTGAGCTCGGGGGTCAAACAGGACACAGAGGTGGCACATAGTAAGCAATGACACCAATTGCAATAATGTAACACAAAACATTTTCTCCTGCACCCCATGTCGATACATTAATGCTTCAGTCCAGCACATATAGGATTTCAGTCACCGATTTTTAAAAGAAATTGTACGTAGTCTTTCTTCCTCAGAAGAAGGAAGACTACAATTTGAAACATGCCATCAAATTTTGACGAGCGTAGTTGTGCAATTTGTGAAACAAAAGATTGAATCCAATCCATTTAAGCTCTAGAATTTCCTTGAAGACTAAGCGTACGAAAGAAAGGCTTGCATTTATATAGTGCCTTTCATGACCTCAGGATGTCCCAAAGCGCTTTACAGTCAATTAAGTACTTTTGAAGTGTGGTCACTGTCATAATGTAGGAAACGCAGCAGCCAATTTATGCACAGCAAGGTCCCATAGACAGCCATGAGATAAATGACCAGATAATCCGTTCTAGTGACGTTGGTTGAGGGATAAATATTGGCTAGGACACAGGGAGAACTCCCCTGCTCTTCGAATAGTGCCATGGGATCTTTTACATCCACCTGAGGGAGCAGACGGGGTCATGGTTTAACTTCTCATCCAAAAGGTGGCACCTCCGACAGTGCTGCACTGGATTTTTGTGCTCGTGTCTCTGGAGTGGGACTATAATGTATGGAAATAATATTATGTTTTAAAATAAATGAGACTTGACAACACTCCTCTTGCTAGATGCAATTGTTTCATAGCCTTTGGTGTTGGTTTACTTGCAACTGCTCCATTGTCCAGTGGGAACACGTTGCACGCTGACATTCCAGTAGCCTCTTGGGCTCATGAAAGACTTTTTTTCCAATTCATTCAGGGAATAATCTGAAATTGAAGTGCGTGTTAGCTAGGGAGAAGGCCTGATAGTGGTGGCATCCAGTTGTGTCATTCTAGTACTGGCTCTGTACAATGCCTGTTTCAGCAATCGACAAAGCCATCAATTTTTAGAGAAATGTCAGGGGTGAGATCAAAGAAAGTGACAACGATTACAAATTCTTTTAAACAACTGAAGCTTTTTTTGTTTTTAAAGTGTGAGTTACCTCAGAATGGATCATGTTTGTAAACCAAAATGAATGACACTTGAGCAGTCTGGCACCGAGCTTGGAATACTGTACTTGGGTGAGCATCCAAAATGACAGAACTGCAATTTTTAGAAATTATATAATTAACCGTTTTGTGTACCTTCCTGCTTAATGAGATGTCAGAGTGGAACATTTACCAAGTTTGTACCTTTGGGTTCCTCCAGAGAAAGATTTAAGGGAAAGTTGTTGACATTGAATAAATAAGGAGAAACTGTTTCCAGTGGCAGAAGGGTTGATAACCAGAGGCACAGATTTAAGGTAATTGGCAAAAGAACAGGAGGCAACATGAGGAAAACATTTTTTACACAGCGAGTTGTTATGATCTGGAATGCACTGCCTTGAAAGGTGGTTAATGCAGATTCAATAATAACTTTCAAAAGGGAATTGGATAAATACTTGAAGGAGAAAAATTTGCAGGGCTGTGGGGAAAGAGCAGGGGAGTGGCTAGCTCTTTGAAAGTGGCAGCACAGGCATGATGGGCCGAACGGCCGCCTTCTCTGCTGAATCAATCTATAATTCTATGAAATGAAGGGTTGGCTTCACTTGATAGTTAAGTAGATTACCTCATCTCATGGTTAGAGGACTGCAAATATTGTCATGGAATGGCCTCAGTGACAGACGAGCTGCAGGCTGGTTTCTGAGTGGGCTGGCTGGAAACGTCTAAATTGATAGGAGGATATGAAAAATGTCTCTTTTTTTTTAAATAGTCTATTTTGTCGCTTACTGTGTGTTATTATAAATTATCAGAGTTTTCATCATCAGCAAAGAAAAACCCAGAATAGAAGCCATGACTCCACACACTGTTGTAACGTCCAGTGTGTATTGCTAAAACAATAAACAGAAAATGCTGAAAACACTCGGCAGGTGTTAACATTTCAGGTCGATGACCTTTCATCAGAACATATTGCAAATGTTGCTTTTAAGAATGTTCTGGGATCGTTGATTCCTGTCTAGCTAATACGCTGGTCATCAATGTGCTTTTCTTAAATATATAACCAGAGAGAATACGTGTAAGCCAGTTGTAAAAGGTGTATCGAAAGCAGGGTTTAAAAAAAAGATTCAATTTCCACACCTTGCAGCTTTTGTGTAGTTTCTAATTAATGTATCTCCTCATCTGTCTTTCCACCTAGTGTATGATGTACCACTATCTACCTCTTGTCTGGTCTTGGACTTGGTAAAAAAAAATAAAAGGTAGCACTTCTAATGACCTCTGTGGTGAGCTTATAGTATCCTAGGTGAAGAATGTTTGTGTAATGGGAAGGGAGAGGAATCAGTGCAGTGGAAGGGGGGGGGGGGGGGTGGTCAATGTAGTAGGAGGCGTGAAATGTTTGTGTCTGTGTGTGTGTGTATGCATGTAGTGTAACGTACACTTAAAATAAAACATCTGATATATTTTACAAATAAGATTGCTGCCAAACGCCATGGCAACATATTTGCTTTAATACTGATATATTTCTCTCGGAGTGATGATGTGTACTGAATTTTAAATAAAACAAACTGAAAAATGAACAAAGAGTGCTGAAAATTGAATCTCAGGCTGTCACCGCACCATGTAATAACTGTGAATGTATAATATAAGGCTCTTCGGTGTCCTATGATGACTCATGCAGAGGCTATTAAAGCATTGAGTTGAGCAGGCAAGAATATGTTATGGAGCAATTTTACTCATAGCACAGGTAGATAATATAATTTTCTCAAACACTTGTTTAACTAAAATGTTAAAGCCCGTTTTCCTCCACATGAGAAACGTAGCTGCGTAAGAAAAATTCTTGAAAGGAAACTTTGAATGAAATTGCTACATGAAACCAAATAAAACTGCATTTCTTTTTAATAAAGCTCTTGTCCTCGTGCATCCCCCGACTTCCTTCGCACCACAATTGGCGGCCGAGCCGTCAGCTGCCTAGGCCCTAAGTTCTGGAATTTCCTCCCTAACCCTCTCCGACTCTCGACCTCTCCTAGATAAGACGCTCCTTAAAACCTACCTTAGTTGATTAAGGATGAAATTACTTCAACGATAAGAGAGGATATAACGAGAGGTAAGCAGGCAGTGGAGACTTTATGGGGCCGATTTTTGGGTGACGGAGTGGGTGCATTGGGGGTGGGGGCTCCGAAAATTGCTAAAATGCTGAGCGGGTTCGGAGCCCGGCTCCAACCCGCAGATGCATCCAGGTGTGCGCTCGCCTCCCGAATGTGGGAGTCCCACTGGCAATGAAAGCCAGCGGGATGGCATAGTTTCTCCGATAGTTGAGGTACTTGAACTACTTGATTGACCAGACGTTTTGGCAGGGGTGCGATTTTTGAAGCATCCTCGGCGTATTTCCCGTGCTGTGGGAAACACTCCCTGTTGCAACAGACGTGTTTCAGCCAGCAGCCAGTGGGAGAGGCAAAGGATTATTTGACAGGTGGGGGGAAAACCTAATTTATTGCAGCAGGGCACTCTGTCACTTCAGACAAAGTTTTGGCTGCAAGACCTTTGTGTTTTCACTCAAAATTCTTACTTTCCACCCTGCTGTGCAGACATATTTAACTACTTTGTGGGCCATCCTCAAACTCATACCGTCAGGTTGGGGGTGGGGGGGCGCCGTGGCTGCATTCACCACTTCATCCGAGGACGAGCAACATTACCAGCCTCGCCAGGCACGGTGTCCACCTCCGCCACGTGGAGCTCCACAACACAGTGCTGCACCACACGCACCTGTACAACAGCACGGAGGGCAACAACAGAGAGAGCGGCATCGCAGGAGGCACTACCCTCGCCACAGGGTCTACAGACCGAGGCTCAGCTTCCTGGACCTCTCCTGAGGAGCAGTGCACACGGAGGCTCAGAGTCAGTCGTCAGGTAGTCGTGGACATCTGTAGCCTCCTTCATGGCGAGCTGCTCCCGGCTGGGCTGAACAGCATCTCCTTACCTGTCGCTGTCAAAGTCACCACTGCCCTCAACTTCTTCATCTCCGGATCATTCCAGGGTGCCGCCGGGGTCTCTCAGCACAAGTGCATAAGGCAGGTCACCGACGGCTTGTTCTGCAGGGCCTCGCACTATATCAACTTCCTCATGGACGACCTCAGCCAGACGGAGAGGGCAGTGGGATTCCACGCTGTGGCTGGCTTCCCACTGGTGCAGGGTGTAATCGATTGCACCCATATAGCAATACGAGCACCTCCACATGAGCCAGGACTGTTCATCAACAGGAAGGGCTATCACTCCATCAACACTCAACTTGTTTGTGACCACCACAAGAGATTCCTTCATGTGTGTGCCAGGTACCCTGGCAGCTGCCACGATTCCTTCATCCTCCAGGAGTCCAACATCCCGCCCCTCTTCCACTCACCGAACACCCTGCTCAAGGACTAGGGATACCCCCTGCACACGTGGCTCATGACACCTCTGAGGAACCCCAGCACCGAACAACAGCATCGATATAACGACAGCCACATCGCTACCAGGTCTACAATGAGCATGCTATAGGGGTGCTCAAGATGTGCTTCAGGTGCCTTGATTATTCTGGGGGAGCGCTTCAATACGCACCAGACAGAGTGGGACGCATTATAGTCGTGTGTTGTGCCCTGCACAGCACGGCACAACAGAGAGGAGTGCCACTTGAGGGAGCCTCCTCCACAACTGCCACCCACATTGAGGAGGAGGAGGTAGAGGAGGAGCAGGAGCAACCCATGGGCAGAACAGCGGCTCACCTGGCTGCTCGTGAGGCCAGGGAGTAACTGATATGTGAACGGTTCTCCTAACATCAGACAGTGTGAAAGTCCAGTCCTCACCAGCTGGACAGAGCAGCGGCCACACCAACAACCCCCTCCCCCCGCCTCCCTGCCCAAATAATCCTGCAGCTGTACATACAGCCACTGTAGAGTGGCCCAGTGGGTGGCATCAAGTGTGAGCATTCATGGTGAACCTCATGAAAGGGCCTTATTACAGAAACTGTCAAACACCCTTGTGCATCCTCTTTGTGCTTACAAAACCTTCGCCTTTCACTTCCGTGGTGCTTCCCCTGTAGCAGGTTGCTCTTGTTCATGCCCTGACCGATTTAGGTGCTTTGGGCCTACACCCTCTGGGTTTTGGTGCCCAAGGGGGCCACTCCAAAGACTGCTCCACCTGTACGTTTGCAGGGGCGGACTCGGCCACCTGGAGAGGAGGCAGCATTGCGGGTACTGGTTGGGGGGGCAATGGGTGAGACGTGGGGGCACTTTGAGTGGCGCGCCCACTTCCATGTCCCCTTTCATCATCATCTCTCTCCTGGGCCAGGCCCACATCACTCCTACCACTCTGCTGGACACCAGTTTGGAGGACATGTGTGAAGCCTTGTAAGGCCAGTGCCAGAGTATCTGTCTGCATGTTTAAGGCGGCAGAATTTTGCTCACCCTGAGTCCGAACGGCCGTTGTCAGGGCCTCAATGGACTCATTTGTGAGCCTTGCTTGAAGCTCCATGGAGGCTAGCCTTCCCTCATCGCAGACATTCCTGCACTTACCCGCGACACTATCTCGGAGATGCCCTCACGTCCCTGTGACAGTATCTGAGATTCCCTCCTATACCTGTGCCACCATTCCACTCATGCAGGAGTTGGACTCCTTCACCTGCGCAATTGTGGAGAGTGCGCCTGGCACCTGTTCCAACACCTTGCAAATGTGCTGCTGCCCCTTGATCATTCTCCTTTTCATGGATGACCCCCAGGGTTCAGCATCTGTGTCCAGCTGAGCAGAGCCTGCGGATTGGGACCCACCGAGGTGTGTGTATCTGCGCTGGTGGATTGCTCGCTTAGCTGTGATGGTGCACCCTCCGAGACCGGCAGGTCCTCTGAGGAATCGCCATCCGCCGTCATAGTGGTCGCTGAATGCCCTGTAAGAGAACAGAAGGCAATATTAGGCATGATCACAGATGTGTCATGTTGTGATGAGCATACTGAGGTGCTGAAGATGCCAAGGCATGTTAACATCAATTCATATTGTGTGTGATGAATGTTAAAGTCCTGTCACCCGACGTCTGTCGGTTGCTGGTCTCGGCGTCCCCGACGGACAGGCACTCGAGGGTGTGGCTCAGCTTCAGCACCTCCTGCTCCGCATCTGTGAGGGCGATTATCCGTCGCAGCCCCCTTCCGGTCCTCGCCCTCTCCCGTGCTTTCAGGGCTCTCTTCTATAAGGGGAGAAAGTACAGATGCGTGAGTGAGATGGTGTCCGTGGCCAACTGATGAATGCATTGGTTTGGGTGAGGCTGACCGTGAAAGAGATGCATCAGAGGGTGAGTATCAGACAGAGCCATGACATTGTATGAGGATCGGGTTGAGTGGTAGTGGTGGGGTGACTAATGGGGAGGTGAGGAAGTGCAGCTAATTTGAGGATGAGCCTTAAGTGGGTGTAGGGAGTGATGTGATGGCAGTGCAGAATGAGTTGGGGGCGGTGATGTGGAAGACGGAATGTGGGAGAATCAGTACGTGTACTCACGTTGGCTGACCTAGTTAGGTCATTGAAGTGCTTTCTGCACTGGATCCAGGTGCGGGAGATGTTGCTGCTGCTGGTGACCTCTTCTGCCACCTCGAGCCAGGCCTTGGTGGCAGAGGCAGGCCACTTCCTCCCGTCCACCGGGTAGAAGACATCCTTCCTTCTCCTCACCATCCAGTAGCACCTGGAGTGAGGCATCACTAAATCTAGGAGCAGCCTTTCCTCTGTGCTGCTCCATTGTGTTGTGTGGGTTTTTGCTCCTGGAGCAGCCTTTGGAGGACTGCCCCTTTTAAATAGAGCTCCTCCAGCTGACAGCCTGTGATGCAGGTGTGCAGTCCGCCCGCTGCGCAGCTTTCGGACGGCCAACCCGGAAGCCACGTTAAGTGGCTCCAATTGACCCGCGATCACGTGGGGAATGGACAGATTTTACTGGCCGTGTTACCCACGTGCCAAATTGTGGCCCCCCCCCCCGGCTCCCATCCCACCTCCCCGCTAATATCGGGGCCGATGAGTGGAAATAAGAAATAGAAGAAGATTTAAGACTGTAGTGGGAGTTGTGTGCAGGTCCCCTGGTAGCAGCTGTGAAATGGCAGAATGTATAAATGCAGAAATTAGACAAGCATGTAGCAAAGGCACAATGGTTTTAATGAGGGATTTTAACTTTCATATTGATTGGGATAAGCAGACGAGCTCATGTCAGAAAGGTCGCAAATTTTGTGTACTTTCAAGACAGCTTTCTGCAACAATATATCCTAGAACCAACAAGGGGGCAGGCCATATTAGATTTAATAATGCATAATGAGACAGATTTAGTTAACAGCCTAATGGCGCGTGAGCATTTATCTAAAAGCGATCATATGATTGAGTTCAACGAAGTGCTGGAAAGGGAGAAACCCGTATCAGCCACTAAGATTCTAAATTTAGATAAGGCCGACTTCAACGGGATGAGACAGAGACTGTCCACAGTAAACTGGGCAAATCTGTAAATGGATAAAATGACAGAAGATCAATGGGAGGTGTTCAAAAAAAAATTTAATGTGATACAGAACCAGTTTATACCCCTAAGGGGCAAGAGCTCTACTTGCCAAAAAAATACAGCCATGGACAACAAAAGAGGTAAGGGACAAAATAAAACTAAAAGAAAAGCATACACAAAAGCAAAAAATACCACAGGTACTGGCGACTGGGAGAGATACAAAGAATAGCAAAGGGTGACAAAACAGATAGTAAGAGCTACAAAAAGGGAGTATGAAAAGAAACTTGCAAGGGATATCAAAATCAACACACACAAATTATACAATTTCAGAGAGAGCTAGCATGGATTTGTAAAAGCTAGGTCATGCCTGATGAACTTGATTGAATTTTTTGAAGAGGTGAGTAAAGTAGTGGTCAGGGGAATGTCTGTGGATGTTGTTTATCAAATGCCTTCTGGAAGACAATATAAAGTCCCTCATAAGAGATTGTTAGCTAAAGTTGAAGCTGGTGGAATTGAGGGCAAATTATTGACCTGGTTAGGAAATTGGCTAAGCGACAGGAGACAGAGTAGGGATAATGGGTAGGTACTCAAATTGGCAGGATGTGAGCCCAGTGGTGTCTCACAGGGATCTGTGTTGACGCCTCAACTATTCATTGTATTTATTAATGACTTAGATGACGGAATAGAGAGCCACGCATCCAAGTTTGCCGATGACACAAAGATAGGCAGCATTGTAAGCAGTGTAGATAGAAGCATAAAATTAGAGAGATATTAATAGATTAAGTGAATAGGCAAAACTGTGGCAAATGGATTTCAGTGTAGGCAAGTGTGAGGTCATCCACTTTGGACCTAAAAAGGATAGATCAGAGTACTTTCTAAATGGTGAAAAGCTTGTAACAGTGGAGGTCCAAAGAGACTTAGGAGTCCATGTACATAGGTCAGTAAAATGTCATGGACAGGTGCAGAAAATAATCAAAAAGGTTAATTAAATGCTAGCCTTTATATCTAGAGGACTAGAATACAAGGGGGTAGAAGTTATGCTACAGCTATACAAAGCCCTGGTTAGACCACACCTGGAGTACTGTGTTCAGTTCTGGGCACTGCACCTTAGGAAGGATATATTGATCTTGGAGGGACGGCAGCGTAGATTTACTGGAATGATTCCTGAACTCCCAAGGGTTAAATTACGAGGAGAGCTTGCATAAACTAGGGTTGTATTCCCTGGAATTGAGAAGATTAAGGGGTGATTTGATCAAAGTTTTCAAGATATTATTGGGAACTGATAGGTTAGATAGAGAAAAACTATTTCCGTTGGATGGGAAGCCTAGGATTAGGGGACATAGACTAAAAATTAGAGCCAGGACTTTCAGGAGTGAAGTTAGGAAACACTTCTACACGCAAAGGGTGGTAGAAGTTTGGAAATCTCTTCTGCAAACAGCACTTGGTGCAAGCTCAATTGTTAATTTTAAATCTGAGTTTGATGGACTTTGTCGACCAAAGGTATTAAGGGATATGGGGCTAAGGCGGGTATATAGAGTTAGGTCACAGATCAGCCATGATCTCATTGAATGGTGGAACTTCGCTCGAGGGGCTCAGTGGCCTACTCCTGTTCCTATGTTCCTCTTTGACCAAGCTTTTGGTCACCTGTCCTAATGTTCCTTTGACTCGGTGTCAATTTTTTTGTCTGATTATGCTATTGTGAAATGTCTTGGGATGTTTTACAATGTTAAAGGTGTTATATAAATGGAAGTTGTTGATGTAATATTTGCTGGAGGTTTACAGACATATAACCAAATCTTTTGAATATGCACAATCTGCTTGCTTTGAAGCTAAACATTTACTTTGGCGATGTGCACCTATCCTTTATGAAGAGGAGACATGGATATATATTTGAAAAGGAAAAATTTGCAGAGCTATGGGGAAAGAGCAGGTGAGTGGGACTAATTGGATAGCTCTTTCAAAGAGCAGGCACGATGGGGCGAATGGTCTCCTTTGCTGAAAGATTCTATGTAGGGAAGTGACAGAAGATGCTGTCATTAAGTAGCTGGAGCCACAAGTGTTAATGTATTTTTCTGTAATTCACAGCTATCTTGCCGAGAGTTTTGCTTGAGTGTGTGTTTTAATTGGTTTTTTTATTTTAAAAAAAACTTTTTAGTTTGTAGGCACCTTGTGTGGTGGGAGGAGGGATGGCAGGCTGTCTGATACCATTTGTTGCCAAACTCTAGATTAATTTGGTGTGGTTTTGGACTCGGTAGTTTTTTTTTTTATTCGTTCACGGGATGTGGGCGTCGCTGGCAAGGCCGGCATTTATTGCCCATCCCTAATTGCCCTCGAGAAGGTGGTGATGAGCCGCCTTCTTGAACCGCTGCAGTCCGTGTGGTGACGGTTCTCCCACAGTGCTGTTAGGAAGGGAGTTCCAGGATTTTGACCCAGCGACAATGAAGGAACAGCGATATATTTCCAAGTCGGGATGGTGTGTGACTTGGAGGGGAACGTGCAGGTGGTGTTGTTCCCATGCGCCTGCTGCCCTTGTCCTTCTAGGTGGTAGAGGTCGCGGGTTTGGGAGGTGCTGTTGAAGAAGCCTTGGCGAGTTGCTGCAGTGCATCCTGTGGATGGTGCACACTGCAGCCACAGTGCGCCGGTGGTGAAGGGAGTGAATGTTTAGGGTGGTGGATGGGGTGCCAATCAAGCGGGCTTCTTTATCTTGGATGGTGTCGGGCTTCTTGAGTGTTGTTGGAGCTGCACTCATCCAGGCAAGTGGAGAGTATTCCATCACACTCCTGACTTGTGCCTTGTAGATGGTGGAAAGGCTTTGGGGAGTTAGGAGGTGAGTCACTCGCCGCAGAATACCCAGCCTCTGACCTGCTCTCGTAGCCACAGTATTTATATGGCTGGTCCAGTTAAGTTTCTGGTCAATGGTGACCCCCAGGATGTTGATGGTGGGGGATTCGGCGATGTTAATGCCGTTGAATGTCAAGGGGAGGTGGTTAGACTCTCTCTTGTTGGAGATGGTCATTGCCTGGCACTTATCTGGCGCGAATGTTACTTGCCACTTATGAGCCCAAGCCTGGATGTTGTCCAGGTCTTGCTGCATGCAGGCTCGGACTGCTTCATTATCTGAGGGGTTGCGAATGGAACTGAACACTGTGCAGTCATCAGCGAACATCCCCATTTCTGACCTTATGATGGAGGGAAGGTCATTGATGAAGCAGCTGAAGATGGTTGGGCCTAGGACACTGACCTGAGGAACTCCTGCAGCAATGCAGTATTGTGCAGGCCGTTGTGTGGGGAGTGGTTGGGAGGGAGGAAGGCAAACTCAGAGAAATAGGGGACTAAGATAAAACAGTAGGTTGAAATGAGGTGGCCAGTCTTGTTGCAGCTCTTAATGGATATGGGCCCAGAGCACTAAACCCACCCCTAACTCAGCACTAAATGGACTGTCTTGTTCTGGGAGGTCATGGCATGGCTGGTGTGGGAAACGTTACTTGATGCTGTTCTGAGGTTAAACCTTGGGAATATATTTGGGGTAAAGTAGAGGGAGCTTTACTTTAAGAATGTTGGATGCTGGTACAATGGACAAGTGTTCCATTTCCTTGCAACCCTCGCCTTGACTAGCACAAAATTTGCACAAAAAAAGTAATATTATTGACCAGAAGGAAGACAGAGCCAAACTAGGGGAGTGAGTGACTGTAGGTTTAAGTTGCCTGTACACCCCCACATTTTAAAAATTATATATGATACAAATATGCCTCTTATATGCAGGCAGGGATGTCTCAGAATGAAAATGCAAATGAAACCCGATAACTTTATTTGGTAACTTAAAACATTCGACCCTTAGAACTGCAGGGTAACTGCTGATTTAATAAAAGTAATAGTTTTTTCACTGAAATCCTGCTTGCATAATAGGTGTGTAGAGTTTTATGTACTTTGATACTCTTGTGTTACAGATACCAGTTTAAGATCAGTATCTGCTTAGAAAGATGCAGAGCTGATGGGCCCAAAAATACTGCTTGCTTTGCCAAGTAGAGTTGTAAGCATGTAGGCAGGGTTTTAGTCATTGGCATCCCAATTGCTAGTCTTAAATTTACTGTTTGCAAAGAGACAACTGGCTCCCTGTCAGCATTAAACAGCTTAAAAGTTCCCAGTTATACTGCAGCCGGTGTGAATCCATATTGGTGCAATATTGGTTAGTCTGACATTGTTAGCTAGAGCCCAGTCTGGCATACTTCACTCCAGGGTTTGTGTTCTGATGCAAAGTGATTTTTGGCTTTGTATTGACATAAAACACGTGGTATAACTAGTCAGTAAGGTAACATTTTATCATCTCATTCTTGACCACTCCAAGTGATACTTATCTGCATGGCAGCCTACTCGGTTAAGCAACTTTGCATTTGCAGTCTGCAAGGATCTGCTGCAGGGGAACAGGTGGAGACATTGACATTTCAGTAGCCCACAGGCATATGTCTCAACGTGCTAATGTGTTGAGAGCATGGTTTTCGGGTTAGTGCTTGGGCAGAAACGTGACTTTCTGTGGAACTGCAAGATTTGCTCATTTTTCCAGATTTTTTTCAGCAGTGCTATTTAATGTTGGGACCCTCACGTTAAAATGGGGCAGTTGAGAGGTCCACAAGAGAGACGACCAGACACAAAGCAAGTTCTCATATCTCTCTATTCTCCTTTCCTCCAACCACCTATCTAACCTATTCTTAAATGTTAACATGGGTCTCTGTTCAATCACTAATTCCAGTAGTGCATTCCACAACCTTATGTGTAAAAAATGTTCCGCTTGTTCTCTGTTGTAAATCTCTTGTATTTAATCTTGTATATGTATGCTCCCTCATCCTAGACCTCTCAACCACAGTAAACAGTCTGTTTCTATCTGCACTGACACATCACTTCATAATTCTAAACACCTCTATCAAATCACCCCGTAATCTCTGTTCTAACAAATATAGTTCCAATTTTTCAAGTCGCTTTTTGGTATTTGCATTTCTTATACCAGTCAGCATCCCAGTAAATCTGTGCTATACCGTCTCTCTTGCCTCAACATCCTTCCTCCGGTGTGGGGCCAAAAACTACACACAGTCTTCCAACGGCGATCTTATTATTCTTTAAAACAATTCTGAAACTTCCTCAGAAACTGCTGTCCTGAAAACTAGACGAGTGACTTTGATAGATTTCCAGAAGGCATTTGATTAGGTTCTGTCCGCACAGGAGATTATTAGCAAAAGTGAAAGAGCACAGAATTGGAAGTAACCTTGTGACATGGGTTGGTATTTGGCTGGGAGGTAGGAGACGAGAGTAGGGACAAAGTGAACATTCTCTGATTAGGGGATGTGACAAGTGGTGTTCCCCAGGGCCCTGTACTGTGGCCACAGCTTTTCACCGTATATATTAATGCATTGGATGAAGGAATAGAGAGTTGTGTATCTAAGTCAGGAGGCATAGTAAGTTGTGTAGATGGCAGCAGGAAGTTACAAAGGGACATGTTCAGACTAAATGAGCGTGCAAAACTATGGCAAATGGAGTTCAGTGTAGGGGAGTGAGTGATCATCCACTTTTGATCTGAGAAAGACAAATCATAATATTTTCTTGATGGTGGCTGAATAGGTGCTATGGAGGAACAAAGGGATTTGGGTGTCCAGGTACACATCACTAAAAGCCAGTGCACAGGTGCAAGCAGTAATCAAAAAGGCCAAAGGAATGTTGACCTTTATCTCAAGAGGTTTGGAGTACAAAGGAGAACAAGGAGGCATAATCTTAAAATTAAAGCTTGGTCATTTAGGAATGAAATCAGGAAGCATTTTTCCACACAAAGGATAGTGGAAATCTGGAACTCTGGCCCCCAATGTCTGTGGATGCTGGGACAATTGGAGCTTTCAAGACTGAGATAGATGGGGCGTCATTTTAGCACCCGCTATCGGGTGCGTTCCTGGTGGGGGGGGGCTCCGAAAATCGGAGAATCCCGGAGCTGGACCGGAGCCCGCTCCGAACCCGCGCACTTCCGGGTTCCCCACTAACATGCCGGCGTGCGCGCGCAGCCCCCGCTGATGGGAATCCCGCAGGCAATTAAAGCCAGCGGGATGCCACTTGAAAGTATTTATTTAGGTATTTCAGGTCATTAACTGACCTGATTAAGGGATTATGTGAGGAGGGGTGGGATTTTAGAGCAAACTGGGACTGTTTCCCACACTGGGGGAAACACTCCCAGGTCAGATGGACGTGTTGCAGGTGGCAGCTGCAAAGGTCCATTTGACAGGTGGTGGGGGAGACCCTCACCCATTGCAGGAGGCCACTCTGTCACTTGGGACAAAATTTGGCCTCCACCACCTTCCTCCTGACAGCCAAAGTCACCAACTTGCACACTTACCCCGGGGTCCGGAGACATGTACGTACCTTGCGGACCTCCTCAGATGTACATCTTGCGGATGGGGGCCGCCGTAGCTGCAGTCATGACCTCCTCGGAGGGCGAACAGCCTCGCCATCCACGCCGTCCACCTCTGACATGTGGAGCTCCACAACACAGTGCTGTGACACATCCACCTGTACAGCAGGAGGGAAGGCTACCGCAGAGAGAGATGCGTCGCAGAGGGCACTACCCTCGCCACAGGTTCCACAGACCGAGGCTCAGCCTCCTGGACCTCTCTGAGCAGCAGTGCACACGGAGGCTCAGAGTCACCCGACATGTAGTCGTGGACATCTGCAGCCTCTTTCATGCCGAGCTGCTCCTGGCTGGCCCGAGCACCATCTTCTTACCTGTCGCTGTCAAAGTCACCACTGCCCTCAACAACTTCTCCTCCGCATCCTTCCAGGGCGCCACCGGGGACATCGCCGATGTCTCTCAGTTGTCTGCGCAGAAGAGCCCTGCAAATACACTTACACCCACTCTGCAGTGACACAATGGGTGGCATCAGTTGTGAGTCCTCATAGTGATCCTCAGGAGAGGGCATTATTGCACAAACCAGACAGGATTCGCGAAGACATGGCAGTAGTGGTGCCAATATAATATGTAATGTGAGTTGGTCAGAAATTCAATATAAGTAACACCCATGACAAACCCTCAAACACCCTTGTGCATCCCCTTCATGCTCACAACACGTTTGCCTTACGCTTCCTACTGCACATATGTGATGCATGCCCTGTGGCTGCAGCACAGGTAGTGGCAGGTTGAGTGAGGCTGGCCGTGAAAGAAATGCACGAGAGGGTGAGTATGAGATAGAGCCATGAGATTGTATGAGGAGTGGGTTGAGTGGTAGTGGCGGGATGAGTACTGGCGAGGTGAGTAGGTGCAGGTAAGATTAGGATGAGGTTTGAGTGGGAATGAGGGGTGATGTGACAGAGTAGTGTTGGCAGTGCTGAAGGAGATGTGGGGTGGGGGCAGTGATGTGGCAGACGGAGTGTAGGGAAAAGACTACGTGTACTCACTGTGGCTGACCTACTGAGGTCATTGGAGCGCCTCTTGCACTGTATGCAGGTGGGCGATATGTTGGTGGTGCTGGTGACCTCCTCTGCCACCTCGAGCCAGGCCTTCCTGGTGGCAGAGGCAGGCCACTTCCTCCCGCCCGCCGGGAGGAAGATCTTTGTCCTCCCCCTCCTCCTCACCCCATGTATTGATACCTGGAGTGAGGCATCATTAAACTGGGAGCAGCTTTCCCCCTGGGCTGCTCCATGCTGTAATTTTTCCTATTTCTTGCAGCATCAGTCAGTGGAGGACTGCCCCTTTAAATAGAGCTCCTCCAGCTGACAGATCTTACTGTGCATGCGCAGCCCGCCCGCCGCGCAGCTCAGCAGTGGGGAACCCGGAGGAGCAGGTAAGTGGATCCAATTAGTGGATTGGATGCTACGATCGCGCGGGAAGCTGACTAATTTCACCGGGCGCGTTATCCACGCGCCCGATAGCCCCCCCGCCGAGAACCCGCAGCCCTGCTAACATCGGGCCCATGGATTTTTATTAGTAAGCGTATGGAGTGATATGGAGCAATGGTGGGTAAATGGAGTTGAGGTACAGATCAGCCATGATCTTATTGAATGGTGGAACAGGCTCAAGGGACTGAATGGCCTACTCTTGTTCCTATGAAAACTTTGGCTTGCATGAGCCTAAATAAGATTAAAGAAAATGCCTCCTGCGTGACAGTGTGTAAACCATCCAGGCCTTAAATGTAAGTTTATTTTATAACCATTACGGTTTGGCCTGTGAGCCCTAACTGTCGTGAAGTGAAGAGCCTGGTTGTTTTCACAGGGATCAGGTGAAAAGTGAAAGTAATTAAAAGCACTGTGACTAAGTTAAGACACAATAGAGGAATCCTGAGGTGACGAGTGAGATTTTGGATCACAAAGTTCATATTATAGCTAGTGTTTGGAATCCAAATTAGCAGCAACTGAAAAATCCTGTTTGTGAAGGCAGAATTAGGCATTTAGTGGCTGTGTTGTAATGTGTGTATGAAAAAATTGCAGGCAGCCTTTTTCAATTCTAAAAGCAAGGGAGAATATGTCAGGTGGCAATTTTGGGAAGCCACTGTCCCACCTTCATAACATATGTCCTTGAAAATACCAGAGGGTGCAGTCGTGTAGTGGTTATTTTACTGGATTAATAATCCAGAGAATGTGAGTTCAAATCCCACCTTGGTAGTTTGAGAATTTGAATTCAGTTTAACAGTGGGAACAACACCACCTGCACGTTCCCCTCCAAGTCACACACCATCCCGACTTAGAAATATATCGCCGTTCCTTCATCGTCGCTGGGTCAAAATCCTGGAGCTCCCTTCCTAACAGCACCGTGGGAGAACCTTCACCACACGGACTGCAGCGGTTCAAGAAGGCGGCTCACCACCACCTTCTCGAGGGCAATTAGGGATGGGCAATGAATGCCGGCCTTGCTAGCGACGCCCACATCCCATGAACGAATTTTTTAAAAAAATAAATAAATCTGGACATAAAAAGCTGGTACCAGTAAAAGTGACCATGAAGCTGTCGGATTGTCGTAAAAACCCAAGGGGTTCACTAATGTCCTTTTTAGGGAAAGAAACCTGCCGTCCTTGCCGGGTTCGTGACTCCAATCCCACACCAACGTGGTTGACTTTTGACTGTCCTCTGAAGTGGAAGCCACTCAGTTGCATCATATCAGTCCAACTAAGGATGGGCAATAAATGCCGGCCTTGCTAGCGACACCCAGATCTTGAGGGTTGCAGAAGGTTAGTGTGTATGTACTGAAAATACACAGTAACCTTAGCTCAGTGTTGGAACTCTCACCTCTCAGTCAGAAAATCCTGGTTAGATCCCTACTCCAGAAACTTCACCACATAATCTAGGCTGACACTTCATTGCGGCACTGTTGGAAATGGTGTCTTTGGGATGAGATATAAACTGAGGTGCCGCCTGCAGGACACTGTTTGAAGAAATGCAGGGAGTTCTTCCGGTGTCCCTATCAAGTTACCAGACAACCAACACCACTGAAGCAGATTATCTGGATGTCTGCTATTAATGGAGCATTGTTGTGCACAAATTAGCTGTCATGTTTGCCAACATTACAATTGTGACTACACTTCAAATGTACTTAATTGCTGGCAAAGTGCTTTGGGATGTCTTCAGGCCATGAAAGGTGCTATATAAATGTAAGATCTTTCTTTAGCTTTCCCTGCACAACATACAGGGACTCTCCATTATCCTATAATTTCTCTTGTCCTTTTGTGGGGGGGATGGGGGTGGTGGTGCGAGAGAGAGGAATGGGGGTGGGGGGCAGAGATTCCTCGCTACTTTGGTGGCAGATCAAGATTCAATTTGACTAGGCAAAATAGTTAATTTAATTGGAGATGGAGGATGATTTTACAAGGTTACACATCAAGAAACTGAATCACTTACAATATCAAGAAAGCTTCAAAAAACACAATACTATTTTTGCATGTTTGTAAATGAGGATATTCATGTCAGAAACATGTCATCTTATCCTTAGTTTAATTTATTCTGGTGAATCTGTGAAACAGAAGAGTGTGCCCTTTACTAGGCTGTGTTCAAGTGTAATAGTTTGTGCTGACCTACTTATTAACTTGTACCTCAGTTTCTAATCAAATATTTTCAGTTTATATAGGCATGGAAATGCAATAAATTTTTGAGTATGTAAATCATTTATACATTGCTAAATAGATTAACCTTTTCTACAATACTTCAGTTTGTTAATGCACTCCAAAGGATTCTGCACAGTTCATTGGGTGGTGCATTATTAAGTTGTGCTTAATGGCTTTGTGCCATTTGTATTTGCTTCCTCCAGGGAGATAAGAATATCAGATGGGAAAGGGAAGGTGAGTGAAAAATGATATAAAACAAAGTTATAGAATCATACAGCTCAGAAGGAGGCCGTTCGGTCCATCATGCCTGTGCCGGCTCTTTGAAAGAGCTGGCCAATTAGTACCACTCCCCTGCTCATTCCCCATAGCTCTGCAATTTTTTCCTTTTGAAAGTTACTATTGAATCTGCTTCCACCATTCTTTCAGGCAGTGCATTCCAGATCGTAACTTGCTGCATTTAAAAAAAAATTCTCCTCTGCTCCCCCTGGTTCTTTTGCCAATTTTCTTAAATTGGTGTCCTCTGGTTGCCGACCCTCCTGCTAGTGGAAATGGTTTCTGTCTATCTACTCTATCAAAACCCCTCATAACTCTGATCACCCTTGGTAAATCTCCCCCTAACTGTCTCATCTCTCATTACCCCAGCTGAGGCCTTACCAGTGATTTATAAAAGGTTAGCATAACTTCCTTGCTTTGTACTCTATACCTCTACTTATAAAGCCCAGGATCCCGTATGCTTTTATAATGGCCTTATCAACTTGTCCTGCCACCGTCAAAGACTTGTGTACGTGAACCCTCAGGTCTCTCTGTTCCTGCACCCCCTTTAAAATTGGAACATTTATAGTATAAAGGCACTAACACAAATGCAAGTTGTGTTGTTTCTCCTCCCCCTCCTCCCCATTTCAACAGTTGCCCTTTTTACTTTAGTATACTGTTGCATGGATTATTTACCTCCTGAGGCTTTTGGAGGAGTTCTGGTACACAGCAATGGAATCAACTATATTATGTTAATGGACAACTTCTACCTACTGTGCAGTGCTAGAGTATTGAACCTGTAAGCCAGCAGATCCAAGTTTGAGACCCGGTCTTGAATGACTGTTGCCCCCTAGCTTCCCTTGCAAAGACGTGCATTTATATAGGACTTTATCATTTCTGTCCAACATCTCAAAGTGGTTGAATGGATTTGCAGTTTTATCTGCCTTTTCTTTGGAGTTGTGGGAGCAGAGGGAACCTTCCTTTCAGCTTTGTTGGAATACACCAGTTGTGGATCAGCCAAGGATTGGCATTGACTTCATCTATTGAGGTGTCTGTGAACTGGAGTGTTCAGTCCACTGACTGAGGAGAAGTGCATGGTATGGGGCAGTACATTAGTACTGCCAATCCTCCAGGATTGTCCTGGAATCTACAGGAATTTAAGGTTAATCTCCAGGATACTGCTGAAAACAACCCAGGAGAAAAATCATAGCTGTGTCTTTTAAAAAAAAATTCTTTGAACACTCATTTGTTAGTTATGGAAATATTGGGGATGGGAACAATGTCTGTTTGACTGATGGTCAAGAATCATCCAATTGGTTAACGAAGAGTCTGTTCGTTTTACAATTGGCATGGGAAGGCGGTGCACTGTGAGGATGGACGTGTCAGGTGACTAATGATGGGAGCATGGGGCGGGGTGATAGAAGGCTCAAGGTCATGTGATGAAACCTCCAGGGAGACGTCGCACCAGAGTTGGCAACCCTACAGTACTTGGAAGGAAAAAGGAACTTCTTGGAACAAGTTGAGAAGTTATGTTAGAGACAGTCTAGATTTTAAGAGGTAAACATTCCATCTCTGGAGTTTTTCTGTACCTGGCACCAATCCAGTTTTATCTGGGACAAGCAAATTGCAACTGGGGTAAATTACTGATTGTCCCAGCAGCAGATGTGCTTTTCTTAATTACTTACACCCCTGATATTTGTTTGGTATCTGGCACCGTGAAACAGCATAAATTATTTAAGACTGCAAAAAACATTTTGGTATCAAATACTTTTGAAATTCAAATGAGAGTCTCATCCTATTAATCCACTGCAATGCATGTCTGGTGTTCATTTTTTCTCATCCCATTGAATAGTCAATGGGTCGAGTGTGAACTGTGTGTCTACTGAGACATCGGCCTCAATCGGCAGCAGGTGGGCTAGGTCGGTTTTAACGGCCAGGCCTCCGTTGCATGCTGCTTGCCGACTGCTTGACCAAAGCGGCTGGGAATCAGCGGGAAGCAGTTGTTCGGCTGTCAAAATTGTGCCATTCGGAGGTAGCTGAGACGTTAAACCGCGACCCCATAGCACTACTTGAAGAGTAGAGAGTTCTACCAGTGACCTGGTCAACATTTATCCCTCAACCAACATCATTAGAACATAAGAAATAGGAGCAGGAATAGGCCATACGGCCCCTCGAGCCTGCTCCTCCATTCAATCGCATCATGGCTGATCTTCGACCTCAACTCCACTTTCCTGCCCAATTCCCATATCCTTTGATTCCCCTAAAGTCCAAAAATCTATCTATCTCAGCCTTGAATGTATTCAACGACTGAGCATCCACAGCCCTCTGGGGTAGAGAATTCCAAAGATTCTCAACCCTCTGAGTGAAGAAATTCCTTCTCATCTCAGTCTTAAATGGCTGACCCCTTATCCCGCGACTATGCCCCCTAGTTCTAGACTCTCCAGCCAGGGGAAACAACCTCTCGGCATCTACCCTGTCAAGCCCTTAAAATAAATCAACCCATCTTTCATCTTATTGCTGTTTGTGGGACCTTGCTGTGTGCAAATTGATGCCATGTTTGTCGACATAGCAACGGTAACTACACTTCAAAGGTAATTTGTTGACTATGAAGCACTTTAGAATGTTCTGGATGTGAAAGGTGCTATACAAGTTCATTCTTTCTTTTCATCTGTCTAATCCTGCATGAGCTTTTCTCTCTATCTCTGAACTTGTGGTTCTGTTTTTCTCTCTCTCTCTCTCTCTATGTAACTATGTTTCTGTGACCATCACTGGCTGAAAGCCCCTTTTATATTTCTCCTTGCCACTTTATCTCCCTCTGTGTCTGAATAGCTTTCTCCCTCTGTTGTGATTGAACTCTTTCTTTTTCTTTGGGAATCTGACCTTGTTTTAATTTATCCCTGAGAAGGTGCTGGTGGACCTCATAGAACCACAGCAGTCCTTGTGGTGATGGTGCTCCTGCATTAGGTAGTTTTCCAGATTATTGACACAGTGGCAGTATATATCCAAGTAAGGATGGTGTTTGATTTGGAGGTGAACTTGGAGCTGATGGTGTTCCGATGACCTTGTTGTTGCTCTTGTCCTTCTCAGTAGTAGAGGTTGTG
The DNA here is from genome assembly GCF_035084215.1 of Heptranchias perlo. Classification (NCBI taxonomy): domain Eukaryota; kingdom Metazoa; phylum Chordata; class Chondrichthyes; order Hexanchiformes; family Hexanchidae; genus Heptranchias; species Heptranchias perlo. The sequence continues at coordinate 69,135,612 of NC_090338.1, read as the reverse complement.
GAGCTGGGAGATTGCTGTTGAAAGCTTGGTGAGTTGCTGCACTGCATCCTGTGTATCATATGTACTGCAGGAACAGCGTGTAAGTGGTGGAGGAGATTGATATTCATTGCAGTGGTAGGGGCACTGATCAAGCGGACTGCTCTGTCCTGGATGGTATCCAGCTTCTTGAGTGTTGTAGCTTCATCCATCCAGATGAGTAGCGAGTAATCCATCACACTCCTGACTTCAGCCTTGAAAATGGTGGAGAGGCTTTGTGGGGACAGGACATGAGCCACTCGTAGCAGAGAACCCAACCTCTGCCCAGCTCTTGTAGCTACGTGGTTAATATGGTTGGTGCGGTTAAGCTTCTGATCGATGTTGACTCCCAGGATGTTGATGGTCGTGCTGTACAAGGTCAGTGGTTGGTGGTTGGACCTTTTTTCTTGCTGGAGGTGGTCATTACCTGGCATCAGTATTACCTGCCACTTGTCAGCTCATTCTTGGTTGTTGTCCAAGTCCAGCTGTTGACTGGCATAGGCTGCTTCATTATTGAAGGAGTTGTGAATGCGGCTGAACATTGTAGAATCATCAACATATAGTTCCACTCCTGACCTAATGGAGGGAAGACCGTTGATGACACAGCGGAAGGTGGTTGGGTCATGAACTCTGTCCTGTGGAGTTTCAGCAGCAATAACCTGGGGCGGCAAATGATTGGCCTGCAACAACCACAACCTTCTTCCTTTGTGTCGGGTATAATTCCAGACACAGAGGGCTTTCCTCTTGACCCCTGTTGACCTCATCTTTGGTCGGGCTTCTTGGTGCTACAATTTCTCGAATGCTGCTTTGATGTTGAGGGCCAGGACTCTGGCCTCTCCTCTGGCATTCACTCTTCAGTCCATATCTGGATCAAGGCTGTGATGAGGTCCAGAGCCAAGTGGTTCTGGTGGAATCTGAACTCCACGTTAGCAAGCAGGTTATTGATTGGTAGGTGTTGTTTGATGGCACTATTGATGACTTCTTCCATCACTTTACTGATGACTGGGAGGAAGCTGATAGGGTGGCAATTGGCTGGATTAGGTTTCTTAGATTTAACTTGATCAGCCAAAACAAGGCTGCTATAAAATTTACAGATTGTTATCTCATTTATAGGCCATCAGTAACAACAACAGGCTTGGAGAGCTGGGGATATTTACCCTACAAGAGTGTAGACTTTGAGATTGAGGCTTTAAAATAATGAAAGGATTAGACTCTGAATTTCCCAGTGTTTTTTTTCCTAAATTGGCCTAAGATTTCTTTCACTGTTTTTGCCTATTCCAGGAAATTGCGTGGCTGGCAGGTAGGTGGGAGGGGGGTGAGGTTGAGGGAGTGGAGAGGAATGGTATGAAAAAGCATGTTTTACATCCTGCCTTTTGTAGGTTGGACATGTCTGGGCAATTTTCCACATTGTTGGGTAGATGTCGAATGTCGTAGCTGTGCTGGAATAGCTTGAACAGGGTAGGGGGCCGGTAGTCTAGTATACAGGTCTTCAGTACTGTGGTCAGGATGTGTCAGGGTCAATAGCATTTGCTTTGCCCAGTTTACTCAGCCATTTGTTAATGTCATGTAGAATGAACTGAATGAGATGGACACTAGCATTTATGATGGGGATCTCAGGAGCAGGGGGAGTGGTTTATCCATTTGGCACTTTTGGCTGAAGATACTTGCAAATACTTCAGCCCCTTCTCTTGCCCTCGCGTGTTGGGCTCTACCATAGTTGAGGATGGGGATTTTTGTGAAGCCTTCTCCTCCTAATGGATTTTTAAATCTGGTTATTCACAGGTGGAGGACTGGACACCCTTAATAAAAATGTTTATTTTGCTGATAAACCTATTTTCAGCTGTATTAATAAAACTGCACCAGGTTAGCACTCTTAAATACATCAAGAAATACTTTTTTAATGGAAAGAAGAATAAAAGAAACTATTATGCTGCCTGGTTGCACTGGTCATGGAAGATTGTACGCTTGTGATTCTGCAAATGAATTTTAGCGGAAACTTGATGCTTAACCTAACCAGCACAATTTCAAATGCATTTTGGGCGCAATTTCCCGATTTGTGCCCAAAGCGCAAACTCTATCCCCTGTTCTTTTAGTTTGTGTCACGCCACATGATAGAAGGTATTCTCACTGTGAAGATGAAAGTTTGTTTTCACAAGGACTGTGCTGTAGTCACTCCTACCAGTTCTATTGTGGGCACACTGTAAGGACAAGGTGCAGGAGGAAGTGTTCTTCTGAGGTTGGAGCTGCAGCATGTTTTTAGTGCAGAGTAGAGAGAGTGTCTGACTGCATTCTACCTTACTGGAGAGTGTTTGTTGTTAACACTGCTTGCTTGAAATGGAAAGGTGCTTATGCTTGTACTTTGAGCACAAAATTCAGGGGGAAGAAAGGCAGATAGTTGCTCCAATTGAGTTATTTAATCGATGTAATGAGAATGTTCAATTGCTGACTGAAAATGTTCAATGGCCAGCCGAGCGCTTACTTTATTTGTGGTACACACGCTCAGTTAATTACGGATGATTAAAGTTCAACAGTTACTCTATGCTTTAGCAACGTTCTTGTGTTGCTTATAGAAGTCTTTGAAGTATCTTTTGTGGTTTGAGGCCTAGAAAGGATTATAATTATTTGAACTATTCCATAAATTTCCTACCAGCTCAAGTGCTACACCTCCCTATCTCAACTGTTGAAAAGTTCACACTATTTTGCAGTAAGCTAAGTGAAGAGAAATTGAAGAAAATAGATGTATCAAGGTCATTCAGTGGTGCATGTAGTTTAATGTGTGAGTTGAAAATAAGTTTTAAAAATAAAATTGTGGCTTTAATGTTCTTAAATGGAAAAAGAAACTGGTATCAACATTGAACACTCCCAGGTCAGATGTAGCACAGTTAGATACAGAATAAAAATGCTTTCTGCCGTGTTTCATACCCAGCCCTTGAAAATCCACTCTGCAGCAGTGTGAGATTTTCCATCCGAGCCATCCAATGGCTTCTGAGTGAGACAATGTTATGGGCTATGGGCAGTTCTGTGCTGTCGGGGCCCGCCAAATGGAAATAAATGTAATTTATATAACTTGGTCAAGTAAGTGGAATGAGACCTTTCTGCAACAGCTTGAGGGTTGCCAGGAGAAGGGAGTGGCAGTGAACCAGCATTTAAGCACGAGAGAGTGCACATGTGTCTACTTTGTTTTAATTATGTAAAATGTCATCGGTAGAGTGGGTGTGAGAATTGACAGTCGGCCAGCTAGTGGTTATTGGGGCTTCATCTAAGACACGGCTGCATGTGATGTCGGTCCGTTTATTTGTGATCGTTTTTGTTACATCACTATGCATTTTCATAGGAACATTAGGAACAGGAGTAGGCCATTTAGCCGCTCGGGCCTGCTCCATCACTCAATCAGGTCATGGCTGATCTGTTCCTCAACTCCATTTTTCCCGACTTTGCTCCATACCCTTACCTAATAAAAAATCTATCGATCTCAATTGTCCCAGCATCCAGTCTTTTAGGGGACAGAGTTCCAACTTTCCACTACCCTTTCTTTGTGTGAAGAAATGCTTCCTGATTTCACTCCTGAATGACCTAGCTCTAACTTCAAGATTATGCCCCCTTCTCCTTTGTGTTTCAACCCTCTTCATATCCTTTGATGCCCTTGCCTAACAAAAATAAAAACAAACCTCCTTTGTAATGGAGTACGGTGCAGGTTTTCACAGAGTTCCCGAATTCAGTCAAGGGCAAGTACTAAGCAAAATCTGGATGCTTAGCCACAGGGATCTGGAAAATCGAATCAGTTACCCAGGACTGGGGATCTTTGGCCTTGAACGAAGGTGCCCGAGGGGTGGGCCTTTATGATACTGAATGATGTAAATTTGGAATACTGCTTCAAGATAAGCCATGACCATAGAGCACAGGCTAAAACCAGTCAATTCATGCAAAGACTGATCAATGATCGGATGGGGAGCTGATACACTGAGATCCATTCAAGATCCAGTTAGATGATGTAATGGGACTTTAAAAAAAAAAATTTAAATGGATGCACTAAGATGAGCCGAAAGGTGGTCTTCAGCTGTATTTATCGTGTGGTAATAATTTTTGCCATTGTCACATAATAAAAGGAATGTTGGTGGTATTGCCAGAGATAATTTTTGCCATTGTCACATAATAAAAGGAATGTTGGTGGTATTGCCAGAGGCTTTGGTAGACGAGAAGGGATAAAACAATAGGATGAAATCCCCTCCAGAAAAAAAGTATCTTTTAAAAAGTCTAGGATGGGAGGGAGTTGATGGAAGAGGAAATCGAGGTGAGAGGGTGGGTAAATGGAGTTGAGGTACAGATCAGCCACGACCTGATTGAATGGTGGAACAGACTCAAGGGACTGAATGGCCGACTCCTGTTCCTGCGCCCTTTCCGCCCCAGTAGCACGGCAACATTCGCCGGACGTAAAGCACTGGGAACTCGGCCCTGTAGAGTTAGTGGAAACTAGACTTAAAGTCATTCCATCTTTCTACATGATGCATCTCAAGGCCGGTATAGAAATAGAGCAGTACTTTCCTTTTTCAAATGAAGCTGTTAAACTATTTATTTTAATTTAATTCTTAGGATTTGGGCATCGCTGGTAAGGCCAGCATTTATTGCCCATCCCTAGTTGCCCTGAGAAGGTGGCAGTGGGCCTTTTTGAACTGCTGCAGTTTGTGTGGTAATTTTCGTAGCAGTTTGATACAACTGGGTGGCTTGCTAGGCCATTTCAGAGGGCAGGTTAGAGTCAACCACTTTGGTGTGGGACTGGAGTCACATATAGGCCAGAACGGGTAAAGAGAGCAGGTATCCTTCTCTAAAAGGCATTAGTGAACCCGTTGGGTTTCTATGATAATCCAGCAGCTTCATGGTCACTTTTTACTGACAACAGTTTTATTTCCAGATTTTTTTTTAAAAACTGAATTCAAATTCTCAAACTGTCGTGGTGAGATGTGAACTCGTGTTCTTTGGATTATTAGTCCAGTAACATAAGCACTACACTACTATACCATTGACATCTTATTACTAGGGCAAATGATCTGCCATATCACTATATCCTGTTGGTTTTTATATTTACTACAGATGGTACAGATTGTTGCCTGAGTACCAGAATATTGTGTAAAAATTCCATTCTTGAATGATGATTCATCACTTGCCTTATCAACAATATGATTGGCAGTCTGTACAGCTGCCTCATTAGCTAAGCTCATTCTGCTTGTTAAACACCTTTTTCTGTCAAATCTCTTCTACCATTTCAAACACTTCGATTAGATCATCCCTCACCCTTCTAAACTCAAGGGAATACAAACTAAGTTTATGCAACTTGTCCTCATAATTTAACTCTTTTAGCCCCCGTATCATTCTGGTGAATCTGTGCTGCACCCCCTCCAAGGCCAGTATATTGTTCCTGAGGTGCGTTGCCCAAAACTGAACACACTACTCCAGGTGGGGTCTGACAAAGGTTCTGTACAACTGAAGCATCACTTCCCTTTATATTCCAGCCCCTTGAGATAAAGGGCAACATAAAGTCAGCACAGATTTGTTAAAGGAAAATCACGTTTGACTAACTTGATTGAGTTCCTTGATGAAGAGATGGAGAGGGTTGATGAAGGTATTGCGGTTGATGTGTATATGGACTTTCAAAAGGCATTTGATAAAGTACCACAGAATAGACTTGTTAGCAAGATTGAAGCCCAGAGGATTAAATGGACAGTGGCAGTGTGGATACAAAATTGGCTAAGGGACAGAAAGCAGAGTAGTGGTGACCGGTTGTTTTTCAGACTGGAGGGAAGTATGCAGTGATGTTCCCCAGGGATCAGTATTAGGACTGCTGCTCTTATTGATATATATTAATTACCTGGACTTGGGTATAGAGGGTATAATTTCAAAGTTTGCAGATGACACAAAACTCAGAACTGTAGTAAACAATGTGGAGGACATAATCAGATTGGTGAAATGGGCAGACACATGGCAGATGAAATTTACCGCAGAAAAATGTGAAGTGATGCATTTTGGTAGGAAGAATGAGGAGAGGCAATGTAAACTAAATGGTACAATTTTAAAGGAGATGCAGGAACAGAGAGACCTGGGGGTATATGTACACAAATCTTTGACGGTGGCAGGACAAGTTGAGAAAGCTGTTTTTAAAAAAAAAAAGCCTATGGGATCCTGGGCTTTATTAATAGAGGCACAGAGTACAAAAGCAAGGAAGTTATGCTAAACCTTTATAAAACACTGGTTAGGCTTCAGCTGGAGTATTATGTTCAATTCTGGGCACCACACTTTGGGAAGGACGTCAAGGCCCGAGAGAGAGTGCAGAAGAGATTTACGAGAATGGTGCCAGGGATGAGGGACTTCAGTTATGTGGAAAGACTGGAGAAGCTGGGGGGGGTTCTCCTTAGAACAGAGAGGGTTAAGGGGAGATTTGATAGAGGTGTTCAAGATCATGAACTGTTGTGATAGTGTAATTAAGGAGAAACTGTTTCCAGTGGCAGAAGGATCGGTAACCAGAGGACACAGATTTAAGATGATTGACAAAAGAGCCAGAGGGAATGTGAGGAAACATTTTTTTACGCAGCGAGTTGTTATGATCAGGAATGCACTGCCTGAAAAGGCGGTGGAAGCAGATTCAATAGTAACATTCAAAAAGGAATTAGATAAATACTTGAAAGTAAAAAAAATTACATGGCTATGAGGAAAGAGCAGGGGAATGGGACTAATCGGACAGATCTTTCAAAGAGCGGCACAGGTATGATGGGCTTTTTTAAAATTTTTTTTTATTCGTTCACGGGATGTGGGCGTCGCTGGCAAGGCCGGCATTTATTGCCCATCCCTAATTGCCCTTGAGAAGGTGGTGGTGAGCCGCCGCCTTGAACCGCTGCAGTCCGTGTGGTGACGGTTCTCCCACAGTGCTGTTAGGAAGGGAGTTCCAGGATTTAGACCCAGCGACAATGAAGGAACGGCAATATATTTCTAAGTCGGGATGGTGTGTGACTTGGAGGGGAACGTGCAGGTGGTGTTGTTCCCATGCGCCTGCTGCCCTTGTCCTTCTAGGTGGTAGAGGTCGCGGGTTTGGGAGGTGCTGTCGAAGAAGACTTGGCGAGTTGCTGCAGTGCATCCTGTGGATGGTGCACACTGCAGCCACAGTGCGCCGGTGTTGAAGGGAGTGAATGTTTAGGGTGGTGGATGGGTGCCAATCAAGCGGGCTGCTTTATCTTGGATGGTGTCGAGCTTCTTGAGTGTTGTTGGAGCTGCACTCATCCAGGCAAGTGGAGAGTATTCCATCACACTCCTGACTTGTGCCTTGTAGATGGTGGAAAGGCTTTGGGGAGTCAGGAGGTAAGTCACTCGCCGCAGAATACCCAGCCTCTGACCTGCTCTCGTAGCCACAGTATTTATATGGCTGGTCCAGTTAAGTTTCTGGTCAATGGTGACCCCCAGGATGTTGATGGTGGGGGATTCGGCGATGGTAATGCCGTTGAATGTCAAGGGGAGGTGGTTAGGCTCTCTCTTGTTGGAGATGGTCATTGCCTGGCACTTATCTGGCGCGAATGTTACTTGCCACTTGTGAGCCCAAGCCTGGATGTTGTCCAGGTCTTGCTGCATGCGGGCTCGGACTGCTTCATTATCTGAGGGGTTGCGAATGGAACTGAACACTGTGCAGTCATCAGCGAACATCCCCATTTCTGACCTTATGATGGAGGGAAGGTCATTGATGAAGCAGCTGAAGATGGTTGGGCCTAGGACACTGCCCTGAGGAACTCCTGCAGCAGTGCCCTGGGGCTGAGATGCTTGGCCTCCAACAACCACTACCATCTTCCTTTGTGCTAGGTATGACTCCAGCCACTGGAGAGTTTTCCCCCTGATTCCCATTGACTTCAATTTTACTAGGGCTCCTTGGTGCCACACTCGGTCAAATGCTGCCTTGATGTCAAGGGCAGTCACTCTCACCTCACCTCTGGAATTCAGCTCTTTTGTCCATGTTTGGACCAAGGCTGTAATGAGGTCTGGAGCCGAGTGGTCCTGGCGGAACCCAAACTGAGCATCGGTGAGCAGGTTATTGGTGAGTAAGTGCTGCTTGATAGCACTGTCGACGACACCTTCCATCACTTTGCTGATGATTGAGAGTAGACTGATGGGGCGGTAATTGGCCGGATTGGATTTGTCCTGCTTTTTGTGGACAGGACATACCTGGGCAATTTTCCACATTGTCGGGTGGATGCCAGTGTTGTAGCTGTACTGGAACAGCTTGGCTAGAGGCGCAGCTAGTTCTGGAGCACAAGTCTTCAGCACTACAGCTGGGATGTTGTCGGGGCCCATAGCCTTTGCTGTATCCAGTGCACTCAGCCGTTTCTTGATATCACGTGGAGTGAATCGAATTGGCCGAAGACTGGCTTCCGTGATGGTGGGGATATCGGGAGGAGGCTGAGATGGATTATCCACTCGGCACTTCTGGCTGAAGATGGTTGCAAACGCTTCAGCCTTGTCTTTTGCACTCACGTGCTGGACTCCGCCATCATTGAGAATGGGGATGTTTGCAGAGCCTCCTCCTCCCGTTAGTTGTTTAATTGTCCACCACCATTCACGACTGGATGTGGCAGGACTGCAGAGCTTTGATCTGATCCGTTGGTTGTGGAATGGCTTAGCTCTGTCTATAGCATGTTGCTTCCGCTGTTTAGCATGCATGTAGTCCTGAGTTGTAGCTTCACCAGGTTGGCACCTCATTTTTAGGTACGCCTGGTGCTGCTCCTGGCATGCTCTTCTACACTCCTCATTGAACCAGGGTTGATCCCCTGGCTTGTTGGTAATGGTAGAGTGAGGAATATGCCGGGCCATGAGGTTACAGATTGTGCTGGAATACAATTCTGCTGCTGCTGATGGCCCACAGTGCCTCATGGATGCCCAGTTTTGAGCTGCTAGATCTGTTCTGAATCTATCCCATTTAGCACGGTGGTAGTGCCACACAACACGTTGGATGGTGTCCTCAGTGCGAAGACGGGATTTCATCTCCACGAGGACTGTGCGGTGGTCACTCCTACCAATACTGTCATGGAGAGATGCATTTGCGACAGGTAGATTGGTGAGGACGAGGTCAAGTAAGTTTTTCCCTCGTGTTGGTTCGCTCACCACCTGCCGCAGGCCCAGTCTAGCAGCTATGTCCTTCAGGACTCGGCCAGCTCGGTCAGTAGTGGTGCTACCGAGCCACTCTTGGTGATGGACATTGAAGTCCCCCACCCAGAGTACATTTTGTGCCCTTGCTACCCTTAGTGCTTCCTCCAAGTGGTGTTCAACATGGAGGAGGACTGATTCATCAGCTGAGGGAGGGCGGTAGGTGGTAATCAGCAGGAGGTTTCCTTGCCCATGTTTGACCTGATGCCATGAGATTTCATGGGGTCCAGAGTCAATGTTGAGGACTCCCAGGGCCACTCCCTCCTGACTGTATATCACTGTACCGCCACCTCTGGTGGGTCTGTCCTGCCGGTGGGACAGGACATACCCAGGGATGGTGATGGAAGAGTCTGGGACGTTGGCTGACAGATATGATTCTGTGAGTATGGCTATGTCAGGCTGTTGCTTGACTAGTCTGTGGGACAGCTCTCCCAATTTTGGCACAAGTCCCCAGATGTTAGTAAGGAGGACCTTGCAGGGTCGACTGGGCTTGGTGTTTTGCCGTTGTCGTGTCCGGTGCCTAGTGGTCCGATGCCGGGTGGTCCGTCCGGTTTTATTCTTATTATGACTTTTCGTAGCGAGATTTTACAACTGAGTGGCTTGCTAGGCCATTTCAGAGGGCAATTAAGAATCAACCACATTGCTGTGGGTCTGGAGTCACATATAGGCCAGACCGGGTAAGGGCGGCAGGCTTCCTTCCTTAAAGGACATTAGTGAACCAGATGGGTTTTTACGACAATCCGGTAGTTTCATGGCCATCATTACTGATACTGGTATTTTAATTCCAGATTTTTATTTAATTAATTGAATTTTTAATTAATTAATTGAATTTAAATTCGCCAGCTGCCGTGGTGGGATTTGAACTCATGACTCTGGATTTTAGTCCAGGCCTCTGGATTACTAGCCCAGTAACATAACCACTATGCTCCTCCTGTGCTGTACCTGCTACAGTTCCATTAGCCTTATTGAATACTTTTTTATACCTGTGCATCAGCACCGAACAATATAAAGGAGGTAAACTCTGTGCCTCCGACCGTATCTGGGTCCCAAAATAGGCAGGCTTTCAGTGTGTTGGCGAGCGGGACAAATGAGCACCTCTTTCAATCGGCCATCTGAGCCTCACAAACCTGGTGATGTCCCAGAAAAGTAATGAGAAAACAATCTTCAGAGGACGTAGGCCTCAACCTCAGCGCTGCTTGCTGTCCTGGTGACCTAACATATAACATATAAGCGGCTACCACGATCCATTGAGGCAAGTTGACCAGTTAAAAGGCCTGTTGGCTAGATGTGTTGGAGAAAATTGCTGGTCGTAGATATTCCTGGATGGGTAGCCTTCCCTGGATCCCAGGAGAAGCGGGTTCTACTATAGTCCCTGCAGTAGGTGGTGCTGAAAGGACGGCTTCGTTGGGAGGCCTTCAACCCGAGGCCTTTCTAACTATTACTGACACGAATAACTGAACAGTAGCACCAATTAAAATGAAACGGGAGCCCCGAGAAATATCAATGTATCATTAGTAAACATAGAAACATAGAAAATAGGAGCAGGAGTAGGCCGTTCGGCCCTTCGAGCCTGCTCCGCCATTCAATATGATCATGGCTGATCCTGTATCTCAATATCAGATTCCTGCTCTCTCCCCATACCCCTAGTTGCTATCTGTGTCAAGAAATCTGTCTATCTCCTTCTTCAGTGACTTGGCCTCCACTGCCTTCTGTGGTAGAGAATTCCACAGGTTCACCACCCTCTGAGTGAAGAAATTTCTTCTCATCTCAGTCCTAAATGCCCTACCCCGTATCCTGAGACTGCGATCCCTCGTTCTGGAACCCCCTGCCTGGGGAGACATCCTCCCTGCATCCAGTCTGTCTAGCCCTGTCAGAATTTTATACATTTCAATGAGATCCCCTCTCATTCTTCTAAACTCGAGTGAACGCTGCCCTAGTCGACCCAATCTCCCCTCATACTACAGTTCTGCCATCCCAGGAATCAGTCTGGTGAACCTTCGCTGCACTCCCTCTATGGCAAGTATATCCTTTCTTAGATAAGGAGATCAAAACTGCACACAGTACTCCAGGTGTAGTCTCACCAAGGCCCTGTATAACTGCAATAAGATATCCTTGCTCCTGTACTCGAATCCTCTTGCAATGAAGGCCAACATGGGAACAACACCACCTGCACGTTCCCCTCCAAGTCACACACCATCCCGACTTGGAAATATATCGCCGTTCCTTTATCGTCGCTGGGTCAAAATCCTGGAACTCCCTTCCTAACAGCACTGTGGGAGAACCGTCACCACACGGACTGCAGCGGTTCAAGAAGGCGGCTCATCACCTCAAGGCCAATTAGGGCTGGGCAATAAATGCTGGCCTTGCCAGCGATGCCCACATCCCATGAACGAATAAAAAAAACATTTGTCTTCCTAACTGCTTGCTGCACCTGCATGTTTGCTTTCAGTGACTGGTGTACAAGGACACCCAGGTCTGTTTGTGCATCAACATTTCCCAATCTATCACTATGTAAATAATACTCTGCCTTTCTGTTTTTCCTTCTGAAGTGGATAACTTCACATTTATCCACGTTATACATGGCAGATGCAGTATTTGCCACTCAGTCGACTTGTCTAAATCGCCTTGAAGCCTCTTTGCGTCCTCTTCACAACTCACAATCCCACCTAGTTTTGTGTCATCAGCAAACTTGGAAATATTACATTTGGTTCCCTCATCCAAATCATTGATGTAGATTGTGAATAGCTGGGGCCCAAGCACTAATCCCTGCGGTACCCCACTAGTCACCGCCTGCCACCCCGAAAAAGACCCATTTATTCCTACTCTTTGTTTCCTGTCTATTAACCAATTTTCAATCCATGCCAGTATATTACCGCCAATCCCATGTGCTTTAATTTTCACACTAACCTCTTATGTGGGACTTTATCAAAGGCCTTCTGAAAATCCAAATAAACCACATCCACTGGTTCTCCCTTATCTATTCTACCAGTTACATCCTCAAAAAAACTCCAGTAGTTTTGTCAAACACAATTTCCCTTTCATAAATCCATGTGGACTTTGTCTAATCCCATTGATATTTTCTAAGTGTCCTGTTATCACATCCTTTATAATAGACTCTAGCATTTTCCCTACTACTGATGTTAGGCTAACCAGTCTGTAGTTCCCTGGTTTCTCTCCCTCCTTTTTTAAATAGTGGGGTTACATTTGCCACCCTCGAATCTGCAGGAACTGTTCCATAATCTATAGAATTTTGGAAGATGACAACCAATACATCCAATATTTCCATGGCTTCTCTACTAGTACTCTGCGATGCAGATTATCAGGCCCTCAGGATTTATCGGCTTTCAGTCCCATTAATTTTTCCAGCACTTTTTTTACTAATACTAATTTCCTTTAATTCCTCCTTCTCACTAGACCCTTGGTTCCCTAGCATTTCTGGGCAGTTACTTGTATCCTCTTCCGTGAAGACAGAACCAAAGTATTTGTTTAATTGCTGTGCCATTTCCTTGTTCCCCATTATAAATTCTCCCGTTTCTGACTGTAAGGGAACTACATTTGTCTTCATTAATCTTTTTCTTTTTACATGCTCTTAATCAATCTCTTGGTTCTTTTTTGCTGAATTCTAAACTGCTCCCAATCCTCAGGCTTGCTACTTATTCTGGCAACTTTATATGACTTCTCTTTGCATCTAATACTGTCCTTAATTTCTTTTGTTAGCCATTGTTGGGCTACTTTTCCTTTTTTGCGCCAGAAAGGAATGTATAATTGTTGCAATTCATGCATTCGTTCCGTAAATGTTAGCCATTGCCTATCCACCATCATGCCTTTTAATGAAGCTTCCCAATCTATCATAGCCAACTCACTCCTCATCCCTTCGTAGTTTCCTTTGTTTTTAGATTTAGGACCTTAGTTTCGGATTGGACTGCTTCACTTTCCATCTTAATGAAGAATTCTATCATGTTATGGTCACTCTAAAGGACCCTGCACAACAAGATTATTAATTAACCCCTTCTCATTGCACAATACCCAATCTAGGATAGCCTGTTCCCTAGTTGGCTCCTCAATGTACTGGTCTAAAAAACCACCTCATACACACTCCAGGAATTCATCCTCCACAGAATTATAGCTGATTTGGTTTGGCCAGTCTATATGTCGATTAGAGTCACCCATGGTTATTGTAGTACCCTTGTTACATGCATCTCTAATTTCGTGTTTGATCCCATCCCGTGTTTTCTCCCACCAGTGTTTTCTGCCCCTTGGTGCTTCTTAACTCCACCCAGACTGATTCTACATCTTGATCTTCTGAGCCAATATCCTTTCTTACTATTGCTCTGATTTCATCCTTTACTAACAATGCCACCCCACCTCCTTTTTTCTTTTTGCCTGTCCTTCTTAAATATCGAATACCCTTGGATATTCAGCTCCCAGCCTTGGTCACCCTGCAGCCATGTCTCCGTAATCGCAATTATATCGTATTCGTTTACATCTATTTGTGCTGTTAATTCGTCTACCTTATTATGAATGCTTCATGCATTCAGATACAGTGCCTTTAGATTTGTCTTTCTAACATTTTTACACATCTTAACATTTTTTTGTACAATGGCCCTATTTGTCTTATTACCATTTTTTCTTACCTGGACCCTATTTGTTAGTGCACTCTTTTGTTTGTACGCTCGGTCCCTTCCTGACGCAATTTATTTATCCTTACCCCAATCACTTTCCTGCACTGTTTCTTTGACTTTTCTCTTTAACATTCTAGATTTCTCTCCACCGGGACCTTCCCCGCACCTTATTTAGTTTAAAGCCCTATCTACCTCCCTAGTTATTCGATTCGCTAGAACTCTGGTCCCAGCATGGTTCCGGTGTAGTGCGTCCCAACGGAACAGCTCTCTCTTTCCGCAGTACCGGTGCTCGTAGTAGGCTTAGTGTAGCTGAGCTGCTTCCTGGTAACTAAATTCGGGTCAAGTATTTCACCTTGAGGAAGTCATCATTGGTTTCTATTGCATCTAATGGAGTTGTGTGACCCTGTAGCTGTTCACACAGCCAAATGCTTTTCAAGTAGAATAGCTTCTCCAGACTTGATACGTAACTTTAAAGATGACATCGGTGGAATTGCTGTCAGTGAAGGTCCGGAGAAAATAATTATAATTTTAAAAAAGAATGTTGTATCAAAACTTGAGTGTTAACTAACTTTTCAATGCATTAATGTGTGGATAAATAGACACTTTATTAGCCACTCTAAAGCTAGTTTGTTAAAGGTTGTCTTTGCAGACGATTTCGATTATTATTTTCTAATATGTGACAGCCAGGGTCATAACGCAGCTTGATTACATTGTTGCTTGTAGGATGGGAGAGTTACGTAGAATCCACAGCACAGAAACAAGCCACTTATCCCAACTGGTCTATGCCGGTGTCTACGCTCCACATGAACCTCTTCAGGTCTGTCTCTTCCCACCCTGTCCCCATATCCCTCTATTCCCTTCTCCCTCATGTATGCATTGAGCATCCCCTTAAATGCGCCAATGCTGTCTGCTTCAACCATTCCACGTGGCAGCGAGATCCACATTCTCACCACAATTGGTTTTCAACGTTATTTTTACGGCTATATTTTGAGTGAGCTTCCCTGTCTAAATGTTATTTTCCTCTTTGTGGAGCTGGTGTGATGTCTCTTGAGGTTGAGCGAGCAGCGTACGCTGGCTCTCCTGGACCTCCACAACTGCCTCGTGCGACCGGAAAGCACGAGGTACCTGAGGGTCCACGTCTGAAAAGATTGACTGCATTGTAAACGCTGAGGAGTATTTCCTACTGTTGGTTTAAATGTGTGCCTACCCTGTGTTCAGCGAACATCTGAATCCCCAGGTAGAGCTGTTTTAGTGACGGAACACTATCTTTCCCCACGTGTACTTGACAAAATTCTGCAAACAACACTTTTTTTTCCGAATGGAATAACTGGAAGAAGCTCTTCTGATAGTACTATGCCCTCCTACTTCTCACCCAGATGAGGACGATTAGAGATTATGGAAGTCTGTGCGAATTGCAGCACCATGAAAAGTTACCAATAGCAAACTGAGTGGGGTAGATCTTCACTTTATGCGATAGTGTAAAATGGGTGATAGCAAGTCAGCAGCCCATTTTACTTCTCTTCCCTATTGACTTCAATGGAAATAAAAATGGAGAGAGATGTAAAACAAGCTACCGACTCGCTATCACCCATTTTACACTATGGGGTCGATCTTAACTGTGCAATAGTGTAATGGGTGATAACGAGTCAGTGGCCTGTTTTACATCTCTCCCCGTTTTTATTTCCATTGAAGTCAATAGGGAAGAGATGTAAAGTGGGCTAAAGTTGCCCATTTTACACTGTCTCTCAATCAAGATCGATCCCAGTGTATGTTTACGGACCATGCTAATTCTCTTGCTGGGGTTCAGTTTCGCTGGTGCTGGTCACCCCTCAGTACCTTGCCCAGTTGGCTGTCTCTTACATGTGCAGATAAGCTTTTTGACTGTGGAGGGTATCACTCCTCTCCACACCTGATATCCTCACATACGTACTTCCAGCAGAGATCACCAGGTAGTGATCAGGCCGATTCATTTATGTTTTCCTTTGTCCTAGCTATGGCTTGAAATCAAAGTCATCTGAGGAGCTGAAACCTGGATGATTTAATTGTGTCTGAGTAGGTTGATGAAAAGCAGGATTTATTCTCCGCTGTTTGTGTCTGTGCTACAACCTATGCAGTTTTCATAGATTAACATATTGATTTGGGAGTATTCAACCATCATTAATCAGGTATGTTTTGTAGTAAAAATAAACAACATTATTGTTTTTGAAGAAAATATTGTGACATTAATTGGAACAAAAATAGGGGAGGGGGAAAAGGCAATGTTTCCTGCGTCCTTAATCGATAAGAAATAAATGATTTTAAATGGTCATCATAATCTCTCCCTTCCTGTAAACATGGAGCAAAATATTCACGAAGGGCCAAGAGCACAGACTTTATTTTCAGGACCAGTGTTAAAGCACACGGAGGACTTGCTTCGTGACTCATCTCGATGGTTTTTTCCTCTTCCAACAACAGGAGTGCCGGGAAGCAGCCATTGGAGATCTGCAGGTGGCGGCTTGTTGAGGGGGCAAGTGGTGTGACCCTGAATAGTGTCATTAGACAGCCTGGTTGGTGCCGTCAGCAGTGCGAGAGTCGCACACCAGGAGCCGGTGGCACCAGCACAATATAAACTCGGTGGCTTTAAACTCGGTGGGTTTACCCCGGATCTGGAGCCTTGTTTGAGGCTTGTTGCTTTTTGTGTTCCTGTCCATCTGATTCATTCTATTTGCCGAGTTTAGACATGTTTCCTGTGCATAACGCAATGTTTTTCTTTTAGGCGAGGCCCTGGAACGTAGGAACAGGAGTAGGCCATTCTGCCCCTCGACCCTGGTTCGCCATTCAATGAGATCATGGCTGATCTGTATATCAACTCTATCTACCCATGTTGCTGCCACGTCCCTTAATACCCTTACCCAACAAAAATCTATTAATCTCAGTTTTGAAATTTTCAATTGACCCCCTGCCTCAATAGTTTTTTGTTACGGTGGGGGGGGCGGGCGGGTGGGGAAGAGAGAAAGAGTTCCAAATTTCCTCTGCCCTTTGTATGAAGAAGTGTTTGGGCATGTAGTTATTTTGAGGTCTCTACTCCTCTTCCCCCTCCATCCTAAATAAATGAAAATTGGATGTCGAGCAGTTTTTTCAAAATGTGTTTCAATAACTCACCTTGCACACACTGGATGCTTTGCAGTCCTGTGGAGGAGACACTGTTTCTATGCAGTGAATTCTGTTGTAATTGGCCTTGTTCTTATATGCCCTGACTTAGCAGTGGGGGAGTGAGTTGGCACACTGCTCTTGTCTGTCCAACCAAGAACGCTCCAGTAAGGATACCCTATTTTTGTTCTTCACCCTCTTCCTCTTTCCAGGATGCTGGGAGTCCACTACTTGGAGCTTCCTTTGTGCAGTGCAGCTGATAGAAAAATGATATTGTGCTTCCTTGATGCAGGCTGGATTATAAATTTGGTGACCCAAATCGGCATTGTACCAAAATTGAAGGACTGAATAAGAATATTATACTTGCATTTATATTGTGCCTTTCACATCAAAATGCCTTGGAGCACTCCACACAATGAATTACTTTCTTGAAGTGCAGTGTGTGTTATGTAGACAAAGCCTGGAAAAAAAAAACATGATTTCAGGCTACATGCTGTTGTCTGTCTTTATTAGACTCTGAATGTGTCCTCTTGGGAGTCTATTTTGAGTCAAATTAGTCAACAATATCCTGTACTGTGTACAAAAGTATAGCTGACGGTTTTGGGAATGAGTTGTGACACTGCGATGTTAAGTAAGAGCCAGACACCAGACTTTAGGCAACATTGTACATGTTAACTGCTTAATTTAACCCTTGTGACTGACCACCAAAAATCATTTCCAAGCTGCATTTAGTGTCCCAACCAACAGAGAATGCACCATACCCTTTACCTTATTTTTGGTATGGGTGTCAAAGACCAGTGGTCCAGAGAATATCAAATGAATGCTAATATTTCCTTTCTTTTGTTAGAGATTAGCTGTTTCCTTCGAGAGCTCATCCCTCTTTGTGAGCCTGTTGACTAATGATGGGAGTGCAAGTGGTCAGACAAAGTGCTTCTTGCCCTGGGGAAGGATGGCATTCCTGTGTATGCTTGTGATCCAACTCATCCAGTCTCGAAAGCTGCATCCCCACTCATCTGTTGGCACTATTCCATCACTTATCAGTATCAATTGACAATTTGGTATGTTCCAGGGGCAATTGGTACACTGAATTGAATTTATAGAGAAGTTCCTGTTAGTTTTGTGGCCAGATTCAAGCGCAAACTGGACTGAATCGGCCGAACCAACGCGAACGATCGGGAAATTTAAAACGTAGATGAGTTACGCCCAAAACCACTTGCGCTCATATTTTCCACAATCTTTTACGCTGGTTCAAGATTCATTTTGCTGGAAGCAGGCCCCGCCCACAAAACTGGCCACGCCTCCCGATTGAGCCCAAAGTGTAAACTCTACCCCACCCTGTGCAACGGGGGCTGAAGCAGAGTCCTGAGCACCCAGAGATGCAGTGATTGGTTTTAGGTGGCAGTGCAAATATACATTCATTACTTCAAAACATTCTTCACTGTACCTTTTTATCTTGTCATTCTTAAACTGGAGAGGAATGGCTGTATGCATTTTTAAATTGCCATAATTCTCCTCTTCCTCCACATTAGCAGAGTTGAATTGTTTTAAATTCTACATGGCATTACTTATGGCTTTTTGGTACCAGCTATAAGCTGATGGTGCTTTCTGTTGTGTCGAGTCCATTGTGCTATCAGAAAGTGATGCTAGTGCCCCCCTCAATGACTAGTGGAACATCCTTGTTCTAGTGCTGCTGTTAAGGGGAGGGGACTAGGTAGGAGGAGGGAGAGGAATATAAAAATGCTCGTTCTTTGCACCTTTCCAATTTTCTATCCTTTTTTTTAACGCAGCGAGTTATGATCGAGAATGTACTGCCTGAAAGGAGGGTGGAAGCAGATTCAATAGTAACTTTCAAAAGGAAATTGTTTATATACTTGAAAAGGGAACATGTGCAGGGCTATGGGGAAAGAGCAGGGGAGTGGGACTAATTGGGTGGTTCTTTCAAAGAGCCGGCACAGGCACAATGGGCCAAATGGCGGCCTCCTGTGCTGAATGATTCTCGTATGCTAGGGTATGGTTCTACAACCCTCTAATATCTTGCCCAAGGGCCATTCTATGTCTGTGAGCTTAGACGACGAGTGTCAGCAGGCTGTCCGGTCTCGGTGAGTATCATGGCCGAGCGTGATCCCATTCTCACCCAATGTTGATACACCTGCACCATCCACCAGTGGTCACTGGATACTGTTCAGGAGAAGAAACCCAAGAAGGATAAGGCCATCTGTAGTTAGGCTTGGACATATTCCTGGAGGTTTTATCACATGACCTGCAACTGCCCCCCCCCAACACAATCGCCATTGGTAGCCCGACATGCCCATCCTCGCGGTGCACCGCCTTCCCACACCAATTGGAAAGCAAATAGACTCTTCATTACCCGATTTGGATGATTCTTGACTCTCGGCCAAACAGCCTTTTCTCCCCATGTCCAATATTTTTATAACTAATAAACAAAAGTTTTCAAAGAAAATTTTTTTAAAACGCAATCTTTTTCTAATGCACCTATCCCTATGATTTTCCTCCTGGGTTGCTCGCAGCAGCGTCCTGGAGATTAGCCTTTAATTCCTGGAGACTCCAGGGCAATCGTGGAGGGTTGGCGACCCTATCTGTAACACCTGTGCTTCTACCCTGGTGAAATCCATGCAGGCTGGCAGTTGAACTTGGGACCTTGTGGTCTAAGTAGCTCAGTAGTACATTGGGTAGTATCTTTACTCACTAAGCTACTTGGAGAGCTTAATGGTGGTTCAAATCCTACCGAATCATGTTAGTAACCATGGATTTTGGTACAAAAAACTGTTTGACAGCTCCTCCCTGGACTTTTTGTGTTCTCCCATTGCTCTGTAGTGATCACTGCTGCTTTGTCACTCTCTTTGAAATGTGCGGTAAATGTTCCTGTTTATTTTCGATCCCTTGCCACTGCTACCTTATTAGAGATTAACTGTGACTGATGACCAGTGAAGTGAGCAGCGGGTGGGAGCAAATGTTGTCAATTACTTTATTAAAAAAACATAAAATTTTCAGGATGCCACGACACTTATTAAAAATACATCCTGGATGACCCAGTAAAAAATCTCTTCCAATTTTTAAAAGTTTTATTTAATCTTCAGAAGTTAAGTGTTTCTTTTATATATGGCATTATGCAGTGGAGGTTTCAGAATCCTCGGGAGTGGTGCAATGAAATGCCAACCTCGCGGAAGGGTAGTTTTCCCTGATTGGTAAGTTCAGCTTTAAGCATTGGAACTGTGAATTTCCTTGGTCTGATTTGAAGGCTTCCAGTCGCTGGGGCTCAGTCTCCCTTCAGGCTAATCTGGGCCATCGTGCCGTGCAAGGGGATTGGTGGGCATTAGATTCCTAATGTTCTCTTATTTGTTTTGAGGATGAAAGAGGTAATCGGACCTGTATCATCAACAATAACAACTTGCATTTATATAGTGCCTTTAATGTAGTAAAACGTCCTAAGGCTCTTCACAGGAGAGTAATCAAACAAAATTTGTCACTGAGCCACCTAAGGAGGTATTAGGACAGGTGACCAAAAGTTTGGTCAGAGAGGTAGGTTTTAAGGAATGGAGAGGTTTAAGGAAGGAGTTTAAGAGCTTGGAGCCTAGACAGATGAAGGCATGGCCGCCAGTGGTGGAGCGATGAAAATCGGGGATGTGTAAGAGGCCAGAATTGGAGGAGCGTAGAGATCTCGGAGGGTTGTAGGGCTGGAGGAGGTTACAGAGATAGGGAGGGGCGAGGACATGGAGGGATTTGAAAACAAGGATGATAATATTTAAATCGAGCCATTGCTGGACCTGGAGCCAATGTAGGTCAGCGAGCGCAGGGGCGATGGGTGAGAAGGACTTAGTGCGAGTTGGGGTATGGGCAGCAGAGTTTAGGATGAGCTCAAGTTTGTGGTGTGAAATGAACTGGGCTGTGAAGGGGGATGTTTTATGATGTTGTATCAGCGTAAAGGAATGAAATCAAGAGGGTGAGGGTATGAAAGTTGAGACCGGAGGTGAACAGAAACAAATGTGCTTCAGCTTGTGGTTCGGTTTTTGTGAGGCTCTGTTGCTATCCAGTGATGAGACTTACCTGCTCTTATCTTACTTTTGTTTGTATTTCTTCTCGTACACATTTTTGGCAATTGGGCTGCACTAAGGCCACATACAGTGTTGTGTGCAGCCAGTCACCAGGATGCTCGTGAGGGTGATGCAGCTGAGGCACCCCATCTTTCCCCTTTCCAGTGAGACTTGAGTTTGGGACCTCAGCAGACTGCTCAAGCTTGTGTTTCTTTACTCTGACTGGGTACTCCCACCTCTTGCCCTTCTGAAAAAATTGTGCTTCCCTCTTGACAGCTCCCATTCTTCCTTCAGCTAGAAGGGCAGACCATACTGCTTCGTTAGATATTCTTAGCTTTGGTTTAACGTGATCATCGACTTACCTCATCTCTCCTACTCTTTCCAAACTTGATGACGACCATTACTAGAGGGATAGGCTGTTCTATTCTAGTCCTTGGCTTTTCTTGTGTTGCCAACCTGAACCTTGGTTTTTTGTTTGCCCCCCAAGCTGAGCTTCAAACATTGCATCCAACCCATCATCAAGACCACCTATTACCATTGCTTCAACATTAGTTACTTCTGTCCATATCTCACCACTACCCTGCTGAGACTCTTCCAAGGCATACATAAGTCCAGGCTTGACGTCTCCAATGTTCTCCTAGGCGGCCTCTGGAGCCCCATTCTACACAAACCCCCAACTAGTTCAAGACTTCACTGCCCATAACCTGTACCATATTAAGTTTAGCTCTCCTATCCATCCTGTCCACATTGACCTTTAGTGGCTCCTTGTTTCCCAATTTATTGATTTCAACCTCTTTCAAATTTATAGCACAAAATTCAGTCCCATGTCTGAACTGCAGTCTTCTTTACTGAGCAGCGCCAGTAGGTCATGAATTCCCTCCATCACCTCACCACCACCCTATCTCCCAGCTCACATCCTTCCGGCGCTGGCCAAATATGCGCCCCCTGTCGTTCTGCTCTACTGTTGGTGGCTAAGCCTTCTGCTTTCAGACCCTTGCTCACTGGAATTCTCTTCCTGAACCTCTCAGCCTTGCATCATCTCTTCCAAACCCTCACAACATCCAGGCTTGGGCTCATAAGTGGCAAGTAACATTTGTGCCAGGCAATGACCATCTCCCCTTGACATTCAATGGCATTACCATCGCTGAATCCCCTACTATCAACATCCTGGGGGTCACTATTGACCAGAAACTTAACTGGACCAGCCACATAAATACTGTGGCTACAAGAGCAGGTCAGAGGCCGGGTATTCTGCGGCGAGTGACTCACCTCCTGACTCCCCAAAGCCTTTCCACCATCTACAAGGCACAAGTCAGGAGTGTGATGGAATACTCTCCACTTGCTTGGTTGAGTGCAGCTCCAACAACACTCAAGAAGTGCGACACCATCCAGGACAAAGAAGCCCGCTTGATTGGCACCCCATCCACCACCCTAAACATTCACTCCCTTCACCACCGGCGCACAGTGGCTGCAGTGTGCACCATCCACAGGATGCACTGCAGCAACTCGCCAAGGCTTCTTCGACAGCACCTCCCAAACCCGCAACCTCTTCCACCTAGAAGGACAAGAGCAGCAGGTAGATGGGAACAGCACCACCTGCACATTCCCCTCCAAGTCACACACCATCCCGACTTGGAAATATATCGCTGTTCCTTCATCGTCGCTGGGTCAAAATCCTGGAACTCCCTACCTAACAGCACTGTGGGAGAACCTTCACCACACAGACTGCAGCGGTTCAAGAAGGTGGCTCACCACCACCTTCTCAAGGGCAATTAGGGATGGGCATTAAATGCCAGCCTCGCCAGCGACGCCCACATCCCATGAACGAATAAAAAAAAAGAACCTCTTTCATCACACCTGGAGTTTAACCTCCTTCCTCAGGTGCGGTGCCCAGAACTGAAGGGTTAGGATATATTGGCCTTGGAGAGGGTGCAGTGCAACTTCACCAGAATGATACTGGGGCTAAAAGCGTTAAATTATGAGACCAGGTTGCACAGACTCGGCTTGTATTCCATTGAGGATAGAAGATTAAGGGGTGAGCTAATTGAGGTGTTTAAAATGATTAAAGGAGTTGATAGGGTAGATAGAGAGAAACTATTTCCTCTGGTGAGGGAGTCCAGAATAAGGGGGCATAACCTTAAAATTAAAGCTAGGCCATTCAGTGGTGATGTCAGGAAGCACTTCTTCACACAAAGGGTAGTGGAAATCTGGAGCGCTCTCACTCAAAAAGCTGTTGAGGCTGGAGGTCAATTGAAAGTTTCAAAACTAAGATTGATAGATTTTTGTTTGGCAAGGCTATTAAGTGTTACGGAACCAAGGTGGGTAGAAGGAGTTAAGATACAAATCAGGCATGATTTAATTGAATGGTGGAACAGGCTCGAGGGGCTGAATAGCCTACTCTTGTTCGTATGTTCTCCTAACTAACTCTTCTCCTGCCCCTTCTTTGGTGTTGATCATCACGCTCCCAACCCTAGTGAAGCACCCAGCGATGTTTTGCTACATTGAGGGTGCTATAAGTGTAAAGTGTTTTGTTAATTATGCTCTAGAAGAGGGCTCTGGTCTTCACCCTGGTTTCACACTTTACAAATAATATGGGAATTACAGGAGACTGCGTTAAACATTTCCAGCTCCCCACTCTGCATCTTTCTGTATTCCTTATTATGCATAAGTAAAATTCATCAATAATTTATATGGCGTGTGCCTCCTATTGTGTTAAAGTCCCGGTATTACAGTACATTAACCTCACAGATGATTCATTAATTCAAATTAAACATGCTGAAAGTAGAAGCAAATTCGAGCTCTCAACATGTTTCCATTCTTTACTTGCTCTAATTTTCTGCTTCAGTTTTTCTCCTGCCCCACGCATTTCCTTGCTCATGCCGGTTCCCTATAATGATTAATGTCAGCTCCTAGCAGATACATGAGATCAGAAGGGCTCATTTGTGGAATCTGCTTCTATTTTTAAGAATGCTAAAGACCGTGGATTTAGGAGGGAGTCCCATTTGTGTGCTACTTTGAATTACATAGAATCTTGCAGCACAGAAACCGACCATTTGGCCCAACAAGTCTATGCCGGTGTTTATGCTCCAAACAAGCCTCCTCCCTCCCTACTTCATCTCACCCTATCAACATATCCTTCTATTCCTTTCTCCCTCGTGTTTATATAACTTCCCCTTAAATGCATCTACGCTCGTCACCTTAACCACTCCATGTGGTAGCACGTTCCACATTCTAGCCACTCTCTGGGTAAAGAAGTTTCTCCTGAATTCCTTATTGGATTTACTAGTGGCTATCTTGAATTTTATTAAAGAGCTCATCTGATTGCTAAGTGGATAAGTGTAGCCACACTGACCCTACAGACCATTTGGTCCCAGGTTGGTTTGTACTAAATTAGCTGACCTCAGCTGGAGTTGGGGTGCTACAGTAGGGAATGGAATGGGGTGGGTGTGGCAGTGTGGGGATGTGGGCAATCAGCTATGATTCTTATCTAGTGAACCCTTCAGGAAACTATTTGTTTGTAGGCAGCGTCGTGCTTGGCTGCGACGACAACCATGACAGAAGTCTACTGATGCTCACTATCCAGGCTTCCTGCTTGCAGAACTGCTACTCGGGTGAGGTGCTTGAAGGCTGCTGGTGTCTGCAGAATCTTACCGCAGCATGAGTCAGCACCTTCGGGAGGGAGGGGGGGTTATGAATTATTAAAAGCTCTTTTATTCAGAAACTACTTTTAAAATAAGTTAAAATGTTCGTCAATACTGTTCCTAGTGGATTGCTTGTTTTTTTTTTTAAATGTGGGGCAATCCCATAACAGTGAAGCTCCACCACATGAAGGCTCCCTGCAATTAACCACCATTTTTTTTTTAAACAGATGGGATTGTCTGTTCCTCCTGATTTGTAATTTCTTAGTGCCTGTGTTCTGGCTGCTGTTTTTACCACTGATAATTGGGAGCAGCAACACAAATCTGATACGCCCGTGTGCTTAAAGTAATACAGTTCAAAGCTTCTCTGCAAGGCATTTAAGAGGAGAGAGCCTGTGACTCAGTGGTAGCATTCCTGTCTCCTGAGTTGGAAGGTGCGGGCTTCTGCTCGAGTGGAGACCTGAGCTCCGGCTCTGAATTCCGGGATATTCGTCCAGTGAGTGTGGGTGTGTTCCCCCCCTCTTTCTCTTTCCCCCCCCCCCCCCCCCCCCCCCCATCCTTTTCATCGTATGGGTTATGGGAGTCCATAAAACCCACCTGCCATATGGGACTAACCACCCTATCGGTTGGTATAATTATGATTGCGGCCATGGAAGGAGCGTTCACATTGCGGCCTGTCAGACTGTTAATCAACCTGCAAATCTTTCGACTACTTAACACTGTTTTCCAAGGGAAGAGTGAAAAGATACGAAAACAACACATTTCAGAAACAAAGGGAAGAAAGTTTGTAAGGGAAAAATTCTGAATGAGGAAGGTCATTTGGCCTATCTTAAGATCTCTCTCGATGGAGGAATTAACATACTCCACCATTGTAGTACCCAATTATTTCCTCAATGATTCTAGGCTTTTGCCTCCACTACTGTATCTGGAAGTGTATGCCACATGTTGATCACTCTTTTTGTGAAGGGTATTTCCTGATCTCTGTCCAAAAAGTGTCATTCTCTAGTTTGAATCCATGTCCCCTTGTTCTACTCCTGCAGTTTAACGTAGTAATATTCTGGGTCAACTTTTCCTCTACAATGTTATTTATCTCTATAAAATTAACTCCCAGTTGCCTTCTTTCCAGGTTGAAAAGCACAAGTTTCACCAGTCTGTCCCCATAACTCAGACCCCTGACACTGGGGATTAGCCTCATGGCTATTCTGTGCACTGCCTCCAGTGCTTGAATGTCTCGTTAGTTGGTGACCAGAACTGGATGCAGTACTCCCGGCGGTCTGACCAGAGCACCGTTCTATCACTACTTCCTCTGATTTATATTCCACTGTTTTGCCTATGTAGCCATGATGTTCGGGTACGGTAGCCGGGTACGGTAGCATAGTGGTTATGTTACTGGGCTAGTAATCCAGAGGCCTGGACTAAAAATCAGAGTCATGAGTTCAAATCCCGCCACGGCAGCTGGCGAATTTAAATTCAATTAATTAATTAAATTCAATTAATTAAATAAAAAAATCTGGAATTAAAATACTGGTATCAGTAATGATGGCCATGAAACTACCGGATTGTCGTAAAAACCCATCTGGTTCACTAATGTCCTTTAGGGAAGGAAGCCTGCCGCCCTTACCCGGTCTGGCCGATATGTGACTCCAGACCCACAGCAATGTGGTTGATTCTTAATTGCCCTCTGAAATGGCCTAGCAAGCCACTCAGTTGTAAAATCTTGCTACGAAAAGTCATAAGAAGAATAAAACCGGACGGACCACCCGGCATCGGACCACTAGGCACCGGACACGACAACGGCAAAACACCAAGCCCAGTCAACCCTGCAAGGTCCTCCTTACTAACATCTGGGGACTTGTGCCAAAATTGGGAGAGCTGTCCCACAGACTAGTCAAGCAACAGCCTGACATAGCCATACTCACAGAATCATACCTTTCAGCCAACGTCCCAGACTCTTCCATCACCATCCCTGGGTATGTCTTGTCCCACCGGCAGGACAGACCCACCAGAGGTGGCGGTACAGTGATATACAGTCAGGAGGGAGTGGCCCTGGGAGTCCTCAACATTGACTCTGGACCCCATGAAATCTCATGGCATCAGGTCAAACATGGGCAAGGAAACCTCCTGCTGATTACCACCTACCGCCCTCCCTCAGCTGATGAATCAGTCCTCCTCCATGTTGAACACCACTTGGAGGAAGCACTGAGGGTAGCAAGGGCACAAAATGTACTCTGGGTGGGGGACTTCAATGTCCATCACCAAGAGTGGCTCGGTAGCACCACTACTGACCGAACTGGCCGAGTCCTGAAGGACATAGCTGCTAGACTGGGCCTGCGGCAGGTGGTGAGCGAACCAACACGAGGGAAAAACTTACTTGACCTCGTCCTCACCAATCTGCCTGTTGCAAATGCATCTGTCCATGACAGTATTGGTAGGAGTGACCACCGCACAGTCCTCGTGGAGATGAAGTCCCGTCTTCGCACTGAGGACACCATCCAACGTGTTGTGTGGCACTACCACCGTGCTAAATGGGATAGATTCAGAACAGATCTAGCAGCTCAAAACTGGGCATCCATGAGGCGCTGTGGGCCATCAGCAGCAGCAGAATTGTATTCCAGCACAATCTGTAACCTCATGGCCCGGCATATTCCTCACTCTACCATTACCAACAAGCCAGGGGATCAACCCTGGTTCAATGAGGAGTGTAGAAGAGCATGCCAGGAGCAGCACCAGGCGTACCTAAAAATGAGGTGCCAACCTGGTGAAGCTACAACTCAGGACTACATGCATGCTAAACAGCGGAAGCAACATGCTATAGACAGAGCTAAGCGATTCCACAACCAACGGATCAGATCAAAGCTCTGCAGTCCTGCCACATCCAGTCGTGAATGGTGGTGGACAATTAAACAACTAACGGGAGGAGGAGGCTCTGCAAACATCCCCATTCTCAATGATGGCGGAGTCCAGCACGTGAGTGCAAAAGACAAGGCTGAAGCGTTTGCAACCATCTTCAGCCAGAAGTGCCGAGTGGATAATCCATCTCAGCCTCCTCCCGATATCCCCACCATCACGGAAGCCAGTCTTCGGCCAATTCGATTCACTCCACGTGATATCAAGAAACGGCTGAGTGCACTGGATACAGCAAAGGCTATGGGCCCCGACAACATCCCAGCTGCAGTGCTGAAGACTTGTGCTCCAGAACTAGCTGCGCCTCTAGCCAAGCTGTTCCAGTACAGCTACAACACTGGCATCCACCCGACAATGTGGAAAATTGCCCAGGTATGTCCTGTCCACAAAAAGCAGGACAAATCCAATCCGGCCAATTACCGCCCCATCAGTCTACTCTCAATCATCAGCAAAGTGATGGAAGGTGTCGTCGACAGTGCTATCAAGCGGCACTTACTCACCAATAACCTGCTCACCGATGCTCAGTTTGGGTTCCGCCAGGACCACTCGGCTCCGGACCTCATTACAGCCCTGGTCCAAACATGGACAAAAGAGCTGAATTCCAGAGGTGAGGTGAGAGTGACTGCCCTTGACATCAAGGCAGCATTTGACCGAGTGTGGCACCAAGGAGCCCTAGTAAAATTGAAGTCAATGGGAATCAGGGGGAAAACTCTCCAGTGGCTGGAGTCATACCTAGCACAAAGGAAGATGGTAGTGGTTGTTGGAGGCCAATCATCTCAGCCCCAGGGCATTGCTGCAGGAGTTCCTCAGGGCAGTGTCCTAGGCCCAACCATCTTCAGCTGCTTCATCAATGACCTTCCCTCCATCATAAGGTCAGAAATGGGGATGTTCGCTGATGACTGCACAGTGTTCAGTTCCATTCGCAACCCCTCAGATAATGAAGCAGTCCGAGCCTGCATGCAGCAAGACCTGGACAACATCCAGGCTTGGGCTCATAAGTGGCAAGTAACATTCGCGCCAGATAAGTGCCAGGCAATGACCATCTCCAACAAGAGAGAGTCTAACCACCTCCCCTTGACATTCAACGGCATTACCATCGCCGAATCCCCCACCATCAACATCCTGGGGGTCACCATTGACCAGAAACTTAACTGGACCAGCCATATAAATACTGTGGCTACGAGAGCAGGTCAGAGGCTGGGTATTCTGCGGCGAGTGACTCACCTCCTGACTCCCCAAAGCCTTTCCACCATCTACAAGGCACAAGTCAGGAGTGTGATGGAATACTCTCCACTTGCCTGGATGAGTGCAGCTCCAACAACACTCAAGAAGCTCGACACCATCCAAGATAAAGCAGCCCGCTTGATTGGCACCCCATCCACCACCCTAAACATTCACTCCCTTCACCACCGGCGCACAGTGGCTGCAGTGTGCACCATGCACAGGATGCACTGCAGCAACTCGCCAAGGCTTCTTCGACAGCACCTCCCAAACCCGCGACCTCTACCTCCTAGAAGGACAAGGGCAGCAGGCGCATGGGAACAACACCACCTGCACGTTCCCCTCCAAGTCACACACCATCCCGACTTGGAAATATATCGCCGTTCCTTCATTGTCGCTGGGTCAAAATCCTGGAAGTCCCTTCCTAACAGCACTGTGGGAGAACCGTCACCACACGGACTGCAGCGGTTCAAGAAGGCGGCTCACCACCACCTTCTCGAGGGCAATTAGGGATGGGCATTAAATGCCAGCCTCGCCAGCGACGCCCACATCCCATGAACGAATAAAAAAAAAATTTTAAAAAAAATGTGGAGATGCCGGTGATGGACTGGGGTGGTGGACTACATTTGCCTATGTAGCTTTGTTGATTACTGCTCAGCATTGTTTGAACATGTTTAGCATAGAGTCTGCTGTCCTGTAGCTGTTCTATAAACACAAAAATAGTAAAAGGGTAGTCAGAGGAAGGGTGGGACAGTTTAGGGACACAAAAGGAGATCTTCTTGTGGAGGCAGAGGGTATGGCTGAGGTACTAAATGAATACTTCAAATCGGTCTTTACTATAGAAGAGGATGAGGTAGTAGCAATATTGGATAGGATAAAAATAGATAAAGAGGAAGTACTTAAAAGGTTGGCAGTACTCAAAGTAGAAAAGCCAGAGGGGATGCATCCTGGGTTACTGAGGAAAGTAAGGGTAGAAATTGCAGAGGCTCTGGCCACAATCTTCCAATCCTCCTTGGATATGGGGGTGGTGCCAGAGGACTGGAGGTTTCCAAATGTTACACCCCTGTTCAAAAAAAGGGAGAGGGATAAACCTGGCAATTACAGGCCAGTCAGCCTAATGGTGGTGGGGATTAGAGACAATAATCCAGGACAAAATTAATTGACACTTGGAAAAGTATGGGCTAATAAATGAAAGTCAACGCGGATTTGTTAAAAGAAAATCATGTTTGATTAACTTGATTGAGTTCTTTGATGAAGTAACGGAGAGGGTTGATGAGGGTAGCACAGTTGATGTTTATATGGAGTTTCAAAAGGCATTTGATAAAGTACCACATAATAGACTTAGCAAAATTAAAGCCCATGGGATTAAAGGGACAGTGGCAGCATGGATACAAAATTGGCTAAGGGCCAGCAAGCAGAAAGTAGTGGTGAACCATTGTTTTTCAGACTGGAGGGAAGTATACAGTGGTGTTCCCCAGGGGTTGGTATTAGGACCACTGCTCTTTTTGATATATATTAATGATCTGGACTTTGGTACACAGGGTATAATTTCAAAGTTTGCAGATGACACAAAACTTGTGTTAAACAATGTGGAGGATATTAACTGACTTCAGGAGGACATAGACAGGTGAAATTTAATGCAGAGAAGTGTAAAGTGATACATTTTGATAGGAAGAATGAGGAGAGGCAATATAAACTAAATGGTACAATTTTAAAGGTGGTACTGGAACAGAGACACCTGGGGGTGTATGTACACAAGTCTTTGAAGGCGACAGGACAAGTTGAGAAGGCTGTTAAAAAATGAATATGGGATCCTGGGCTTTATTAATAGAGGCATAGAGTACAAAAGCAAGGAAGTTATACCAAACCTTTATAAAACACTGGTTAGGCCTCAGCTGGAGTATTGTGTTCAATTCTGGGCACCACAATTTAGGAAGGATGTCAAGGTCTTAGAGAGGATGCAGAAGAGATTTACTAGAATGGTACCTGGGATGAGGGGCTTCAGTTATGTGGAGAGACTGGAGAACCTGGGATTGTTCTCCTTAGAGCAGAGAAGTTTAAGAGAAGATTTGATAGAGGTGTTCAAAATCATGAACTGTTTTGATAGAGTAAATAGGGAGAAACTTTCCATTGGCAGTAGGGTCAGTAACCAGATGATACAGATTTAAGGTGATTGACAAAAGAACCAGAGACGACATGGGGAAATATTTTCTTACGCAGAGAGTTGTTATGATCTGGAATGCACTGCCTGAAAGGATGGTGGAAGCAGATTCAATAGTAACTTTCAAAAGGGAATTGGATCAGTACTTGAAGGGAAAAAATTAGCAGGCTATGGGGAAAGAACTGGGTAGTGGGACTAATTGGACAACTATTTCAAAGAGCCGGCATAAGCATGATGGGCCGAATGGTCTGCTTCTGTGCTGTAAAATACTATGATAGCTAGACTGAGTCTGCTGTCCCAGATAAACTAGGAATATTTAAGAAGGGTAAGAGAGATGAACTAGCAAAATAAAGGCCTATTAGTCTAATGTCGGTTGTGGGAAAGTTACTAGAATCTGTTGTTAGGGACAGAGAGACTGAACATTTGGACAAATATGAACTGATCAGAGAGCCAGCATGGATTTGTAAAGGGTAAGTCATGTCTAACGAACCTAGTTGAATTTTTTGATGAGGTAACTAACGTGGCAGTTAAGGGAGTGTCTGTGGATGTTAATTATATGGACTTCCAGAAGGCATTCGGCAAGGTTCCACGTAAGAGACTTTTAATAAAAATGAGAGTGCATGGAATTGGAGGCAACCTGTTGAATTGGATAGGATGTTGGTTAGGAGGTAGGAGACAGAGAATATGGATAATGGGTATGTACTCATTTGGAAGGATGTGACTTGTGGTCACAGGAATCTGTACTCTGGACCACAGCTTTTCACTTGACTTGGATGATGGAATAGAGAGCCGTCTATCCAAGTTTTCTGATGACACTAAGTTAGGTGGCACAGTAAATAGTTAGATGGGAGCAGAAAGTTGCAAAGGGACATTGATAGATTAAGTGAGAGGGCAAAACTGTGGCAGATGGAGATAAGTGTGGCAAAGTCTGAGGTCATCCACTTTGGAACTAAGAAACATAGATCAGAGTATTTTCTAAATGGCGAGAAGTTGGGAACTGTGGAGGAGCAGAGAGATTTAGGGGTCCAAGTACAGAAATCACTAAAAGCTGGTGGACAAGTACAAAAAATAATTAAAAAGGCTAAAGGAATTTTGGCCTTTATCTCAAGGGGGCTGGAATACAAAGGGGTGGAAGTTATGTTACAGCTGTACAGAGCTCTGGTTAGACCCCATCTGTAGTACTGAATTCCGTTCTGGGCACTGAAGGATATATTGGCCATGGAGTGGGTGCAGCGCAGATTCACCAGAATGATACCGGGGCTAAAAAGGTTATGAGGACAGGCTGCATAAACTGGGCTTGTATTTCCTTGACTATAGAAGATTAAGGGGTGATCTAAATGTTTATGGTGATTAAAGGATTTGATCGGGTAGATAGAGAGAAACTATTTCCTCTGGTGGGGGAGTCCAGAACGAGGGGTCATAACCTTAAAATTGGAGCTAGGCTGTTCAGGGGTAATTTCAAGAAACACTTCTTCACTTGGCACTGGGGTAATGGCAGAATTGGTTTGGGGGAGAAGTAGAGGGACATCGTGGCCATGATTGGTGGAGACGTGGCTTGGACTTTGTTACGATATTTGTGTGGGAGGGGAAGGCTGGTGATTTTCTTACTCCCAATCTTCCTGGGATTGGAGAACTTCCTGGGATGTGAGAATGTAAGATGGAGCAGACTTGCAGGAAGAGCACTCATTTTAGTGCCTTCAAAGCTCAGGCGCAGTTTATGTGTTACTTGTATGGATATGGATGCAGCAAAGTAGCTCTGTTAAAAGGATGGGCATATATTTTTGACAAACCTCCTTCCAACCGTGCCTGGTTCTACATTGCCTTCTCCAGTCTGCTACTAATGCCTAATTAAAATGAAGGTATTAATTGCCTCTGCGTTGGCATAACTGCTGTCTCCCAGTACAATGCTACCATTACCGAAGGCTGCCCTTCTGTATTTGAGACGCCTAAAATAAGGCCCAATGTTTATATGTACCTACTCAAGTGTTTTAAACTAAAATTTGTTGCACAAAATTCAGTCTGAACTTTCAATCTTGTTTGCTAAGCAGGCCATAAATGGGCACAGGCTCCTCATTCTGACTCTCTTAGTTTTAGGATCAGTGATGCAACTAAATTCTGTGGGCGGTGAGCGTTCATATTTCAGGTTTGTGATATCCATTAAAATAAGTTATTAGTGGCCTCTAGTGGTGGATATCAAATACTATGACATTTATAGAACTGATTACATTTGGTATATTTTAACATTTATGTCCCAGAGTTTGAGTGCTGGCAATTGTTTATTTTTAAACATTAGCTATTCTCCAGCCCAGTCTCAGACTGTGTTGTTTCTTTTAAAGTTGGTTAACCATTTATAGTTAGCTTTCAGATGTTTTGAGTCTCTTTTCAGCTGGGAAGCAGCTTCGCTTTTTAAAAAAATGTATGATCTTTCCAATTCTCTCCACTCCTGAGGGCACTGACTCACAAGTCTATAGGCACTGTTCACCCTCTAGACTTGACCATGTGACCATTCTTCATTTGCAAACCTGGACTGTGTCCATCGAAAGGCTGTTTGACTGTGAAGGCATCACCTGCTGATTTCTTGCCTCCCATAATATCTGTGTAAATACTCTACAGCGGTCGTCTCTGGATAGCAATCAGAGGCAGGCTGATCTCGGGGGGGCCCCCCCCCCTCAAAAAAAAAACTCAGGGGCACTGAGACCAATTGTTGTACCCCAATTGTCTCACTGCTATAGATGAACGATCTCGGTGCAGCCTGGCGTCTTATAGTATGGTTGTTTGGAAAAGCATGGGGGAGAGAAATAATCAGTAAAGAAGAAATTGTGGGATACTGAACTAGAGTGTATCCAAGTAATAGCTTTATTTATATGATGGTCGGCAAATCTGTGCTGCAGGGATCAGGAAAAGGGGGATGGCTTTGCAATGAAATTTCCTGCAGACTGCCCCTGGAGTTTTAACGTGTGAAATTCTGTTCATTCAATCATAAATTAATTTAAAATCTGAGATAGATTGCTTTTTGCCAACCAAGGGATATGGGCCAAAGGCAGGTATATGGAGTTAGATCACAGATCAGCCATGATCTTATCAAATGGTGGAGCGGGCTCGAGGGGCTGAATGGCCTACTCCTGTTCCTATAAATTCATACAGTACAGAAGGTGGCCATTCAGCCCATCGTGCCTGTTCCAGCTCTTTGAAAGAGCTATCCAATTAGTCCCACTTCCCCGTTCTTTCTCTGTAGCCTTGCAAATTTTTTGCTTTTCAAGTATAGATCCAATTCCCTTTTGAAAGTTACTATTGAGTCTGCTTCCACCGCTCTTTCAGGCAGTGTATTCCAGATCATAACAACACGCTGCGTTTTAAAAAAAATTCTCCTCTCCCCTCTGGTTGTTCTGCCAATTATTTTAAATCTGTGTCTTGTCACGTTAGAATTTCATTTTTTTTGCATCTGGCAAAGATTTTGGTGATTTTTAAAAAAATTTTTTGGTGTAATTCGGGACATTATTCAGTCACGTTCCTGGTTGTTTGTATGTGGCTAAATGAGATGTGTTAGAATCTGATTCCCCAAGCTTGTCTTTTCTGAAGGGGGCGCTGTGCTGGATGTAGCTGCTTATTTTGAGCTTGCAGCTAGTGCAGTGTGATGAGTTTTAACACGTTTTGGTTAATAAAAGAGCATTTGAGAGAATAAAGCAGGCACTGTTTAAGTGAGAGAGCGCCAAAATATTTCACACGGCAGAGATTCTTTACGGTGAGGGTGTGAGAGGGCTAGCATTTCATGGCATCAGGTCAAATGGATCTCGTTTCATTTCCCTCCCATCCTGAAGCAGCCTTTGTAAAGGAAATCGATGAGTGAGTGTCACCAGATTATTTAATGCTTGCACAAGTGAAGAATTTTAATTAAAAATGATCAGCATTAATACCTCGATTTAAAGTGTTACACGCTCTGTGGCTGGTCTTTTCATTAATTCATTATATTTTCAATTCCCTTTTTTGAAGGCACTGACTGCGGTATAGTTCCGCAGAAAGCCTTCGACACCTCACCCAAGTGGCTATTTTTCCTTTTTGTGCCAGTCTTGGCAGGCTATTCACACATGGAGGACATCACAGCCGGCCCTGATCTCGTCCTTAACCGATATCAATGTACTCTGTGTCAACTGTTGTCTGATAACGCTCCTGTGAAGCACCTTGGGATGTTTTACTATGTTAGAAGGTGCTATATAAATGCAAGTTGTTGAATAAGTTGCCATGTTCTGGTAGTTGATGTTGTGTAGAGTGCAGGTGAAGGAGTTTATTTTTGTGGTGTCCTCTGGTTTGGCTGAGCCTACAGTACCCATTCTCTGGGTCATAGTAAGGAGTTGTTCTCCAGTTATCTCCACACCAGATAATGCCAATGTTTATAATGTGCCTGAGATTTTCTCTCAAACATGTAGAAAACAAAAACAAAATTAACGTACTGATCAGGTGAAACCCTAGCACAAAACAAACATGCTGCAGTTCACTGAGTCAGAAGGTCGTGGGTTCAATCCCCACTCCAGGACTTGCGCGCATAATCTAGGCTGTCACTCCAGTGCGGTACTAGGGGAATGCTACACTGTCGGAGGTGCTGTCTTTTAGATGAGACGTTAAACCGAGTCTGCCCTCTCGGGTGGATGTAAAATATATCCCGTGACACTACTCAAAGCAGAGCAGGGGAGTTTTCCCCAGTACCCTGGCCAATATTTATCCCTCAATCAACATCACTGAAACAGATTATCTGGTCATTATCTCATTGGTATTTATGGGGCTTTGCTGTGCGCAAATTGGCTGCCACGTTCCCGGCATTACAACAGTGACTACACCTCAAAAGTACTTCATCAGCTTCGAAGCTCTTTGGGAAGTCCTAAGGTCGTGAAAGGCGCTATATAAATGCAAGCTCCGTCCTTCCTCTTGCACTCTGTCCTGCCTTCGTACTCATCTGCTCTCTCGTGCTCAATCTCCTTCCTCTCTATCTCTCTCTCTCACCTGATCTCTCTTCTCTCTTTCCTCTTCTCCACCCCCCCCCCCCCCCCACCACCCCACCAACCCCTCAAAATTTAAATAGGTTTGGATATATTCTCTTTTTTGAATAAAGATGAATTTCAGTTTCTGGTCAAGCGTCGGTGCTATAGCCTCTTTCCTTCCCACCCCCCCACCCCCCCAATTTATCATCTTCCTCTTGCTGAGGTACTGCTCCATGGTTAACGCTCTGGTACCTCACCCAAGTGACTGGTCTTCAGCTGAGTGTAGGACTCATCCGTCGCCAAACCCAACCTTTTCCTGTGCGCAGACGTACACAGGCTGGGGTTCAATCAGGCGACCTTCCTGGTTTCTGTCTGCACACCATGTCACTGATTCTTTAAAGTTGGCCCCGATTGAAAGGGGTTTCATTGGGTTACATCGAAACTATAGCACAGAAACATGCCATTTGGCCCAACAGGTCTATGCTGGTATTTATGCTCCGAATGAGCTTCCTCCCACCCGACTTCATCTCACCCTATCAGCATATCCTTCTATTCCTTTCTCCCTCATGTACTTATCTAGCTTCCCCTTAAATGCATCTCTGCTATTCACCTCAACTACTCCTTGTGGTAGCATGTTCCACATTCTTACCACTCTTTGGGTAAAGAAGTTTCTCCTGAATTCCTATTGGATTTACTAGCGACTATTTTGTATTTATGACCTCTAGTTTTGGACTCCCTCACAAGTGGAAATATGTTCTCTACATTTACCCTATCAAACCCTTCATTGTCTTAAAGACTTCTATCAGGTCACCCCTTAGCCTTCTCTTTTTTTCTAGAGAAAAGAGCCCCAGCCTGTTCAGCCTTTCCTGATAAGTATATCCTCTCAGTTCTGGTATCGTCCTTGTGAATCTTTTTTGCACCTTCTCCAATGCCTCCAGATCCTTTTTATAATATGGAGACCAGAACTGTGCACAATACTCCAAGTGTGGCCTAAACAATGTTCTATGCAAGTTTAACATCTCTGCTTTTCAATTCTATCTCTCTAGAAATGAACCATAGTGCTTGATTTGCCTTTTTTATGGCCTTATTAGCCTGTGTCACTACTTTTAGTGATTTGTGTATCTGTACACCTAGATCCCTTTGCTCCTCTATCCAATTTAGACTCTTATTATCCAAGCAGTATGCGGCCTCCTTATTCTTCATACCAAAATGCACCACCTCACACTTGTCTATGTTGAAATTCGTTTGCCAATTACACGCCCATTCTTTGAGTTTATTAAGTCCTTTTTCATTTTGATGCATTCTTCCTTTGTATTAACAACACTCCCCAATTTGGTGTGGTCCGCAAATTTGAAATTGTACTTCTGATTCCCGAATCCATCCAAATCGTTGATGTAAATTGTGAACAACAATGGTTCCAACACTGATCCCTGTGGAACACCACTTCCCATCTTTTGCCAGTCTGAGTAGCTACCCTTAACCCCTACTCTCTGTTTTCTGTTTGTAGCCAACTTGCTATACATTCTGCTACCTGTCCCCTGACTCCACATGCTCTGACTTTGGCCATGAGTCCACAATGCGGTAGACCTTATCGAAGGCCTCTTTAGTCTCTATCAGATATTCAAGTGCTTTCCCCCACAATATAATGATGGGAATGATTCAGGTATTCAATTACAGCATGTACTGACTAAACAATCAATTAATAAAGAGATCAGACCATTTG
Organism: Heptranchias perlo; assembly: GCF_035084215.1. Classification (NCBI taxonomy): domain Eukaryota; kingdom Metazoa; phylum Chordata; class Chondrichthyes; order Hexanchiformes; family Hexanchidae; genus Heptranchias; species Heptranchias perlo. The sequence continues at coordinate 69,098,000 of NC_090338.1, read as the reverse complement.
CAGCAGCGTTGCTGACTTGTACTTTGGAGTATGGAGGTCATGAGCTGTTTAACCATGGAACCCAGACAGGGAATTGACTCTTTTTTAAGCTGGGAGAGGGGAATACGTCTGATTTTCAAATGCATTCAACAACAGGACTGGCAGCTCAATGTTCCAGGGTACAGATGCTATAGGAAAGATAGAGCAGGAGATAAGAGAGGAGGAGGAGTTGCGTTCTTGATTAGGGAGAACATCACGGCAGTAGTGAGAGGGGATATATCCGAGGGTTCGCCCACTGAGTCTATATGGGTAGAACTGAAAAATAAGAAGGGAGAGATCACTTTGATAGGATTGTACTACAGACCCCCAAATAGTCAACGGGAAATTGAGGAGCAAATATGTAAGGAGATTACAGACAGCTGCAAGAAAAATAGGGTGGTAATAGTAGGGGACTTTAACTTTCCCAACATTGACTGGGACAGCCATAGCATTAGGGGCTTGGATGGAGAGAAATTTGTTGTGTATTCAGGAGGAATTTCTCATTCAGTATGTGGATGGCCCGACTAGAGAGGGGGCAAAACTTGACCTCCTCTTGGGAAATAAGGAAGGGCAGGTGACAGAAGTGTTAGTGAGGGATCACTTTGGGACCAGTGATCATAATTTCATTAGTTTTAAGATAGCTATGGAGAATGATAGGTCTGGCCCAAAAGTTAAAATTCTAAATTAGGGAAAGGCCAATTTTGATGGTATTAGACAGGAACTTTCAGAAGTTGATTGGGAGAGTCTGTTGGCAGGCAAAGGGACGTCTGGTAAGTGGGAGGAGAGGGGGCGGCGGCGGGGCGGAGAGGGGGCGGCGGCGGGGCGGAGAGGGGGCGGCGGCGGGGCGGAGGGGGGGCGGCGGCGGGGCGGAGGGGGGGCGGCGGCGGGGCGGAGGGGGGGCGGCGGCGGGGCGGAGGGGGGGCGGCGGCGGGGCGGAGGGGGGGCGGCGGCGGGGCGGAGGGGGGGGCGGCGGCGGAGGAGGGGCGGGGCGGGGTGGAGGCGGGGCGGGGTGGAGGAGGGGCGGGGTGGAGGAGGGGGGGGCGGGCGGCGGGGTGGAGAGGGGGGGCGGGCGGCGGGGTGGAGAGGGGGGGGGGCGGGGTGCGGTGGGTGGCGGGTGGAGAGGTGGGGGGAGAAGGGAGGGCACATCATAAATCACAACCTAGAAAATTAGCATAAGCTAATCGGCTTCAACAAAGCTGATTGCTCCAAAACAACTTTGAATTACAGGCCTTCTAACATGCAAAGACAAGGAGTTGGATTAAGTTACGGGACTTGCCGTTGTTTAAACTGCATGTGTACCCAACAATTGATTGATTTTTATTGCAGGGGAAAGAACTATAGCACACGAGCACAGTTATTGCAGCAATAATGGATTTGAAAGTTACTGGAGGGGAATGTGAGTGAGCCAATAGATTTATTTTCGCTGGGGTCTGGGGACATGTTTTCCCCACACCAGTTTGATTTTTGACAACTTGATTTGGTGCATTTTCCAGCTTTTTGGATCACAGTGTAATTTTGATTTTGAAGTAAAAATATTTTCTCCTGAGGCAGTTCTTATGTTCAAGTACCCTCAGGAGAGATAAGTTGTGTCTCGAACAAAATAGCTGCAATTAGTCACGAAAAATAAAGCTTAACAAAAAAAAAACAGCCAGGCATGTGGCAGAAAGTTTCTTTTTGAGACAAATGAAATTAAAATCTGTACTTAAGCAGCTTATTTTGGGATAAGCACATCTTAACTGTGACTCTCAGAAGACAACGCCTCATTTTAAAACTTTTCTGCCTCAAGTTCATGTACAACAGACTGTGGTGGTGGAGGGGAAGCTTCACTCTTGCCTTCCAACTGCTGATTAGTTGATACTGGTTGCGAAGGATGGAGAGATCTGTCTCATTTCAAATCATAAAAACACTATTTTTAATATCTGTTTACAGGGTCTTGATAGTCACTTTAAATTGATTACTGCAGAGGTCTGTTGCTTTGAATTGATTGGTTTGGAAGCCAGAAATAAAAACAGAAAATGCTGGAGAAGCTCAGCAAGTCGGGCAGCATCTGTGGAGAAAGAAAGAGAGTTAATGGGCCCGATTTTAGCACCCGCTATCGGGTGCGTTCTCGGCGGGGGGGGGGGCCTCGAAAATCGTAAAATCCAGGATCCCGACCGGATCCCGCCCACTTCCGGGTTCCCCGCTGACACGCCGGCGTGCGCGCGCAGCCCCCGCTGGTGGGAATCCCGCAGGCAATTAAAGCCAGCGGGATGCCACTTGAGAGTATTTATGTAGCTATTTCAGGTCATTAACTGACCTGATTAAGGGACTGTGTGTGATTTTGGATCAACATGGGACTGTTTCCCACACTGGGGGAAACACTCCCAGATCGAATGGACGTGTGGCAGCTGCAAAGGTCCATTTGACAGGTGGGGGGGGGGAGGGGGGGAGACCCTCACCCATTGCAGGAGGCCACTCTGTCACTTGGGACAAAGTTTGGCCTCCACCACCCTCCTCCTGACAATCAAATTCACCAACCTGCACACTTACCCCGGGGTCCGGAGACATGTACCTACCTTGCGGACCCCCTCAGATGTACATCTTGCGGATGGGGGCCGCCGTAGCTGCAGTCATGACCTCCTCGGAGGGCAAACAGCATCACCAGCCTCGCCATCCACGCCGTCCACCTCTGACACGTGGAGCTCCACAACAGAGTGCTGTGACACATCCACCTGTACAGCAGGAGGGAGGGCTACCGCAGAGAGAGATGCGTCGCAGAGGGCACTACCCTCCCCACAGGGTCCACAGACCGAGGCTCAGCTTCCTGGACCTCTCTGAGCAGCAGTGCACACGGAGGCTCAGAGTCACTCGACATGTAGCCGTGGACATCTGCAGCCTCTTTCATGCCGAGCTGCTCCTGGCTGGCCCGAGCACCATCTTCCTACCTGTCGCTGTCAGTCACGACTGCCCTCAACAACTTCTCCGCATCCTTCCAGGGTGCAACCGGCGACATCGCCGATGTCTCTGTCGTCTGCGCAGAAGAGCCCTGCAAATACACCTACACCCACTCTGCAGTGACACAATGGGTGGCATCAGTGGTGGGTCCTCATAGTGATACCCAGGAGTGGGCATTATTGCACAAACCGGACAGGATTCGCGAAGACGTGGCAGTAGTGGTGCCAATATAATGTGTGATGTGAGTTGTTCAGAAATTCAATATAACTAACACCCGTGACAAACCCTCAAACACCCTTGTGCATCCCCTTCATGCTCACGACACGTTTGCCTTACGCTGCCTACTGCACATATGTGATGCATGCCCTGTGGCTGCAGCACAGGTGGTGGCAGGTTGAGTGAGGCTGGCTGTGAGAGAGATGCAGGAGAGGGTGAGTATGGGATAGAGCCATGAGATTGTATGAGGATTGGGTTGAGTGGTAGTGGCGGGATGAGTACTGGCGAGGTGATTGGTGCAGGTAAGATGAGGATGGGGTTTGAGTGGGTATGAGGGGTGATGTGACAGAGTAGTGTTGGCAGTGCAGAAGGAGATGTGGGGTGGGGGCGGTGATGTGGCAGACGGAGTGTCGGGGAAAGACTACGTGTACTCACTTTGGCTGACCTACTGAGGTCATTGGACCGCCTCCTGCACTGTGTGCAGGTGGGCGATATGTTGGTGGCGCAGGTGACCTCCTCTGCCACCTCGAGCCAGGCCTTCCTGGTGGCAGAGGCAGGCCGCTTCCTCCCGCCCACCGGGTGGACGATCTCTGTCCTCCCCCTCCTCCTCACCCCATGTATTGATACCTGGGGTGAGGTATCATTAAACTGGGAGCAGCCTTCCCCCTGGGCTGCTCCATGCAGTCATCTTTGCTATTTGTTGCAGCATCTGTCAGTGGTGGACTGCCCCTTTAAATAGAGCTCCTCCAGCTGACAGATCTTACTGCGCATGCGCAGCCCGCCCGACGCGCAGACCAGCAGCGGGGAACCCGGGGGAGCAGGTAAGTGGCTCCAATTAGTGGGTTGCCTGCTACGATCGCGCGGGAAACCCACTAATTTCACCGGGCGCGTTACCCACGCGCCTGCTTGCCCACCCGCCGAGAACCCGCACCCCTGCTAAAATCGGGCCCAATGTTTCAGGTTGAAGACCTTTCGTCAGAACTGGAAGCAAGTCTAACTAGAGTATAGGTGACATTTGTGATCTTTCACACTCGTTCAGGCCAGGAAATTGCCTTTGCCTTTGTGTGGGATGAAGTTTGTGTGCGTGTGTTGTTTTGGTTGTAAACTCGTTCAGTGTGGATATATCTCGAAGAGAAACCACTTAATCCAAATGCTTACTTTGTTCTGTCAGTGATGAATTAGCCCAAAGGGGTTTTGCAACTCAGTGAAAAATGGAATTGTGTATCGCATCTATTGTGTGGGTGTCAGCCTTGGCTCAGTTGTAACACTCGTGCCTCTGAGTTGGAAAGTTGTGGGTTCAAACCCCCACTCCAGAGACTTGAGCACCTAATCCAGGCTGACATTTCAGTGCGGTACTGAGGGAGTGCTGCACTGTCGGAGGTGCCATCTTTCAGATGAGATGTTAAATTGAGGCCCCCGTCTGCCCCCTCAGGTTGACACAAAAGATCCAGCAACACTATTTGAGTGAGGGGCTGGGGAGTTCTCTGTGTCCTGGCCAATATTTATCCCTCCACCAACACTTATAACAGATGTCCTGGTCATTTATTTCGTTGCTGTTTGTGGGAGCTTGCTGGGTGCAAATTGGCTGTTGTGTTTCCGACATTACAACAGTGACTACACTTCAAAAAGTTCTTAATTGGCTGTAAAGTGCTTTGGGACATCCTACGGGCGTGAAAGGCACCGTAGAAATGCAAGTTTGTTCTTCCTGAAAGCTAGGTCAGGTGCGTTTTCAGCTTTGATTACTCCAGATGCCCACAGGAATGAACACTCAGTTGAAGAATTTCTCATGGCAGCAGATGGTCCACACGGTGCCTTGGCAAGGAGGGTGTTGACTGACAGCTTGGGGCCAAGATGCGAAATATGTTTTGCAGCCTGGGTAACAGTTGTTCTTCTTCCATTTGATGTGCAGTTGGACCTGTGAAGGCTCCGTGTCTGCAGCCTCAACCTTGTGTCGGTTGTGTTACAGGCACTGACCCATGTACGGTACATTAGGAGAGTGCAGTGTCGTGTGTATCATTATTTTCTGAACTGAGGGGGTGTACATTCAACGTTATAAGTTCTTGCAATATATGCTGAATTGCTCTCTTGGTGCTGTTTAATTTTTGCTGTTGGTCTGATTTGTAATTTATAACCCAAGTCACATGGTCTGACCATTCTTTTGCTATAATGTCCTTTCCAGCATGCGAATTATGGTAACAGTGTTGTTCTGTTTGACCCTGGGCAGTGTTACATTACCAGATGTTGTACATATAAGGCCAAGCTTCAGGCTGTGAGGACTGAAGGCTTGACTATGGGAGTGGGACTTGCTGCTGAACACAAATATCTGGTACAGCCCAAAAATTGCAATGCTCACGGCCTCCAATCTCAGCTTTGTGACTTAAAAACAACAATAACTTACATTTATAAAGTGCTTTTAATGTGGCAAAACATCCCAAGGCACTTCATAGTGTTATCAAACAAAATTTGACACCGAGCCACATATTAGGAGATATTAGGACAGGTGACCAAAAGCTTGGTCAAAGAGGTAGGTTTTAAAGAGCGACTTAAAGGAGGGGAGAGAGGTGGAAAGGCGGAGAGGTTTAGGGAGGGAATTCCATAGCTTGGGGCCTAGGCAGCTGAAGGCACGGCCACGAATGGTGGAGCGAAGGAAAATCGGGGATGCGCAAGAGGCCCGAATTGGAGGAGCGCAGAGATCTCGGAGGGTTGTAGGGCTGGAGGAAATTACAGAGATAGGGAGGGGAGAGGCCATGGAGGGATTTGAACACGAGGAGAATTTTAAAATCGAGGCGCTGCCGGACCGGGGGCCACTGTAGGTGAGTGAGCACAGGGATGCTGGGTGAACGGACTTGGTGCGAGTTAGGATGCGGGCAGCAGAGTTTTGGATGAGCTCAAGTTTATGGAGCGTGCAAGGTGGGAGGCCGGCCAGGAGAGCATTGGAATAGTAGTGTCTGGAGGTAACAAAGGCACGGATGGGGCTTTCAGCAGAAGATGGGTTGAGGCAGGAGCAGAGACAGGCGATGCTACGGAGGTGGGAGTAGGCTCTGACCAGCTTGTTGTGAGATTGAAGATGTAAAAGTTCATTTTAAACGCAAACCATGATGAAATGAAGATTGTGGTTAGGTTTCAATCTCCCCGTACGTGGCACTTTCAGGCAGAGGTCAATGGTTGGTGATCAGTAACAGCAACGCTGGTCTCCCCTAACCTTCGCCCAGGGGCTTGGAGGTAAATTGTCAAGCCTCTGCCATTGTCATAACACAGCTCAAGGTTCAAACGTGCAGCTTCCTGGTTTCTCTGGTCAGTACCACTCTGGGCACTGCACCTGTCCACCAACTGGCAGGAGAAAAACGAGGCATAAATAAGAGTGCGTTTTTAAAAAAAAAAATAACCTTTTAAAAATATCCCCTGATGTAATGGTGTAGGGCGGACACTTGTTCGTCATTGTGCATATTTTTGGAAGTGTGATTCAGCTGTCTGTGTCATTACAGTTGCAAAAACAGGATAATCTTTTGAGAAAGAGGTGTGATTATGTTAGTTTCATTTGTGCAAAAGCAGTTCCGTACCATCAGTAGCTATTGATGTAAGAGAAATGTTGGCTGTGTAAGAAAACTGACTGATTCTTTGCGTGCGGTCAGTTGATTTGTGCGTGTGTGTAAATGATTTACACTGCAATAGATCCATTGTAACTATTCAGAAAAAAGTTTCCTTGACTGTAAGCATTCCATGTTGTAACTTGTGCTCAAAAATCCGTCCGCTGATAACATTCTTGCTTTGTTCGCTATTAAGAGTGTGCAAATAAGGAATATGATTACAAGATTGTAGCCTTAGAGACACCAATGGTGAAGTTGATTTTTTTTAAATCTTGGCCTGATCCCTAACTTGGTGCTCATAGTTTGGATGGAAAGGAAGGAGCATGCATTTATATTATGGGTTGAATCTTTCTGGAAAAATAACGGCGAGTTAATGATGCATGGCATTGTTAACGCGCACATTGGCCAGCAAGTTCAGGGGATGAAGAGATACTCTGTGAGTTGCGAATCTTTAGAACTTGTTGGTCGATTAGCGCCGCTCCACCGTTTGCTTCGCACAAATGGTATCTCGCCCTTACCCTCCCCGTTATTTTTACAAACTTGCTGGATTTGCACATTAATTGCCCATTAAGCTCGCCACAGAAAGTTGTGGCTCATAATTATTAGTGCAAGTGCCCTTTTAACAATGTGATAATTGCCAATCAACCTCTTCGGCCCAGGGAACAATTTAAACTGTTGAGTCTCATTCCTGCAGGTGGTAATTTCTTCTAAGAGATTTCTAAATCTTTCTTTCCCCCTCCTTTTTTTTCTTTTTCTGTACCGATCTGAGTCTAATTCACCCTCCTTCTCCGTCATTGCTCTGTTTCTTTCTCAATCCTTAAATCTCATTGATTTAAGGTGATAAACTGTCGGTCCCGCCGTTCACTGAGGTCCCAGATGCCCCGTTGACTTCGCCGCTCCGTTATCAGCTCGCACTTCCAGCAAGTTACTGCGCAAATCATATTCGAGCTGCATGGTGCAAGGAAAAAGCCTAACTAACGGCGCACACCACGAGATGCCTTGCACTAGCAAGATTTGGCCCATGCCTTTCGAGACCTCAGGACATCCCAAAGTACTTCACAGCCAATGAGATACTGTTGAAATGTTGCAGCTAATTTGCACGCAGCAAGGCCTCTCAAACCACATTGAGGTAAATGATCAGATAATCTGTTTGGTTTTTTTTAGTAATGTTGGTTGAGGGATAAGGTTGGCCAGGACACGGGGAGAATTCCCCCGCTCTTCTTCGAATAGTGCCACGGGATCCTTTCTGTCCACCTGAGAGAGCCCAACAGGCCAGCGTTTAATGTCTCACCTGAAAGATGGCACCTCTGACAGTGCAGTACTCCCTCAGTACTGCACTGAAGTGTGATCTTCAATTAAGTGCTTAGACCTCTGGAGTGGAGCTTGAACCCACGACCATCTGATTCAGACATGAGAGAGCTACTACTGACACCTAAATAGATGCTATTCAAAAAATATTGAGCAAAAGACCATTAGAATGATCCATTCAGTGTTTCATATCATACTAAGTGGCTGTGAAGCTCTTTGGGACATCCTGAGATGATGAAAAGTGCTACATAAATACAAGTTCTTTCTATCCAAAGCATGAGTTTTCACCGAGAATAGTTCAAGATAATAAACTCGCTCTCACCATTTATGTACTGCCTTGTAATCACCCAGGTAGCCAACATTTCTTGTTTAAACGCACTAAGTATAATTCAGTATCTTGTAAGATACTGAGTGGAACTATTTCAAGTTAACACACAATTGCAGGGCAAGGGGACGTGGGTACCAACTGGCGAAGGGCAAGTTAAGGATTAATGTCGAGAAGCAGTTCTTCACACATAGTAACTAGATTTGGGAATGGCCTTCCTGGTAGGCAAAAACTCTGGGATCATTCACAAGGCAGTTAGATACTAGGATGGGGGAGGGAGGAAATATCGGTTTCTAGGATGAGGTAGTTGGGCTTAAATCCACACTCATCTTTGATTCTTTTTTTAAGGGGCATTTTTTTAAAAGCCCCTTTTGAGTGCTTTTTATACTCTATTACAAGGGGAAATGAAACATCATAAGTGCTGAATGTTTCTCGTAGCTTTCAAGTTAAACACTTGTTCATCAAACCATTCATCACATGCAGTTCCTCACAAATATGAGATATGAGTAATCTGACTTTTTTTTGGGCGAAGCTTATTTGACACTGGAATAGCACTGCAGTCTGGAAAGGGTTCAAGGAGTTTGTTTGTGTTTTTGGTCAGATTTTTTTTAAACAGATTATATAAATATAGATTTTAAAATGCATTTGTCAATCCCATACTGCTACAGATGCTTTGGAACAGTGTGATGTGTTTTGCAACCAGCCCTTGGGGTCTGGGGGAAATGACATCGCTACCAAAAATAACAACAACTTGCATCTATATAGCGCCTTTAACGTAGTAAAACGTCCCAAGGCGCTTCACAGGAGGGTCATCAGACGAAAATTGACACCGAGCCAAAGGAGGAGATATTAGGACAGTTTATTATTAATAATCTCTCTTTTTGGAATGCTACAGGAAAAGAGGTGATTGATTGATTTTTTTTTTAACTTTATTGTCCCTTGTATACACATGAAAATCTGATTAGGGATCAGAGAATGTTGCCAAGTTTTCAAGTAGTTTTCATTGTACCTCTTGTCATAAGATCACAAGCCAGGTTCAGATGAAGGAAGGCCCTTCGGCTTATTTGATATCATCCTTCCAGAATACCAATTCTACAGTCTTCCCCAGAAACTGTTCCAGCAGTGTGTAAAGGAATACTTTCTGATGTCTCTTCTAAGTTTGCCCTTTACCCCACATTTTTATTTTCCTGTGGCCTGCACTGAGCATCATCGATGTAAAAGATCTCATGGCAGTATTGGAGGAGCAAGGAGTTCTCCTGATGTTCTAGCCAACAGTCCTACCTTAATCAACACCACCAAAACACACCAACTGGTCATTTATCTGATTTGCAGTTTTTGGGATGTTGCCGTGTGTTGTTGAATTTTCCTACATTAATAATAGTCATTATACTTCAAAAGTAGGCTGTGAAGCGCTGGGCCATTTTTGACCAGAATCCTGCTTCTGACCTTGGGGAAATGGATGCTTTCATGGATACTACAATTACTAGTTTTCATAATAAAGCCAATGCATAGTAGTTGGGCTCATCTAAACTGATGGAACACTGGGATATGGGGTATGAGAATGGAGTCATTGGGGCTACCAATTTTGTGTTAATGGAATATATGAATCAAACAACAACTTGCATTTATGTAGCAACTTTTTAACGTAGCAAAATGTCCCAAGGAGCTTCACAGGAGCGTTATCAGACAAAATTTGATACCGAGCCACATAAGGAGATATTAGGACAGGTGACCAAAACCTTGGTCAAAGGGGTAGGCTTTAAGGAACATCTTAAAGGCGGAGAGGTTTAGGGAGGGAATTCCAGAGCTTAGGGCCTAGGCAACTGAAGGCACGGCTGCCAATGGTGGAGCGAAGAAAATCGGGGATACGCAAGAATGCAGCACTGCACAGTTCCCTTTTAAGTTGGGGTGAAAAACCATTACCAGTATGACAGCAAGCTGTTTCCTTTGGAAACAGCAGCGGTCATTTCTCTGCTGCTCACCAAATATTTCTAAGGAGTTTGCAGGCCAGCTCACAGGATACCAGTTGTATCATGACAACTTATGGATTTGGTCCCTCATCTCTTTAAAAACACAGAGGGTTACTGACCTTTTGACTTCTTTTCAAGCGGGCCACACTGCACTAACAGAATTGTATATCCAAGCCAAGAACGTAGACTATTTCTATATAGCTTCTTTGCTTCTGAAATCTGATTTGTGTTCTGGCACATTTTATTGTAGTTTGATCTCTTTGTGAATGAATTGTTCTAAATAAAGCAAGATAAGTACAGCCCAAAATGTGTTTTGGCATTTGGTTTCACCATTTTCTCTTGACCTTGCTTTGATCTCAAGGTTTTTTTTAAACAAATTTGGCTTGTTATCTGATGCCTCAAATCTCCCCAGGTCCCCTGGTTGTGATTTGTGTGTCAATCTGGGTTGAATGAAATCATGCTGTTTGAAGTTACCTGATCAACAAATAACTACTGTCAATGTTGCTCTTATTTGCCCTTCAGTTTTCTCCTTTCGTCTCCAAAAGGTCCTGACGTGCTGGGTACTGTTCCACATGCTAGGTCCTCTTTAGTACCTCACCCAAGTTGCCATTCTTGATGTCTGGCCTAGACAGTGGGGACCATGTGAGCGTCAAAGCTGAGTCTGAACTTGTGCTCATATGAGGACCCCTCCCCTCATACACTCACTCTCTCTCTCTCTCTCTCTCTCTCTCTCTCTCTCTCTCGTTCCAGCGAGTCACTGGATAGCAATCGGGTATAGGAATGCTGGATTTTTGTCCCACAGCCGTAGCTAAGTGTGAGCCAAGGCCTCAACTGAGATCAGCTAAGTTGGCACAGACCAGGGATTGAACTTCCGAGTCCACAATGGTTCAATCCATGCAAGGCGTTGCACCTTCCAACTGAGCCATTGAGGAAGTACTCTCCTCCCTGTTGGGTCTTTTGGGAAGGAAGAGCAGGTTGCACTATTTGCGTCAAAGTTATTGTTCTAAAAGTGGTTGGTGTCCTGGCCCGTGATGTTCAAGGAAGGATTTAATTTTTCAGAGGGCAGCTATGAACACAGAAATTAAACAGACTGCTATACTGAAATATGATTGAACTGTCTAGATTAAATCTAGATTTAGTCTCGCTGAACCAGACTATTCGCAACTTCGGTGTCCTGAGCTGAGCTTCCGACCCCATAACCTCTCCACCACCAAGACCGCATACTTCTACCTCCATAACATTGCCCATTTCTGCACCTGCCTCAGCCCATCTGCTGCTGAAACCCTCATCCATGCTTTTGTTAGCTCCAGATTCCACTATTCCAATGCTCTCCTGGCTGGCCTCCCATCTTCCATCCTCCATAAACTTGAGCTCATTCAAAACTCTGCTACCAGTATCCTAACTTGCACCAAGACCCCTTCACCCTTCACCCCTGTGCTCACTCACCTACATTGGCCTCCGGTCCACCATCCCTCAAATTTAAAATTCTCATCCTTGTTTTCAAATCCCTCCGTGGACTCTCCCCTCCCTATCTCTGTAAGCTCCTCCAGCCCTACGACCCTCCGAGATCTTTGCACTCCTCCAATTCTGGCCTCTTGCGTATCTTCGACTTTTTTCGCCCCACCATTGGCGTCCATGCCTTCAGCTGCCTGCACCCTAAACTCTCGAATTCCATCCTTAAATTCTTCAACAGCAGTAATTGACGAACGCATCATGTGAGCTGCCGTAGTCACCCTCTTTCTAACCAGTGATGAGTAGTCCCTGTCCCATTCCTTCTACCCTGCAGTGAGATTCGTCCGCCCAGAGAGCAGCCCTCTGCACCGCCACACAACTGAAAAAGCACAAGGCGGGCATTGGTTCAGAGGGTGGCGAGGGAGCAGGCGGGCTGTCGGCTTGAGAGTGAGCAAACTGTGCTGCTCCCATGGCAACCCTGCCACTCCGTTGGGGCAACAGAACATCACGCCCAGTGATCTGTAGGGGAGCAGGATGCAGGGGGTCCGTGAGGTGACTGAACCCCCATCCATACAGTAACCCCAGATGCGGCAGTCTGTAGTCGCGCCTGAGCTCCAAGAGGTTGCCCGCCGCGGCCATCTCAAGCGCCCTCATTTAAGCCACAGACTGACCAAGGCGCAGGAGATGGTGGAGCCCAGAGCCTTCGTTAGCACCGGTTTGAGAATCTCTGAGATGCTACGGCTTGTGCCAGAGACTGCTGCATGGAGGGCCCAGCTGCAGGGGTCCACTGAGCTAACCACACGCTCCGCGCAAGACTGCAGAGTGTCAGTGCCACGTGGCAGAGCCCCACACAAGTTGGACGTGGACTATTCGACACTGGCTGACGTGCTGCGGAAGCTCTCTGGCAGGAGGTGCGATGCATTCCAGAGTTCACGGTACGCAGCAAGCATCCTTCTTTTATAGGCTGGGCCCCTCAGGTCTTCATCTTCACGCTCCGCATCAGAGGTGGGACCGCAAGCTTACCCTCCGCAAAGCTGCTGCTTTAGGCGTTCTTTCCACTCTCACCAGCTGCTGACAGATTCCTTGACTTCAGATAGAATCAGAATAACACCACAATGGATTGTGATTTAGGCTTTAACTTCCAAATTATTTATTAAACAGTGTGAACAGTAGCAATGACACATCATATTTTTTACAGTAGTTTTTAAGCTTAACTACCAGCCTCAAGTAAATGGAAAATAACAAGTAATTATGAATGCTGTGCTAAACTAAGTGTTCTAGCATGGCTGCTCGCTCTTTTCTCAATATCCACAGGTGCTGTCTGACCTAACTATTACTCTCTGAAGGTTTCAGATGGACTAATTTGAAACAGCTAGGCTGAGAAAAACTTTCCAGAGAACGACCGGGGACCAAACAAATTTAAATAACTCAAAAGCAAAATACTGCGGATGCTGGAAATCTGAAATAAAAACAGAAAATGCTGGAAATACTCATCAAGTCAGGCAGCATCTGTGGAGAAAGAAACAGACTTAACGTTTCAGGTCGATGACCTTCCATCAGATCTGGAAGTTTTTAAGCAAGTACAGAGCCAGGGGAAAGGATGGGGAGGGGTAGGGATGGGAGGGGAGGAAAGAACAAAAGGAAGGTCTGTGATAGGGTGGAGGGCAAGAGTGATTAAATGACAAAAGGGATGATGGTGCAAGGCAAGGAGGGTGGGAATGGGACAAATTAAGAAACAAAAGATGGGTCGAGAGGGGCTGTACATGACAATAGCAGGACCATTACCAGCACCCACTGTCTGGAAAAAAAAAAGGGAGCAGTGCATATGATCTGAAGTTATTGAAATCAATGTTGAGTCCGGAAAGTTGTAAAGTGCCGAAACAAAAAGATGAGGTGCTGTTCCTCGAGCTTCCGTTGAACTTCATTGGAACGGTGTAAGAGGCCGAGGATAGAGAGGTCAGATTGGGAGTGGGACGGGGAATTAAAATGGCAAGCGAGCGGCAGGTCAGGGTCACACTAGCGGACAGAGTGGAGGTGTTCAGCAAGGCGATCACCCAGTCTGCATTTGGTCTCCCCAGTGTAGAGGAGACCGCGTCGTGAAGCAGTGAATACAGTATACTAAATTGAAAGAAGTACAAGTAAACCACTGTTTCACCTGGAAGGAGTGTTTGGGAGCCCTGGACGGTGAGAAGGGAGGAGGTGAAAGGGCAGGTGTTACATCTCCTGCGCTCGCACAGGAAGGTGCCGTGGGGAGGAGAGCGGGTGTTGGGGATGATGGAAGAGTGGACCAGGGAGTCGCAGAGGGAGCGGTTCCTTCGGAATGCTGAAAGGGGAAGGGAAGATATGTTTGGTGTTGGGATCATGCTGGAGGTGGTGCAGGATAATACTTTTGAATGTGAAGGCTGGTGGGGTGGAAAGTGAGGACAAGGGGGACTCTATCATGGTTCTGGGAGGGAGGGGAAGGGGCGAGGGCAGAAGTACGGGAAATAGGATGGACACGGTCGAGGGCCCAGTAATCTACAGTGGAGGAGAATCCTTGGTTGAGGAAAAAGGAAGAATATCGGAAGCACTAGTGTGGAAGGTGCCATCATCAGAACAGATGCAACGGAGGTGGAGAAACTGGGAGAAGGGAATAGAGTCCTTACAGGAAGCGGGGAGGGATGAAATGTAATCAAGGTAGCTGTGGGAGTCGGTGGCCTTATACCAGATATTTTGCAGTTCGGGGCGAGAGCAGGACGCGGCACCAAGAGTCATCAATTTAAATAACTGTTCAATTCAAAAAGCTGCCAATTGAATAACATGAACAAATCCATCAACATGTTTGTATTTGAATTGACTGTCTTGGCCAGTTGCTTGGACACCTGGCTGAGACAAAAAGACTAAAATCTGTTAATATTTGCATCAAAATAAGCTGCAGCATGTTTTCAGTCTGTGAATGAAGCTGATTTTAATCCCTTGTGTACTGTGACAAAGAAAGAAGCTATGCAGTATATTAGCCAAAAATGCTTCATTTTGTCACATCGTATACAATCCATCCCATCATAAGTTATGCCCACTGCTCAGGATAGAATTCTGCATAAGTGCTTCCTCATCAAGCAATACGCCAGCATATATTTATTCATTCTCACAAGTCTACTGTTTAACCTTGGCCTACTACTTTCCACAGAATACATCCAGCCTGTTCTTGCATTATTATTTGTCAGCTTTTAGTATTTGAAAAAGTATAAATGTATTTTAAATTGCATCCTATTACCCACGATACTGCATGTCAAGAATTGCACAACTCGAGGAATGAGAAATATCATGTGTATCGGTGAGTGTTCTGTATGGAAATACTTGATGTAAATCAACAACTTAAATTTATCTAGCACCTCTAATGCAGTAAAATGCCCCAAGGCACTTCACAGGAGCGCTATAAAACAAAATTTGACACCGGACTACATAAGGAGATATTAGGACAGGTGAGCAAAATCTTGGTCAAAGAGGTAGGTTTTAAGGAGCGTCTTAAAGGAGGAGGGAGAGGTAGAGAGGCGGAGAGGTTTAGGGAGGGAATTACAGAGCTTAGGGCCTAGGCAGCTGAAGGCTATGCTGCCAATGGTGGAGCGATTTAAAAATCGGGGATGCGTAAGAACCCAGAATTGGAGAATGCAGAGATCTCGGAGGATCTTAGGGCTGGAGAAGTTTAGAGATAGGGAAGGGCGAGGCCATGGAGGGATTTGAAAACAAGGATGAGAATTTTAGTGTTGAGGCATTGCCGGACTGGGAGCCAATGTAGGTCAGTGAGCACAGGGGTGATGGGTGATCGGGATTTGGCGTTGTAAATTAGCTGTAAATATGAATACGCTAGTAAGTCAACAAAAGCAGAGAATACAAAATTCTATGCTGCTTGTAATGTTTGGTTTGGCGGAGACCGACACACATCTGATGATATCATGGGTCCAGGTTGAAAACCTAATGCTGTAGATGAGCCTAATCCTAATTGCGTTTTTTTAATATAGGAAATCTGTTAGTTTCACTTAACATTTTGCAAACTTGATTTTAGTGATTAAGTGATTCTCAAATATTGATTGCTTTTGCCAGTGCTTTCCCTCCCCTATTCAATCTTGCATCTTCCAGATGGTCACCATTTTGATTGATTGATTGAAAATGCCACTAGAGCCTTGACAGTACATGGTGCCTCAGGTCACTGAGCCAAACAGCCCTGCATCCTTAGACCTTCATCTGGCATTGTATAAAACAACAGCAGTCATAAAGTCATTATACTTCATGCAGTGTCCTCTCAGTAGGATAATATGTTCTGTTTATGACTGGTCGCCTGAGGCAATATTGAGAATTCTACAGTGTTTATGATACCAAGGTACCTAAGCTCTGGAATTCCCTCTCTAAACCTCTCTACTACTTCTCTCTCCTCCTTTAAGACGCTCCTTAAAACCTACCTCTTTGACCAAGCTTTTGGACACCTGTCCTACTATGTGGCTCAGTGTCAAATTTTGTCTGATTACGCTCCTGTGAAGCACTGTGGGATGTTAAAGCGCTATATAAATGCAAGTCGCTGTTGTTGAGGTAATCTTTAAAAGAAGGACGCTAGTTGAAATTTTGCGGACTGTAATCTGTTTCTCAAGGGGGTTGAAGAGTGAATGCTGGCACTGTTGTTTCCAGAGCAGGATTGCTTTTTTCACTGCTACGTAAGGTGCTGGTAATTGGTTGCAATGTTCTCCTACTGTACAGCCTCTAACGTGACTGCCTAGATTAATGGGAGCAGGCTTCAACAAGACTTGCAGACTGCGTGGCTTGAAATTGGAGAAGGGAGATGGATATAAGCGTCTCGATTATACTGCATACAAACGACTAGGGTTCCAGACAGTGAATTTTTTTAAAGGTTATTTTTTACTTTACGTTTGCCTGAAGATTAAAAGCTTTCATTATATTCATTTTTAAAAAAAAAACAAATCTGCTTCTGCTACATTTTATTTTGTTGGATTCAGAAAGGCTAAATATTGACTTGGCTGATACTAACTTGCAGTTCTTGTGACACAGGGGTGAGTTTTAGCAGCATTGCTTAGAATGTTTTATAATGCTCTTAGTCAGCATTCCCTGATCTGATGGACAACGGCCAATGATTTAAGCATCCTGGTGCCTTGGGACTTGTACAGCATTCCTACCGAGATGCAAGTCTCTGTACCCTGGTGTCCGAAGAGGCAAGCATGGTGAATCTGCACATACTAAGCCATGACCAGTGCACACCCATACCAGCCCACCCGAGCTGTGAAAGAATAAATCTGCACCTCAAGTGGGGGAGAATGAAAAGTGCCATCCAAGTGGACTAAAGAGGCTTCTCTTAATTTTTTCCTTTGGAAGATGAAATGCTTCTCTCGGTACCTGCCTTACATCTTCAGACCTCCCAGTACAATCTTCTCGTCCAGCTGCTACACAGAAGGTAGTGTATGAAAGGTGGGGTAGGGTAGGTGGGGGGAGGAAGGAAAATAATGAGATAGTGAAAAAAATAATGACATAACCAGAGTGCCTTGCTTGCAGCCTTTTTCACGCTTTTCTTAAATATGTAATTGTTAGTAAAGGCAATGCCTGCAGTGGCGCGTAAAACATTTTAAACCCTGCTTGGCATCAGTATGCAGAGTTCCAAGACTGTGTGGAGTTTTAATTGGGTGTCATGGCTAGCAAAGAAAATGTTTTTTCATTTAAGAAAAAGTATTGTGACTGCATGCAGTGATTCTTAAAACAGTTGAATTAGTTTGGCCAATGCAGTACATTAGTAGCATCATGCTTCCTGTGTACAATTCATAGTGAAGAGCGCAACTAATGAATTATAAAGAACAACGATAAGACATGTATTCTATATTTATGTTGTAGAAAGCGGGGATGAGCTATTGAGCTCATGTGTCTTACTGTAATAAGAGTATGTGTCTTACTGTAGTAATTGGTGTAGTCAGTCTCTCCCTCTCTGATTTTTCTCTCTGATATTTGAAAAGATTCTTAAAGACAAGAGGCATCTGTCGGCTTACAGTCATTTTCTTTATTTTTTTTTTACTGCTTTTCAAGTGGCTAATCTTTTTAAATGTGCTGTTGACTCTCTGGATCAGGGCTGCGAAAAGCCTGCGAATTGACTGGTCAGCACTGAGAGAGATTCACATCAGTTCTACCAAACTTTCTATTCAGGATTGTACACAGAAGCTGGGGCCTGTGGTGTTGCTGCGATTTCCAGAAAGAGAAATGGTGCACTTGGAAGGTAGATGACCAAAAAACAAAGTACGAGGAAAGGATCTATTGTGCTAAGCTGAGTGCAAACTCTATGGCCCGGTACAAGACATTGAAATGTTTTGTAAACATTTTTGTATGTAGTGTCCAACAGTCACACGAACTTCCAGAAATAGTGCGATTAAGGTAGATTGAAAAGTTTCCCATTCGGTATTTACAGTGCTCTTTTGACCAGAAACACTACTGTAGGTTATATTTTTTTTTTAGATGGGATCTTGTGAAGCGATTGGGTCTTCCGTTATTCGACAGAGAGGTTAGATGAATGAGGCTTTCGATGTGATTTTTAAGGCCTTAAATGCTCATTATTTTCCATTTGGGAAACATATATAGCAGAGTGTCAATACTCACTTCGGTTCTTCTAAAACCTCCATTTCACTGTGAGTGATGCCACAGGATATCATCTAATATCTTCAAAAGTTTTGCATGTAGTACGCACTTCCACAGCGATCGTGACCGACCCACCCACCCCCGCCCTCCCTCCCCACACTCTCAGGCCTTGCCTTGCTGAAGGCCAGGGTGCTCAATATCGTACTGATGTAGCCCAAATCCAGACAGCTGCATCGGGATGCCCCTTTGGGGCGAGCAGCTCACTGGCTCTATTTAACTGAGTCCCAGGCTTCAAATTGGCTCTGGCCTCTTTGCTGCCGGAATGGGTGAGCGTCTGGCACTGCCGATCCGTAGCCACGAGTTACAATCTACTCAAGTGTGTAATTAATGATAAAGCAAGGCCCTACTTCAAATATGACCAACGATGCTGATTTGCACATAGATTGTGTTTAGTTTTGAATTATAGACATTTTATTATTTACTTTTATCAGTGTGAAAAGTCAAATGTGTATAACAATATTTCAGCTTGTGTGTTTTTGAAATGATTTGAATACAAAATTCAGCGATGAACTAGAGGCAACTAAGCTATTAAATATAAGCTAGTCACTGTTTAACTTCAGAATGTAGACCAAGCTGACAGTCTTTCCTCGTTCTAATTCAAGTTCTTTTTTCTTTCCCCAAAAATATAAAAATACAAATGAGTTGAATTTTGAAATCTTCTCAGGCAAACAGAAAGCCACTAATTACTGTCATCTGCATTTTGTTGATGGTTAGAAAATGTAAACATTATAATTAGTAGAGAGAGACAGACAGAGACGTGACCAGGAACCAATCACAAAGCACTCAATTCAATATTGCAGAGATCTCTGTTGCCTCCTCCCTCCTCCTGCTCTCCCTCATCCTGCTGTGTATTCTCAGCTTCGAAATGACAGTGGATAAAAAATTAAATATGTAAATAAGGGAATCAATATAAGATAAAGGCCACTTATTTTTGGTTTTCACAGTCATAGAGTTCGATCCCCTAATGACCAATAAAAATCTAATAATACCATGTAATAAAAGTGGAGTTTGATTTACTCAATCTCAGTCACTCAGGGCCCTCGATGGGATGTGCTCCCTGGCATAAACACCCCTGTTTTTATAAAGCACAGAATCTTTTACTCACCATAAGCAACGCCACATGAGATCTACGAATATTCTTTCTTTTCCTTTACTAAACTTGCTTGTTCCTTTTTACTTACGCTGTCAAATTTCGGAGGCAGGCCCAACTTTTTTCAGCCAATCAATCAGAAATGAATGACCAACTCTGGCCGAGAAACGGCCTGAAAGTCTGATTTGACAAACGTTTCAAAGAGAATTCAGTGAAGTTCGACTTGATGATAACAGTGGAGCATCGGGTAAATGCTTTTTAAACACAGTTTTCCTGCAGCGATGGGAAGCAGGAGGCTGATGAGTTACCCGTTGTCAGTGCTGGGGTAGGAAGAGGAATAGAGCGTTCAGTTTTGTGCAGGTGTCAGCCGTGGCTTAGTGTGCAGCACACTCGCCCTCTCGGTCAGGAGGTCGTGAGTTCAAGTCCCACTCCAGAGATATGAGCACGTGCTCTAGTCTGACACTTCAGTGCAGTACCGAGGGAGTGCTGCACTATTGGAGGTGCCATCTTTCGGATGAGACGTTAAATCGAGTCCCCGACTGCCCTCTCAAGTGGATGTAAAAGATCCCATGGCACTATTTCGAAGAAGAGCGGGGAAGTTCTCTCCGGTGTTATTCAGTTTGACTGAAACATAACTAGGGTGCGCGAGGCACTTGGCTTTAAACTAAGTGCAGAAATGGCCTCCTACTAACCTGTTCTGCTTCTGACTAGGAAGTGGCTTTTACTTCGGCTGATGGGAATAAATTTCTTGTCCAGTATAGTCGTGTGTGCCCATGGTAGAGGCCTACCATTGACTGAGTTGCCTCTTGCTGTATATGCCACTGCAATCAAAGGAAGAAAGAAATTAAATTCTCAGGATGTCCCAAAACACTTTACAGCCAGTGAATTAATTTTTGAAGTGCAGCCACCGCTAGGCAGCCAATTTGCACAAAACAAAAGTCTCACCAGCAGCAGTCAGTGAATCACCAGATAATCTGCTTTTGGTGGTATTGGTTGAGGGAAGAATGTTGGCCAGGACTCCCTGCTCTTCTTTGAACAGTGCTATGTGTGCTTGGAGGAGGGGCCCTGGTCAAATGTCTCGTAAGAGAGAGGCACACCTCTGACAACGCAGCGCAGCCTGAAGTGTCAGCAGATTCCTGAAATGGGGCTTCAGCCCGCGACCTTCTGACTCTGAAGTGAGATTGTACTGGTTACTTGTCTCCTACCCCCTCCTCCTCCTCTCCTCTCCCCCCCCCGATATAAATTGTGGAAATAAATGGAAACGTGCCCCTCAACTGACCTGTTCTAATCTGGATTTCCCAACTTTCAACAGCACTTAAAACAGTGTGCAAAGACCCTCGAGCTGGAAAAATAAGCCGATTAGCCTGCTGCATAAAAGACTGCACTGTTGGCGTAAGCTCCAACCCGAATTGGACCCCTTCAGTAGGTTGCAGGTTGAGAGGTATTTACCTGAAAGGGTTAATATTGCGGGCTCGTTCTGGCTGGTTTACGTTTTAGGCTCCTGTCTTTCTTTTGTTCTCCCTTCCCACCGTTTTCCCCCCCCATTTCCCCCCACACTAAAATATGGCCATTCATTGTACTTGCCAGTTGAGAAATGAAATTTTATGGGAAAGTGGCAATTTGCACGTGGTCATGGCTCACTTCACTTCCTATTCAGACAGCAGAAGGCGTAACGTGATGTGGGGAGAGCCAGGTGATGTTGGTGTATTAATACAAAGGTGACCAGGTAATTCCCAAGGGGCTTCCTCTAAGACAGGACTGCATGCAATTTCAGTTTGTTTGTGATAGTTTTTGTTACACTAGGCATTTTCATAGGGACAGGAGGAGGCCATTCAGCCTCACCATTCAATCAGTTCATGGCTGATCTGTCTCTTAACTCTATTTTCCCACCTTGGTTCCATAACCCTTAATACCTTTTGCCTAACAAAAATCTATCAATCTTAGTTTTGAAATTTTCAATTGACCCCCAGGCCTCAACAGCTTTTTGGGGGAGAAAGTTCCATTTGCACTACCCTTTGTGTGCAGAAGTGCTTCCTGACATCACCCCTGAACGACCTAGCTCTAATTTTAAGGTTATGCTCCCTTGTTCTGAGCTCCCCCACCAGAGGAAATAGTTTCTCTCCAACTATCCCATCAAATCGTTTAATCATCTGCAACACCTCAATTAGCTCACCCCTTAATCCTCTATACTCAAGGGAATACAAGCCTAGTCTGTGCAACCTGTCCTCATAATTTAATCCTTTTAACCCCGGTATTATTCTGATGAATCTGTGTGGAACACCCTCGAGTCTGGAACACGATGGTGTGAGATCTGTTTGGAGAGGCTGTCTCACACAGTTTGGGCCTGACACCGTGCAAAGGGTAAACCCAGCCAGGGTTAAAATGTGTTCAGGGTCACTTTGAGCGCCTGGGCACCTCATAAACTTACTGCAGCGTTTTTATAATGTTTTGAGAGAGTGGACGCAGGCACATGTTCTCTTTAAAAAGAAAACACTATGGGGGGGTAATTTTGACTTTGGGCAATGGTGTAAATCGGGCGATATCGGTTCTACATCATGCCCGATTTTGAAGTCAATGGAGATGAAAATCCGGAGAGATGCACAAGGGGCGGCTGAATCGCTATCGCCCGTTGTACACTCTCGCCCAATGTCACAACGACCTCCAGAATGCTGTTGGGGAAGGGCTCGCCTGCAGATCTCTCACCTGGCAGGCAAAGCGTGAAGCGCGGGCCTCGGTGTAACTCTGGCACCGCCAGCTGCGGACTCCGTGCGCCAGTACAGGAAGCGGGTGTGCGAGACGCCGGCGGCCCCCCTCCACAGCTAGACCTATGGGATGCCTGAACACTGCCAATCACAGCTGGCACGTTTAACTTGCCATCTTACGAGCAGCAACCTCAGTTGTGCAGCCCTGCGGTTCCAACCCTCACGTTTCTTCATTATGTTTTGTGGCTCCTATCAACCACACTGAGTAGGCCTTTCTGATCTGGCTACAGTTCAGATACCTGTAACTGGACGGAGAAAGGTTCTAGGTGAGTTCAAATAAAGTCGCAGTTGCCCAGCAAGGAGCAGCTTTTAATGTTTACACTGCCAGCAATGGTAGAAGATGTTTATTTTCTCTGTCTGTATCCAGTCTGAGGGAGTGTCCTTGTAAAGTGTATAATTTGTGACCTTGATACCTAAAATTTGAACGTGGTTGCACAATTTTTTCTCTTTAAATGCTCCAATTCTTAACAATTGTCTCCCTTGAGGTTAACAAAAAGCTTTTTTTTTCTGTTGCTGTTTCAAGTGATGCGATTGTTTTTGGCCAACTCTGCCAGTCCCAGCAGGCTGAGCGGAGTGCTGAGGAGATCGGATTGTACACTCCAGGTTCCCTGTGTGTACAAACTGATACTCTGTGCAGCACCTTCACATCAGCTAATTATAGTCATGCATTGTATAGCAGAGCAAGCCTTTTCAACGAGGAGATCAAGCGAACAATGTCTGCTTGGTTCTCTCACTCCTTTACTTTTTTCTTTAATCATTCTCGGGATCTGTGCGTTGCTGGCAAAGTCGACATTTATTGCCCATCCCTAGTTGTCCCAAGAAGGAGGTGGTGGGCCACCTTGAATTGCCACATGTAGCGGTTTGATGCAATTGAGTGGCCACTTCAGAGTCAACCACGTTGGTGTGGGACATATAGGCCAGACTAGGAAAGGACAGCAGGTATTCTTCCCTAAAGAAGATTAGTGAACCAGTGGGTTTTTATGATAATCTGACAGCTGCATAATCACTTTGGCTGTTACCAACTTTTTTATTTCCAGATTTTTGCATTGAATTCAAATTCTCAAATCTGTGATTTGCACTTTCGTTCTCTAGATTATTAATCTGGACCTCTGGATTACTAGTCTATTAACATAATCACTACGCTAATGTACCCCATGTATGCTATTCTGTGACCAACTTGGCAATGACTTGCTAGGAAGCTTGTACCTTCGGGGGTAAGCAAGGACTGTCCCAGTTTGACTCTGCTCTTTAATTTTCTTACTGCCTCTTGCTGATGTCCCTAACAGCCCTTCTGAGGTGGGAACTCATGCTACAGAATTATACACTGGTCTACGACCAGCCATTATCCCGATCTGCTCAGTACTTTTCAACTTTAAACCATTTAGAGAGTGAGGCTCTTACGCTAATTGTGACTCTGAACTGTGACTGGGCCACAGTGGGGAGGGGTGAGGAAGAGAGCACGAGAGGGAGAAAGGAAGTACTTGCATTTACGTAGAGCCTTTCACAATGTCCCAAAGCACTTTACAACCAATGAAGTACTTCTTGAAGTGTAGTCACTGTTGTAATGTAGGAAACACGGCAGCCAATTTGCACACAGCAAGATCCCACAAACAGCAACGTGATAATGATCAGATAATCTGTTTTGTTAGCGATGTTGGCTGAGGGATAAATATTGGCCAGGACACTGGAGAGAACTCACCTGCTCTTCTTGGAAATAGTACCACCTGAGAGGGCAGACCTGGCCTTGGTTTAATGTCTCATCAAGGACAGCACCTCAGACAGTGCAGCACTCCCTCAGTACTGCACTGGAGTGTCAACGTAGATTTTGCGCTCAAGTTTCTGGTGCAGGACTCGAACCTACGACCTTCTGAGTCAAAGACGTGTGTGCTACCACTGAGCCACGGCTGACACCTGCCAGAAAGGGGGTGAGAGAGAATATCCCAATTTGTAGAACAGTTACATTTTTCAAATGGGTAAATACGAACCAGTGTGAAATGTGGATTCTTTTTATTGATCTGGCTGAGCTTGCAAACACTGCTGTGTGATTGGGAATTCATCTCTGTGAAGCTCTTTAATTTTGGCAGAGCATGTTGGTATAGTTCCAATATTTGGCTACAGTTGCAGCCTACAAGTTGCAGATGTGGGATGCCTTTGAGTGTCATTCACTCTGAGGCTTGTCAGGAGAGGATTGCCCAAATATGTGAACTGCAGGAGTTGGGAAACTGGACGGGGTTATGAGGCATGCAAACCCAGGTGGCCTTTTGGTCTTCGCTGTACTGCCCGTGCCTCTGAATCGCTTCTGTTTGTTTTGGAGGGGAGTCCTGCGTTTCCCTGAGATTTTGGTGCTTCCTTTAGACACCCTAAAGCCTGGAGTATCAAAGTTGCTAGGAGCGAATAGATAACGGAGAAAAAAATTATCTTTTAATTACCTGGACTTTTTATCTGGCCAAACAGGCCCAAATCCAGACAATTTAAGGATAATGATGGAGTGGTTCCAGGCCACCTCCAATGCCCTATGTCCGGCTGCTGAAAGATGCAAGGCCCAGCCTATTTTTCACTTCCTTTCCTTCCCATCCCCAAAAGCATAATGATGCCACAATCTTGCTTCGTGCTCAGCCCAGCTGGAATCTGGGATTGAATGGAGTCGCGGGATTTAACCTCTATATCTTCCTACTCCTTGGCATCCTGTGTTAGTGCCACTGATCGAGGGAGCAAGTTTGAGGTAACTTTAATATAAACTTTGGTAATTCAAGTTATGAAATCTTTTTTTGTTGCTCAAATGGGAAATAAATTCTCTGTACTCGCTGTTGCCTGAATAATTTCAAACGCTCTCCGATTCCGCCGTCTCTTCCTCGTGTGGTTCCGAGGTGTTCCCAGTCCTCTGATGCCTCACCCAAGTGGCTAGTCTCGACTGAGTTAAGCCAACTCAACACAGATTGGGAATTGAAGCTGGGACCAGCTATTCTGCATCGTACTGCATCAAGTGATGCCTTTACCCACAAGGCTATCGGGACAGCTGGAACAACCTGTTCCTTCTTTTGGGGTTCAGTGGCTTAATGGCACAAAGTCATTGTGCTGCGTTTCATCATGTGCCAGTATCTTCTGTGCCCTCTTTCCGCTACCCCCCGCCCCCCCCCCCCCCCCACCTCCAAAAAGCTGTCCGAACAGGTAGCTATCTCAATACTTTGTAACTTAAGCAGACCTTTCCAATATGAGGTCTCTGCAGACAGAATAATTGAATGCAATGCAGATTAAATGAAGTGATTAGGTAGACAGGCAGCCAGTAGGCTCAGTGTCAAACTGATCCAGAAGTGCTGAGGCTTTCTTAAACTAGATCAGCACAACATTCAGATATAATTAATTCAAACCCTGGCCATGCCTCTGCCACAGTCCTTTATCAGCTACTCCTGCTACATTTGATCTCTACATCGGACTTGATGTTCCTGCGAGGCAGTGACACTTGCCATTGTTTAGTTAAGGATCACAATCCCAGTCAATAGTTTGCTTGAGGGGCTGATTCCAGGAATTACATAGAATGTACAGTACAGAAACTGGCCATTTGGCCCAACAGGTTAATCGGTGATTATGCTCCACACAAGCCTCCTTCCTCCCTATTTTATCTGCCCCTAACAGCATTTCCTTCCATTCCTTTCTCCCTCATTTATCTAGCTTCCCCTTAATGCATCTCTGCTATTCGCCTCAACTATTCCTTGTGGTAGCGTGTTCCACATTCTGACACTCTGGGTAAAGAAATTTGTCCTGAATTCCCTATTGGATTTATTAGTGACTATCTTATATTTATGACCCCTATTTCTGGTCTCCCCTGCAAGTGGAAACATCTTCTCTACATCTACCTTATCAAACCCTTTTATTAACTTAAAGACCTCTACAAGGTCACCCCTCAGTCTTTTTTCTAGAGAAAAGAGCCCCAGCCTGCTCCACCTTTCGTGATAGGTATAACCTCTCAGTTCTGGTATCATCCTAATAAATCTTTTCTGCACCTTCTCCAGTGCCTCTATATCTTTTTTATAATATGGAGACCAGAACTGTTCACAGTACTCCCAAGTGTGGTCTAACCAAGGTTCTATACAAGTTTAACATAACTTCTCTGCTTTTCAATTCTATCCCTCTAGAAATGAACCCCAGTGCTTGATTTGCTTTTTTTTATATAGCCTTATTAATCTGCGTCGCTACTTTCAGTGATTTGTGTATCTGTACCCCCAGATCCCTTTGTTCCTCTACCCCATTTAGACTGTTATTATCCAAGCAATATGTGGACCCCTTATTCTTCCTACCAAAATGTAATACCTCACACTTATTTGCACTCATTTGCCAATTACATGCCCATTCTACAAGTTTATTAATGCCTTCCTGTATTTTGTCGCATCGGTATTAACTATACCCTCCAATTTGGAGTCGTCCGTAAATTTAGAAAAATTGAACTTCCGATTCTCGAGTCCAAATCGTTTATGTAAATGGTGAATAACAGTGGCCCCAGCACCGACCCTTGTAGAACACCATATCCCACCTTTTGCCAGTCTGAGGAAGTACCTTTCAACCCCTACACTCGGTTTTCTGTTTTGTAGCCAACTTACTATCCATTCTGCTACTTGTCCCCTGACTCCACATGCTCTGACCTTAGTCATGAGTCTATCATGCGGTACCTTATCAAAGGCCTTTTGAAAATCCAATTATATTACATCTTCTGCATTACTCTTATCTATCTTTTCTGTTACTTCAAAGAATTCAAAAGGTTGGTCAAGCATGACCTTCCCTTGTGAAATCCATGCTGATTATTCTTTATTATATTTTCAGTTTCTAGATATTTTTCTATTACATCTTTGAGTAAGGATTCCATTATCTTTCCTACCACCGACGTTAAGCTAATTGATCGACAGTTCCCTGGACTGGTTCTGTCTCCCTTTTTTAAATATAGGAATCACATTAGCTGTCCGCCAGTCCTCTGGCACTATTCCCTTTTCTAATGAATTTTTATATATATGTAATAGTGCCTCTGCTATCTCTTCCCTAACTTTTAATATGCACGGATGTAATCCATCCAGACCAGGGGTTTTATCCTCTCTATGTTTGATTAGATTATAAATTATCTTCCTCCCCTTTCTATTTTATGTCTTTATCTCTTTTGAACTCTTATTCTAAAGTCATGTCCACCATGTTATACTGAGGCAAAGTAATTATTTAATATTTCTGCCATTTCGCTGTCATTACCTGTGAGTTTATCGTGTGTATCTCTTCGTGGCCCCATCCCTATTCTGGCTTTTCTTTTGTTATTTATGTCTCTGTAGAATACTTTACTATTTCTTTTTATATTCCTTGATAATTTAATTTTGTAGTTTCTTTTTGTCTTCCTAATTAATTTTTAACTTCTTTCTTAACCATTTCATATTCCCTTTTGCCATCCTCTCCTTTATTGTCTATGTACTTGGTGTGTGCCTTTTTCTTTCAGTTTTACCCTTATTATTATTGGCTAGTTTGTTCTTGTTTTTTATTGGTATATAGTTCTCCTCAACTCTATTGATCGTTTTTAAATGTTTCCCACTGCTGTTCTATTTCTTTGTTTATCAGTAAATTTTTCCAGTTTATTTTCCCTAGTTCCATTCTCTTTCCCTGAAAGTCAGCTTTTTTCCGATTTATTACTTTGGTCTTTGTCTTACTTCAGTCCTTCTCAATCTTTATCTTAAACCTTATTATGTTATGATCGCTATTGCCTAGATGTTCTCCTGCACTTACTTCTCTGATTCATTTCTGCTTCCTCTTCTTGGGCTTTTTACATACTGCATAAGAAAGGTTCCTGCACACATAAAAACCCCTTTCCCTAAACCCCTTTACCTACCTCTTTTTGCCAGTTTATTTGGGGATAGTTAAAATCTCCCATGATTATTATTCTATGTCCTTTACTCATTTCACATATTTGCTTACATATTTTTTCCTCCACCTCCTCTCCACTATTAGGTGGTCTGTAGTTTACCCCATTAGCGTAATCGATCCATTATCTTTTATTTCAATCCATATGGATTCTGTTTCTAACCTTCTGTTAGTTATGTCTCTTTTTCCTATTGCCATTATGTTATCTTTAATTAATGCAGCTACTCTACCTCCCCCCCCCTTCTTCCTTCCCTGTCCTTTCTGATTATGTTATAACCTGCAATATTTAGTTGCCAGTTCTGTTCTTTATGCAGCCCTATTTCAGTTATTCCTACTTGTATCTGGATCCTCGCTATGGATTATTGGCTCCAGTTCCCCTGTTTTATTTTGGACGCTGTGTACTTGGGTGCAGACAGTTTAATTCGTCTTTAATTATTTTTAAGTCCTTTTTATACATCTATTTTATAACTGTATTTGTTCCTTGACCGTTGATATCATCTTTATTTCTTATCCTGGTCTGACCTTTACACTCATCTCCTGTTTCTTTTATCTTTTAAGCTTCGGGTTTGCTACCAGCTCCCTTCCCCCACCTTGCTAGTTTAAAGCTTTATGCTTTATGCCCTATTTATCCTTTCCACTAGCACTCTGGTCCCATTTCGGTTCAGGTGGAGCCTGTCCCAGCAGTATAGCTCCTTCCTTCCCCAGAACTGGTGCCAGTGTCCCGTGAATTGGGACCCCCTCCTTCCCATCATGCTTTCAGCCACTGAAATCACCTTTCTGATCTGCCTGTCCCTCTGCCAATTAGCACTTTGCTCAGTTGGTAATCCTGAGATTACTACCCGTGAGGTCCTGCTTTTTTAATTTAGTTCCTAGCTTCTGATATTCCTTGAACAGGACCACCTCCTTGTTCCTCTTTATGTCATTGGTGCAACATACTGTCCCGCAGATTAAAGGGGCTCAGTAGGTAGCGCGCTCTACTCTGAGTCCGAAGGATGTGGATTCAGGTCCCATTCTAGAGACTTGAGCACATAATCTAAACTGACACTCCAGTACAGTACTGAGGGAGTGCTGCACTGTCTGGTGCCGTCTTTCAGATGAGACATTAAACCGAGGCCCCGTCTGCCCTCTCAGGTGGACTTAAAAATTCCCACTACGCTACACGAAGAAGAGCAGGGAAGTTCTCCCCGGTGTCCTGGCCAATATTTATCCCTCAACTAACATCACTAAAAACAGACTATCTGGTCATTATCTCATTGCTGTTTGTGGAACCTTGAGTGCAAATTGGCTGCTGCGTTTCCCTACATTACAGCATATTTCCCCTTGATATCTTTCACGTTAGTTAATCCATTAACGCAATTTACATAATCAGTCTCTGCTGATCTACCCCTGAAAGTACTTAAAATCCTACCAGGTGCCATTTCTTCATAAACCAGCGTGTGTGTTCCACTTGATCAGGCAGGAGAGTTTTGTGCAACATTCTAATGAGGCATTGCGAGGGCGTTAAATCCTGAACTGCTTTTTGTCCGCAAACGCTAGCTGTCGATGTAAAATGCTGCAGATTGGCATTGATGAGCACTATTGAGAATTCGGCTCCATTTTGTAGGGAATCATGAATACGGACACATGTCCAACTGTTAAGTGATCAGTCTTGGAAGAGGCCCCGGTGATACAGCAGTTGAATGCACAGATTGATTGCCACAAAGGGTTAGAATTCCAGTTTGGGCTATAGATTTCCACTTGTGCCCATGTTACTTTTGCCTGTGGGGGAGGGGTGGTGGTGAATGAGATTAAAAATGCTGCCTTTCTCTCTGTTAGATTATATTCCCTGCAGACAATGCCGCTTTGCGTTTGAGTAAGGGGAAGCTAGATAGGTACATGAGGGAGAAAGGAATAGAAAGATATGGTGTTAGTCAAAGAGGGGTGGGAGGAGGTTCGTGTGGAGCATAAAAACCGGCATGGATCTGTTGGGCCGAATGGCCTGTTTCTGTGCTGTACATTCTATGTATTCTGTATACCCAAGGTGTTTGAGAAGTACTGCTCTGCGCCATCTTGGTGCCTTTACGCGCGCTGAAATTTGGTGAGTGCACCGCGGGCAATGACATCATCAACTTTGCCACGGCATAAAATAAATGGTCAACATTAAATGTCGTTTTACTGGAGGATTTTTGCACTCTTGTAGTCGGACAGACTTGCATGTTATGTGCCCAGGAATTCCTGGCGGTTGTACTTAACAGAGCAGTTATTCTTGGTTCACTTACCTGCCACTGGGTGCCTGTTCTCAAGCCGTTTAGAGGACCAAGGTGATCAGGTGGTTAAGCATACGCAGAAAAGAATTGCAGGGTATTCTTGGGTGACCTCAGGAGAAGCACCAAGGTATGCAAGAACGGCTGATTTTTCTCAGCAAATGCTGACAAGAGGACATGTTTGCTATGTATGATCGCCATGCTCAACACTTAGCAGGTTTGACAATGAACCTTTCATCTCCTTGTATATCTGCCCTAAATCTGGTCCCCATTTTGCTTTTCAAACCACTTTGCTTCAATTGCAAAACCCGGACTCTTTGATTAGAAGAGATGTACAGATGCTTTCAATTTCGTGTCAGGGAATAATCAGCATGCTGTCGGATCAAAGCGAATGGAACACATATTTTTCCCTGAATAATGCATTAAACAAGAATAAGAACCTCCAATGAAAAATTCCCTCCAGCGATAGTAAAACAGGGATTAGGTCTATATTGTGCAGCAATTATTCCTGCTACCAGCTGCTTGATCACAAGCCAGTGTGGGACGTGTGCAAAAGAGAATTGCCGGACATTCTGGGACATGTGGCCAAGCAGTATGGGCACACTGATTTCTTTTCTGTCAACCAATGCAGGCAAGCGGACAAAAGTCTGCAATCACTGACTGATGTAAGTAGATAGCTAAAGCAGCGTACCAAACAGCTCATTTTAGCTGCCATTTAATTGACGGTTTCACATTGATGCAAAGCCGTTTAGGGTAAATGTTCCCCCCCCCCCCCCCCCCCCCCCTCCGCAATGATGGCATGGACTCTGATTCCTGAGCCGATGAAATCCAAGCAATGTGAAACCTGGTTCAGGAGGCCCTTTCACAGTGGTTTGAGTTAGCACCAGGTGCAGTATCACACCAGCTCAGTGGAATGCTGCCTTTTGAAAGTGCACAGGTAGCCTGTTGGACCTTTTGGTGCTGCAGAAACTTGCTTTGCAATGTTGTAACCTTAGTACAGAGCAGGTACTCCTGTCTGCTTGCTGCCAACATTTAAAATTAGCCTCCCTAGCAGCGAAACTTTGTATAAGCCCAACATTTATGCAGACATCCGCGTTGTCACTACCTTCAGAGCGACACACGGTTGACTATGTAACTCTGATCTGTCAACTGCACATCTCACTCCACAGCTAATGGTCAGGTATCAGTAGCTGCAATACAACTTCAGCCTTCGCCAATATGCATCGACTGGGTTCAAAGCAATCTGACCCAAAAAAAACTATGTACTTAATACAGAATTGGTTAATTGCTAGTGTTTTTTTTCTAGATAAATATATTAGTGGGTTTGCTGAGGCATTGTTCATGGTAGGTCAGTGGATAGGGTCGTGTGCTTGTGTTCATGTTTATCTCTGATCTTTGTGTATTTCTCAACTTTCCTGCTCTTATCCATGTGATCCTTTTCTGCTTCTTTCTAATTTTTTCTTCTTGTCTTCATTTGTATCAGGTAGGAGCTGGTTAGTGGTATGATGGGGAAGGGAGCTGCTGAGGTTTGTAGGTCGTATTCTCCATGGGATACTGTGGCTTGTAAGCCTTGGTGGCTCCCTTCATATCGCCTCCCAATTCACTCCGATGTTGCGTCGCACAGTGCTGCATCTTCCTACTACACGCTCCTCACAACCAAGTCCCTGTCACTCTACCTGGGTGCTCCTATTCTGCCCTTGACCCTTTGCCTTTACGTTACGATGTCACGTGCTGTATCCTCAGCTGTGGCTCAGTGGGTAGCCCTCTCGCTTCTGACGCAGTAGGTCATGGGTTCAAGCCACACTGCAGAGACTTGAGTGCACAATGTAGGCTGACGCTCCAGTTCAGTACTGTTGGAAGTGCTGCCTGTAGGATGAGACGTTAAACTGAGGCCCCGTCTGCCCCCTCAGGTGGATGTAAAAGATCCCACTGCACTATTTCGAAGAAGAGCAGGGAAGTTCTCCCCTGTGTCCCGGCCAATATTTATCCCTCAACCAACATCACTTTTTAACAAAAAACAGATGATCTGGTCACTATCTCATTGCGGCTTGTGGGACCTTGCTGTGCGTAAATTGGCTGCCACTTTCCCATTACAAGAGGGTCCACACTTCAAAAGTACTTCATTGGCTGTAAAACGCTTTGGGACTTCCTGAGGTGGTGAAAGGTGCAATAGAAATGCAAGTCTTTTTTTTAACCCCGTGTTGCCCGTCATGCCGCTCTGCCAGTTGCCCTCACCCAACCCATCCACTCCCTTTCATTACCCATTGTATGTGGTTGCCTTCTCAATTCATTTGATCTCCAGTTGTCAGGCTCCCCCCCCCTCTTCTCCCCCCCCCCCCCCCCCCCCCCCATATCATTTGCTGACCACTTATCGTTTTATCCTGTGCATCTCCCACCCTGCATGCCCTCAGCCTGTCTCCCCATCCACTCATCCTCTCCCTCCTGAGCCCCAGCCCCTTGCCTGCTCGGCCCCATCCCCTGGCAATTTAACCCTAATTTCCCCCTCCCTTCCCTCTCACTACCTTACTAAGCCCTGATTAAAATAAAGTCAGCAAAGGAAGAGGGACTGCAAGCTTGAATAGACAACTTAACTTAAAAGTCATTTAAATTTTAAAAACCAGCCAATTTGCACAGCCCTGCTCCTGAAACATGCCTTGGAGGTGGTGCAACGAAGGTTCACTAGATTGATTCCTGGGTTGAGAGGGTTGTCCTATGAAGAGAGGTTGAGTAGAATGGGCCTATACTCTCGAGTTCAGAAAAATGAGAGGCGATCTCATTGAAACAAATAAGATTCTGAGTGGGCTTGACAGAGTAGATACTGAGAGATTGTTTCCCTTGGCTAGAGAGTCTAGAACTAGGGGCCATAGTCACAGGATAAGGGGTCGGCCATTCAAGACTGAGATGAGGAGGAATTATCTTCATGCAGAGGGTTGTGAATCTTTGGAATTCTCTACCCCAGAGGGCTGTGAATATATTCAAGGCTGAGGTAAATAGATTTTTGGATCCTAGGGGAATCTAGGGATATAGGGATCGGGCGGGAAAGTGGAGTTGAGGTTGAAGATCAGCCATGATCTGATTGAATGGCGGAGCAGGCTCGAGGGGCCATATGGCCTACTCCTGCTCCTATTTCTTGTGTTCTTATGAAAAGAATAATTGGGGGAAGAAAAATTATTTAAATTGCGCCTCCATTTGGGTCTCCTGCTTTGCTCCTGCCCTCTTGAACTAGTTTTGATTATTTAAAGGGGTCGGAGAGGAATCAGCCTGATTTTTTTTTGCCCCCTAATTGGTCTGAGTTTCTAGCTGTTTGCCTCTCCTGGGAGGTCACTTGGCTCTGGGTGGGTGGGGAGTGTCTGTACTGTGATCCATGGGGCACCACAACTATATGGAACAGGCCGGATGGACCAGAGGGTCTTTTCCTGTCCATCATTTCCGTATGCTTCTACGTAACCCGCACACTACAAATCTTTTTTTGAATAAGGCATTATCTATTTTCCATGTCTATGCCTCATGATGCACAGTATTGAAAGTTTTTTGATGAATTTTCATTGTGTAAAGTCAAAACTCTAATTCACCTCTCTTCCTCTCTCGCAACAACTCCTCTCCGATTTCAGACGTGGTCAGAGGTGCCAGCTCTGCGTGGAACCTGTCTGTGTGGAATTGGCTTTGCTGCAGTGTTTTTGAAGGCCCATTTTTGAGTGAGACCTCAAGTAGGCATGGCAGGGATAAGAGTGTAAGAAGCTGTTATCTCTTCAACTTGTCACTCAAGGCCTTTCTAGATGATGCAGTGAAAAGGCACCAATTGTTGGGGACTTTCTTCACCCTCGAGTGTGCTCAACAATAGCAACATATAGGATTCTAAGCTGTGTGCTTTCTGACCTCATCCTTTCACTGAAGCAGGTTCGATTTGATTACCATCATATATCATTAATAAGCGTGTCTCAATGTTGTCAAATTTTGTTTGATAACGCTCCTGTGGAGCACCTTGGGATGTTTTGCTACGTTAAAGGTGCAAGTTGTTGTTGTCACCAGGTATATATTATATGTTGGCAATACTGAGCCTAAATCAACACTGTTTAATCCTCTTAATTCAAAGTTTCTTTATTCAAGTTATTTGATGATTCATTTTTTTTAACCACCAAATTCTTACTTTTGTATGATGTAAAGAATCTTCCAATACCAGGTTATAGTCCAACAGTTTTATTTGAAAACCACAGGCTTTCGGAGATTATTTCCTTCGTCAGGTGAGTGAGTGGGATTCCTTGAATGTTTCGCATTTATAGTCAGAGAACAATACCTGGTGATTACAGATAATCTTTCCAACTGCCCGTTGTCAAGGCAATCAAAGTGTTCAGACAGAGATGTTACCTACAGGACTACCGAATATACAAACGGCCAGAGCAAAAGACAGACAGAGAGAGAGAGAGGGCGAAACATCCGAAAGGAAGAGAAAGACCGAGAATGACCCGTTGTATTAAAAACGGATAACTTTTATTCGCTGGTGGGGTTACGTGCAGCGTGACATGAACCCAAGATCCCGGTTGAGGCCGTCCTCATGGGTGCGGAACTTGGCTATCAATTTCTGCTCGACGATTTTGCGTTGTCGTGTGTCTCGAAGGCCGCCTTGGAGAACGCTTACTCGAAGATCGGTGGCTGAATGTCCTTGACTGCTGAAGTGTTCCCCGACCGGGAGAGAACCCTCCTGTCTGGCGATTGTTAATTGCCAGACAGGAGGGTTCCCTCCCAGTCGGGTAACACTTCAGCAGTCAAGGACATTCAGCCACCGATCTTCGGGTAAGCGTTCTCCAAGGCGGCCTTCGAGACGCACGACAATGCAAAATCGTCGAGCAGAAATTGATCGCCAAGTTCTGCACCCATGAGAACGGCCTCAACTGGGATCTTGGGTTCATGTCACGCTGCACGTAACCCCACCAGCGAATAAAAGTTATCTGTTTTTAATACAACGGGTCATTCTCTGTCTTTCTCTTCCTTTTCGGATGTTTCTCCCTCTCTCTCTGTCTTTTGTTCTGGCCGTTTGTATATTCGGTCGTCCTGTAGGTGACATCTCTCTGTCTGAACACTTTGATTGCCTTGACAACGGGCAGTTGGAAAGATTTTCTGTAATCACCAGGTATTGTTCTCTGACTATAAATGCGAAACATTCAAGGAATCTCACCTGACGAAGGAGATAATCTCCGAAAGCCTGTGATTTTCAAATAAAACTGTTGGACTATAACCTGGTGTTGGAAGATTCTTTACATTTGTCAACCCCAGTCCATCACCGGCATCTCCACATCATGGTTACTTTTGTATGTTATTGATGTGATTTAATTCAAATTATTGGATAATTTAAAAAAAAAAGTCCTTTCTTTACTGCTAATTTAAGTACACAGCCTCCTGATAATTCTAAGTGTTGTGGCGTTGTGCTGCTTGTGTGGCTGTCTCATGCTGTATTTACATTGCAGAGCTAACTCCAGTGCTGTAATATAAGGTGAGGGCAGCGCCAGTGCCTCTGGTGGTATGGAGACCCACCTCGAGAGGTAGTTTTTTTTTCCCTTGAGCTGCTGATGGCAAAGTTCTGCCCCAATGTCTCTCAAAAGCTGAACAGTGCAGGCTGCCATTTGTATTCAGCAGGTGAGCTGAACCCTTCTTTCTGCAGTTTGCATCGCTGGCCTGTGTGGTGGTCCTCTTTCCATCAGTGGCAGATTTTAAAAACAGCACGACGGCAATGTAAACTGGGCAAATTCACAGCGCCAGGCACCTCAACGCAATTAGAATGTAAAGGTGCCATTCATTCATCACCTCAAATTGCCGCCATCACTACCCCCACCAGTGACCGACCTGCACTTCATTCTTGTGATCTATGATTCAAAGTGGTCTCCCCAGACACAATCTGAAAATAAACTGCTGGGTGTTTATCACAGCTGAGGCAGTGAAGTTGTGTCTCTTGCACTTAAAAAAAAAACACCACTACGTTTTACTGCAATCCTAATTATGACACATTTACATTAAGTTCATGGAAGCTTCTCGGGGGTGAAATTAATGATGAAGATGAGTGAGACTGATCGGAAATCCATTTAAGCATATGGACATTGCTTTGCAGCAGTTAAATATGTCAAGACAACTATCATTTACAAACCAAAGCGAGTTTCCCCTCCAAATAAGCGAAAACCGATGAGCCTGGATCTGTCGTCCGCCTCGCCTCTTTTCCCTCCCCCACCCCCTAAGTTGCCTCACTTTTTATTGAGCTCAGGTGTAGCCTGAAAACTATTGGAACCCAGAGTAGATTACAACAATGAGTTCTCACCGTCATATTTGGTAGAACTGGAGAGCATGACTTGTGGTGACGGACAGTATTTATAATCATAGAACAGTTACAACACAGAAGGAGGCCATTCGGCCCATCAAGCCCGTGCCGGCTCTTTGTAAGAGCAATCCAGTTAGTCCCCATAGCCCTACAAATTTTTTCCCTTCAAGTCTTTATCCAATTCCTTTTTGAAAGCCATGATTGAATCTGTTTCCACCACCCTTTCAGGCAGTGCATTCCAAATCACAACTACTCGCTGATTGGCAAAAGAACCAAAGGCGACAAGAGGAACAACTTTTTCAATCACCTTAAATCTATGTCCACTGGTTCTTGACCCTTCCGCCAATGGGAACAGTTTCTCTTTATTTATTTTATCAAAACCGGTCGTGATTGTGAACACTTCTATCAAATCTCCACTCAACCGTCTCTGCTCTAAAGAGAACAACCCCAGCTTCTCCGGTTTATCCACGTAACTGAAGCCCCTCATCCCTGGAACCATTCTATAAATCTTTTCTGTAACCTCTCTAAAGCCTACACATCCTTCCTATTGTGCGACGCCCTTAACTGGATACAATACTCCAGTTGTGGCCGAGCCAGTGTTTTATAAAGGTTCAACATAACTTCCTTGCTTTTGTACTCTATGCCTCTAGGATCCCATATGCTTTTTTAACTGCTTTCTCAACCTGCCGTGCAACCTTCAAAGATTTGTGCACATGTACCCCCAGATCATAAATGATTGGCTATTCCACGCACCAGTCATTCCTTTGAGAAATATCAGTTGTATGTTAACTGACGCAGTTTAGTCACTTCCACAGCAAGCTATAAACCAAACTATCCAAGCATTTTCAGCAGGGTGGGGGAAAATGTACAAGGGGAAAGGTCCATGATCCTGATCCATGACAGGAAAATGTTGTGTCAACACCCGATTCCCCAAATAGCTTACAGCTCAACAAATGTTAAATAAATTAAGTTTTTTTTTACTGTCTATACTGGTACCTTTTTTAAAAAAAAACTCACAACAAAATTAGTACCAATTAGTACATGGTTGGTTTACTGGTTAAATTTGCTGCCTGCTGTGATTCTGAATCAGAGGAAAAAAAAAATCCACTGTTCAGTCCCCAGAGTTAACTGATTTCAGCGAAGATGGTGATAGTGGGGCCATGTTTGGTCCCACAAAAAGCAGTGAGATAATGCCCAGATGACCTGGACTTTTTTTTTAAGTGATGGTAGTTGAGGGATAATGTTGTCCAGAACTCCTATTGGAAAAACCTAGATGAAGGCCCACAGTACAGGATACCACGCACATT
This sequence comes from Heptranchias perlo, assembly GCF_035084215.1. Classification (NCBI taxonomy): domain Eukaryota; kingdom Metazoa; phylum Chordata; class Chondrichthyes; order Hexanchiformes; family Hexanchidae; genus Heptranchias; species Heptranchias perlo. Next base: position 69,059,938 of record NC_090338.1, on the reverse strand, counting down.
CAAGAAAAGAATATGAGAGAAGATGAAATAATTCCATAACGAGAGATTAGAGGACACCAAGCCTGGGTTTTGAAAGCCTTCAGATCGTAGGCGGAAGTTCTAACAACAGCTTGCGTTTAATAGGGTGTAGTTGCATTTAATTAAAGGTGTATAGATATAGCAATGGAGAATATAACAAATAGAAAACTTAAAATGTCTAGCATAAGTGTGAAAAAATGACCCCCTTTCTGATCACAATAAATTGGTGCAGCTTTCAAAAACAAACGATGGACCAGACTAATCTAATCTTGGGATTCAGATCACTGTTATAAACTGCTTGATCAACAGTGGACTGAATAAGTGGGAGAAACTATGACTGGGTAGATGTGGGTATGGTCTGACGCCAGAGTGGGAGATTCAATTACTACCTTTCAGTTGCTTTCCAGGTATCAATAACCTTCTCTATAATTTGCATTGTTGCCAAGTCGCTGAATAAATTGTGCAGGTACATTGAGATGCAGCAATTTGTAAACTGTCGTGTTCAATTGTAAGCTATAATTAGACACTGGACGGGTCAGCTCATACAGAAAGGCTGCTTGGGCAAGTTAACCCATTATTCACCTGTTACCGGCTTCTTGCTGTTCTAGTTTGGGAAGATGTGTGATTGAATCTGAATTGCGAGACCCCTAAAGGTTGGGTAGTGATTCAAGCTGTAGTCATGCCCAGAGGTTTAAAACACACGAATGCAATAAGAGAAAACCGCTCGACCCTCGGCCTCTGCGTCACCCAAGATGCCTTTCTCCAAATTTTCTGTCTCTTTCCCCCTCCAGCTCACCCCCGAAGGCGCTGACTTATGCTGGGGGTAGGATCACAAAGGGTCTGTGTACCTGTGGCCATTCTCTGTGTGAAACTAGATGGTGAAAGTTGACGTGCTGTTCAACCACAGAGAGCATCACAGCTGGCCTGATCCTGTCTTAACCTTCAGCTCATGTATTTTCCAAGAGGAGTAGCAAGCAGTAGTGGGAGCCCAGCCTGATTTTTTTTGTTGTTTCATTTTTCTCTCTCCATCCCAGGACACCTGTACTGCATTTCTGGTTGGGATCAGCCAGTTCCGTAAACAGTGCACATTCTTCTGTGTGGCTCAGTTTCTCACTCTGCAGTTTTACCCACTTGGCCATCAGGGAGCTGTTTTTAATCTTTTTATTAAACAAAGGCAAAAGTCCAGATCTTTCCTCTCCCTGCTAAATCGTCCCATTTCATTTTGAGTCCCATAATTGTAAGTTTTTAAGTAGTTACTTGATAAACCTTTCAATTTGTTGCGCTTTCGGTTTGTAATCACATGCTACATCTCTAGATTGACTTCGACCAGTTAGTTCCCTTTGGCTCAGTTGACAGTACTGTCACCTGTTGGTCAGAGGTTGCAGGTTCAAGGCCGACTCCAGGATTTGGAGCACACAGTTTAGGCCTAGAATTTGCTGGAATGGGGCATCTCGCGGCATGCCCCGTGAGTTGGATTTTTTTCCTCACCGTTCAGCTCAAAAAACTTTTGTGCTGCAAACTGCTGAAAGTGCGAGGTCAACGGTACATCTGGGACCTTAGTGAACGACGGGACCAAAGGATAGAGAAATACAGAGGAAGGATGGAGGTGAATTAAAGTCAAATTAGATACAGAAAGAGAAATAGAGAGTGAAAGAGAGATTGGATTAAGAGAGAGGGAAAAAAAGAGACAATGGAAAAGCTAGCAAAAAATTAACATTTTTAATAAACCTCCTAAGAACAATTTACTACCTGCAGGAATGAGACGCCACAGTTTCAATTGTTCCCTTTTTGGGCCAGAATGGTTGAGTAATTAAAGGGTTACCATTAAAAGGGTCCTTACACTGTTAAGTACCAGCCCTAACTTTCTGCAGCTAATTCGTATTTACAGTGCAAATCCAGCAATTTCTTGAAACTCCTGGGGAGGTCGATGGAGAGATCCCGTTTTCACAAGGTTAACGGCGGAGCGGTGCAAATCGTCCAGCAATTTTTGGCAATTCGCAACTCACAGGGTTTCTCTTCTAGACACACATTGCTGGATTTTTTTACATGCCAGCAACAGCCCGTGCATTAAACTTGCTGTTATTTTCCCAGCTCACTCTGGGCCCTGGGTTGGTACTGAGACAGTGCAGCAGTGTCAAAGGTGCCAGGCTTTGGATGAGGCTTTGAACTTGGTTCTGGTGATTTCGGAGGACATTCAAGATCCCTTGGTGCTATTCGAAGAGGTGCAAGCAGTTTTTCCCTGTGTCCAGGCCAACATTACCTCAATCAAAAGCAAATGAAATGGTCATTTATCTCATTGCTTTTTGTGGGTTCCTGCTTTGGGCAGAATGGCTGTCCGCACAAATCGCTGCATTTCATAGTTATTTATTGTATTTTTTTTATTCATTCATGGGATGTGGGCGTCGCTGGTAAAGCCAGCATTTATTGCCCATCCCCAATTGTAATATTTCCAAGTTTGCTGATGACACAAAACTAGGTGGGAATATGAGTTGAGATGGATGCAAAGAGGCTTTAAGGGGATATAGCCAGGCTAAGTGAGTGGGCAAGAACATGGCAGATGGAATATCATGCGGAAACTTGTGAAATTATCCACTTTTGTAGGAAAAACAGAAATGCAGAGTATTTTTTAAATGGTGAGAGATTGGGGGAAATGTTGATGTTCAAAGGGACCTGGGTGTCCTTGTACATGAGTCACTGAAAGCTAACATGCAGGTGCAGCAAGCAATTAGGAAGGCAAATGATAGGTTGCTCTTTATTACAAAAGGATTTGAGTGCAGAAGTAAAGATGTCTTACTGCAATTGTATAGGGCCTTGGTGAGACTGCATCTGGAGTATTGTGTACAATTTTGGTGTCCTTACCTAAGAAAGGATATACTTGCCATAGAGGGAGTGCAACGAAGGTTCACCAGACTGATTCCTGGGATGGCGGGATTGTCGTATGAGGAGAGATTGAGTAGACTAGGCCTGTATTCTCTAGAGTTCAGAAGAATGAGAGGTGATCTCATTGAAACATACAAAATTCTTAAAAGGGCTCGACAGGTTTAGATGCAGGGAGAATGTTTCCCCTGGCTGGGGAATTTAGAATCAGGGGTCACAGTCTCAGAATAAGGGGTCGGACATTTAGGACTGAGATGAGGAGAAGTTTCTTCACTCAGAGGGCGGTGAATCTTTGGAATTCTCTACCCCAGAGGCTGTGGAGGCTCAGTCATTGAGTACATTCAAAACAGAGATCGATAGATTTCTAGATATTAAAGGCATCAAGGGATATGGGGATGGTGCCGGAAAATGGCGATGAAGTAGAAGATCAGCCATGATCTTGTTCAATGGCAGAGCAGGTTCGAGGCCGGACAGCCTACTGCTCCTATTTCTTATGTTCTTAATTGCCCTTGAGAAGGTGGTGGTGAGCTGCCTTCTTGAACCGCTGCAGTCCATGTAGTGAAAGTACTCCCATGGTGCTGTTAGGAAGGGAGTTCCAGGATTTTGACCCAGTAACGATGAAGGAACGGCGATATATTTCCAAGTCGGGATGGTGTGTGGCTTGGAGGGGAACGTGCAGGTGGTGTTGTTCCCATGTGCCTACTGCTCTTGTCCTTCCAGGTGGTAGAGGTCACTGGTTTGAGAGGTGCTGTCGAAGAAGCCTTGGCGAGTTGCTGCAGTGCATCCTGTGGATGGTATACACTGCAGCCACGGTGGGCCGGTGGTGAAGGGAGTGAATGTTTAGGGTGGTGGATGGGGTGCCAATCAAGCGGGCTGCTTTGTCCTGGATGGTGTTGAGTTTCTTGAGTGTTGTTGGAGCTGCACTCATCCAAGCAAGTGGAGAGTATTCCATCACACTCCTGACTTGTGCCTTGTAGATGGTGGAAAGGCTTTGGGAAGTCAGGAGGTGAGTCACTCGCCGCAGAATACCCAGCCACTGACCTGCTCTTGTAGCCACAGTATTTATGCGGCTGGTCCAGTTTAGTTTCTGGTCAATGGTGATCCCCAGGATGTTGATGGTGGGGGATTTGGCGATGGTAATACTGTTGAATGTCAAGGGGAGGTGGTTAGACTCTCTCTTTTTGGAGACGGTCATTGCCTGGCACTTGTCTGGCGCGAATGTTACTTGCCACTTATGAGCCCAAGCCTGGATGTTGTCCAGGTCTTGCTGCATGTGGGCTCGGACTGCTTCATTATCTGAGGCATTGCGAATGGAGCTGAATACTGTGCAGTCATCACTGATCATCCCCACTTCTGACCTCATGATGGAGGGTAGGTCATTGATGAAGCAGCTGAAGATGGTTGGGCCTAGGACACTGCCCTGAGGAACTCCTGCAGCAATGTCCTGGGGCTGAGATGATTGGCCTCCGACAACAGTTACCATCTTCCTTTGTGCTAGGTATGATTCCAGCCACTGGAGAGTTTTCCCCCTGATTTCCATTGACTTCAATTTTACTAGGGCTCCTTAGTGCCACACTTGGTCAAATGCTGCCTTGATGTCAAGGGCAGTCACTCTCACCTCACCTCTGGAATTCAGCTCTTTTGTCCATGTTTGGACCAAGGCTGTAATGAGGTCTGGAGCCGAGTGGTCCTGGCGGAACCCAAACTGAGCATCGGTGAGCAGGTTATTGGTGAGTAAGTGCCGCTTGATAGCACTGTCGACGACACCTTCCATCACTTTGCTGATGATTGAGAGTAGACTGATGGGGCGATAATTGGCCGGATTGGATTTGTCCTGCTTTTTGTGGACAGGAGACACCTGGGCAATTTTCCACATTGTCGGGTAGATGCCAGTGTTGTAGCTGTACTGAAACAGTTTGGCTAGAGGCGCAGCTAGTTCTGGAGCACAAGTCTTCAGCACTACAGCCGGGATATGTTGTCGGGGCCCATAGCCTGTGCTGTATCCAGTGCACTCGGCCGTTTCTTGATATCACGTGGAGTGAATCGAATTGGCTGAAGATTGGCTTCTGTGATGGTGGGGATATTGGGAGGAGGCTGAGATGGATCATCTACTCGGCATTTCTGGCTGAAGATGGTTGCAAACGCTTTGGCCTTGTCTTCTGCACTCACTACCTAAGAACATAACGTAAGAAATAGGTGCAGGAGTAGGCCATATGGCCCCTTGAGCCTGCTCCGCCATTCAATCAGATCATGGCTGATCTTCAACCTTGCTCCACTTTCCCGCCCGATCCCCATATCCCTGATTCCCCAGAGTCCAAAAATGTATCTATCTCGGCCTTGAGTATACTCAGTGACTCAGCATCCACAGCCCTCTGGGGTAGAGAATTCCAAAGATTCACAACCCTCTCAGTGAATAAATTCCTCCTCATCTCAGTCTTAAGTGGCCAACCCCATATCCTGCGTCTATGCCCTCCTTGTTCTAGACTCTCCAGCCAGGGAAAACAACCTCTCAGCATCTACCCTGTCAAGCCCCCTCAGAATCTTGTATGATTAAATGAGATCATGTCTCATCCTTCTAAACTCCAGAGAGTACAGGCCCATTCTACTCAACCTCTCCTCATGGGACAACTCATCCCAGGAATCAATCTAGTGAACCTTCGTTGCACCGCCTCTAAGGCAAGTATATCCTTCCTTAGATAAGGAGACCAAAACTGTAGCCAGTACTCCAGGTGCCAAAGCCCTGTACAATTGTAGTAAGACTTCCTTACTCTTGTACTCCAACCCCCTTGCAATAAAGGCCAACATGCTACTTGCGTTCCAAATTGCCTGCTGTACCTGAATGCTAACTTGTTGTGTTTCTTGCACCAGGGCACCCAAGTTTCTCTGGACACCAACATTTAATAGTTTCTCACCATTTAAAAAATATTCTGTTTTTCTATTCTTCCTACCAAAGTGAATAACCTCACATTTCCCCACATTATACTCAATCTGCCACCTTCTTGCCCACTCACTTAACCTGTCTATATCTTTTGCAGACTGTATCCTCCTCACATGTGGAGTAGTTTGAGATGTTTGAGAGATAAGGTGCTATATTAATGCAAGTTTCCCTGTTTTAAAAGCTATCTGTATGTAATCATTATTTTCATGACTCAGTTCTACAGGTCTGTCCATAATAGATTGTTACAGGAAACGTGATTGCACTGGAGAGGGTACAGAGAAGATTTATGAAGATGTTGCCAGGACTGGAGAATTTTAGCTATGAGGAATGATTGGATAGGCTGGGGTTGTTTTCTTTGGAACAGAGGAGGCTGAGGGGGTGATTTAATTGAGGTGTATAAAATTATGAGGGGCCTAGACAGAGTGTATAGGAAGGACCTATTTCCCTCAGCAGAGGGGTCTGTGACCAGGGGGCATAGATTTAAAGTAATTGGTAGAAGGATTAGAGGGGAGCTGAGGAATCAATGGGAATCAGGGGGAAATCTCTCCAGTGGCTGGAGTCATACCTAGCACAAAGGAAGATGGTGGTGGTTGTTGGAGGCCAATCATCTCAGCCCTAGGGCATTGCTGCAGGAGTTCCTCAGGGCAGTGTCCTAAGCCCAAACATCTTCAGCTACTTCATCAATGACCTTCCCTCCATCATAAGGTCAGAAATGGGGATGTTCGCTGATGATTGCACAGTGTTCAGTTCCATTCGCAACCCCTCAAATAATGAAGCAGTCCGAGCCCGCATGCAGCAAGACCTGGACAACATCCAGGCTTGGGCTCATAAGTGGCAGAAAAGTCAATAACCAGAGGGCAGAGATTTAAAGTAATTGGTAAAAGGATTAGAGGGGAGCTGAGGAAAATGTTTTTCACCCAGAGGGTGGTAGGGGTCTGGAATTCACTTCCTGAAAGGGTGGTCGAGGCAGAAACCCTCATCACATTTAAAAAGTACTTGGATATGCACTTGAAGTGCCGTAACCTACAAGGCTCCAGACCAAGTGCTGGTAAATGGGATTAAGCTGGGTAGCTCTTTTTCGACTGGGACGGCATAATGGGCCGAATGGCCTCTTTCTGTGCCATAACTGTTCTATGTTTCTATTGTTATACGCTTGAAGGACCGGTTTGTGGTTTTTAGACTTTAAGTCTTTTTTTAATTGTGTTCCTTAATTTTTTTGCAAAGAATGTTTGATGTTTATTGGTCTATTTTTAGAAACAAATCTTAAGAGTTCAAAGGTCATCGTGTACACATCACGTGAGATGAGCACTGAGGTTGATCAATTTTTGTTAGGCAAGGGTGTTAAGGGTTATGGCGAGTAGATGGATTTAAGATGCAGATCTGCCACGATCTAATTGAATGACGGAACTGGCTCGAGGGCCTGAGTGGCCGACTCCTATTCCGCTGTACACGCCAGCTGTCCCGTTTAATAATGACAGTGAATTAATTTGGCTTTCGTGTTTTATGTGTGTTTAGTTCACTGTGGATTGAAGGTATACCATGCATTGTCACAACACTAAACCAGTACTAAGAGGATAGACAGAGGCTGGGAAGAAGCTGCAGAATTTGAAACTTGACCGTTTGACTCGCATATCATGGCACGTTTTATATTGCAGCGAAAGCAATTCCACAGTGTGGTGTGGCTGCTATTACACTGAATTTGCTCGTTTCCATCACACAGAAATTCTGACAAGGTAACAGGTCATTTGACCCAACCTGTCCGCCTTGGTGTTTATCCTCCACAGGAGCAGTAGTCCTAACACAATGTGCCTGCCCTGTTCTTGTGTCCTTTGATTTGCCTTTCCTTCAACACCTATCGGACCCATTCTTAAATGTTGATACGGTCTCTGTTTCAGTCACTAGCTCTAGTAATGCATTCCACATCCGTACAACACTCCTGCTGCCCAAACCTTCTCTCAACCCGCTTCGGGCAGACAGCTGACCAGCGATGAAAGAAAGACTTGCATTTCTAAAGCACCTTTGACGACCTCAGGATGTCCCAAAGGTTTTTACAGCCAATTAAGTATTTTTGAAGTATAGTCAATGTTGTAAGGTAGGAAATGTGGCAACCAATTTGCACACAGCAAGGTCTCATAAACAGCAATGTGATAATGACCAGATAATCTGTTTTAGGTGTAGGTTGAGGGATAAATATTGGCCAGGACACAGGGAGAAACACCCCTGCTCTTCTTCGAAATAGTGCCATGGGATCTTAAGTCCACCTGAGAGGGTAGACAGGACCTCGGTTTAACGTCTCATCTGAAAGATGGCACTTCTGATAGTGCGGCGCTCCCTCAGTACTGCACTGAAGTGTCAGCTTAGATTTTGTACTCGAGTCTCTGGAGTCACAATCTTCTGACTCACAGGTGAGAGTGCTACCCACTGAGCCACGGCTGACACTCGGGAGTTAAAATACCCTGGGCCTCAAACTTAGGCCTTCGAGTGCATTTCCTGCCCTGCCAGAAACCTGCTCGGGAGTTAAAATCAACCCCCTATTCTTGTTGCACACCATCCCTCATTTTGAAGGAAGCTGCGTAAAGTTTGCAGTATAAAAGGCATCGGTAGCTTGTATGTGCAGCCTAAGTGCTCAGGCCATTAAAAATGGCAGCACCCAGCAATGCCAGAGGGAGGCAATTTATGTTCCTCATCGGCAGCACTTTGTCTTTGGTTAGCCGTTACAAGCTTACCTCATGCAGGTTTCAGTGCTTCACTTGTGCCACCTCATTTATATTACAGACCGCTTCCTAAGGCAGCGCTGTTATCTAGCTGAGGCATTAAATTATTGTAAGTCGGGGCAAATGAGGTGTTTATGTGCCTAGGGTCAAATTAACTTTTAGTGGGACAGTGACTCATCAGAGAGGTTTTAAAGAGAACCATAATCTGATATGAATCACCACTGTGCTGTGTTCTTGGGAGGCAGGAGGTGACCATTGCACTGACATTATTTCATTTTATATGACTTCAGTATTTCTAAAACTTGCACTTGGCTCAATGCCAGAGAACTTCAGCAGTTATCAGTTCAATTGTATTAAAATAACTGCTTTCCTTGGAAAATTATTCAGCTGTGAAGAGCAAAGTGGGGGGTGGGGGGATACTGATTTGCTGCCTGGACGGAAGTAACTAACTTCGTACCATGCAATTTTAAACAGTGTAAAATAATTGATTCAGATTTTACTTGCATGCCTCTGGGGTGGGTGTTGGAGGCACAGATTACATAAGCTGCTGTACAAAATTGTATAACTGCATTTTTCAAACTCAGTGAGTGCCTTGACAGCCACAGATTTGGAATTGTTTCTATCCTAGAGTTGGTACAGCAAACTGACCTCCAGAAAAAATACGCAGTGCGTCCATTTTATTTATAGTATTGTCCGGTGCTTAATAGAATTTTCTCGATAATAGATTTTTTTTTTCTTGCTCTTTTTTTGCCTTTTTCTACCAATTTGCTCCCCTCCCCCCCCCCCCCCAACCCCCAGCTCCACTTCTGAAGACCCCACATACACAATGGCATCTGCATCAAATAAATGATATCTATAGAACTAGAATCATAGAATCGTACAGCACAGAAGGAGGCCATTCTGTCCATCGTGCGTGTGCCGGCTCTTTGAAAGAGCCATCCAAATCGTCCCATTGCCCTGCTCTTTCCCAAATGGCCCTGCAAGTTTTTCCTTTTCAAGTATTTATCCAATTCCCATTTGAAAGTTACTATTGAATCTGCTTCCACCACCCTTTCAGGCAGTGCATTCCAGATCATAACAACTCGCTGCATTAAAAAAAATTCTCCTCATCTCCCACCTGGCTTTTTTGCCAATTTCCTTAAATCTGTGTCCTCTGGTTACCGACCCTCCTGCCAGTGGAAACAGTTTCTCCCTCTCAACTCTTTCAAAATCCCTCATAACTATTCCACATACAAGTAGAATTACTTACCACCAGTATCTAAAAGATTCAGTACTTTACTTGTAAATCAATAAATTATAATCTACAATGGCTTGCACTTACTACTTCGTTAGTCTGTACCTGTTGTCCCACAGTCAGTCGCATTATATAAATGGTCACAAAGAATTAAGTTGTTCCTTCCTCTTCCCCCCCCCCCCCCCCCAAATGAATTGTGGATGTAGACACCACCCAGAGTAAGATTTAGGCATACAGTCTACAACTCCATGTTCAATTTCCAATGTGTTCTGAGTTAATCACAACTGGAACAAGCAGTCCTTTTTAAAAACAAAAAATCTTCAAAAACAGCGGGAAGTTTGTATTCTAGCATTGGGCAGCTATGCATTAAAGTCGTGGATCGGTTCAGTTATTCCCCATGTCTTTCCTTCCCCCTTTAAAATTAATGTAAACCATTCTGTGGCACCTAATACATTTTTTTTTTAGAGCCCTTGCAACTGAGCACAGTGAAAAGTAATCCGTGCCTTTTATTTCTTTACACTTCGAGATAATTTTCCTAGTTTACAGGTCCAGTTGATGCTGTGTTTTTTTTTAACCTCTCCGTCTTTTGTGCGTTGTTCCTCAGTTCGTCAGCGGTTACTCGTGTTGTTCCACTGAGGCAAATAGATGACGCAAGTCGCAGATTCACTCCTAGTCTGTGCTGAGCCGGCTGTTCTTCAGCGAAGGAAGCAGTAGGAGAACTGTAGTAACTGACCTTGGTCTTGCTGGACTAGCAAAGGAGAAATTGGCCTGAGTTCCCACTTCTGATATGTTATCCAGTGAACTCCACAGGAAACTAGGCATGTACCATCTGCAGACACTAGGTGAGAATAAAAAGCAGGACCTCAAGGGTGGTAATCTTGGGATTACTACCTAAGCCACGTGCTAATTGGCTTAGAGGTTAAAGAGATCAGGAAGATGAACGTGTAGCTGAAAGACTGGTGTGGGGAGGAGGGGTTCCATTTCATGGGACACTGGCACCGGTACTGGGACAGGAAGGAGCTGTACCACTGGGACAGGCTCTACCTGAACCAGCGTGGGACCAATGTCCTAGTGAAAAGGATAAATAGGGCTATAGATAGGACTTTAAACTAGTAAGATGGGGGGAGGGATCTGGTGAGAATAACGTAAGTCTGAAGAAAAAAGAAATAGGAGATGAGAGTAAAGGTCAGACCAAGGTAAGGAATAAGGGTAACATACAGAAATAGAACACAGGTACAAAATCACTGTTAAAAATAAAGGGTGGGGAACAATTACTAAAAATAAATTAAATTGCCTGTACTGCAATGTGCACAGCTTCCGAAAATGGGGGAACTGGAAGCAATAATTCATAGCGAGGAGCCAGATGTAGTAGGGATAACTGAAACATGGCTACATAAAGAACAGGACAGGCAGTTAAATATTGCAGGATAGAATGTATTTAGAAAGGATAAGGAAGGAAGGGGGGGTGGGGTAGCTGTACTAATTATAGACAACATAATTACAATAGAAAAAAGGGACATAAGTAACATTAAGATAGAAACCGAATCCATATGGATTGAGCCAAAGGATAGAATCATAGACGTTTACAACATGGAAACAGGCCCTTCGGCCCAACATGTCCATGTCGCCCAGTTTATACCACTAAGCTAGTCCCAATTGCCTGCACTTGGCCCATATCCCTCTATACCCATCTTACCCATGTAACTGTCCAAATGCTTTTTAAAAGTCAAAATTGTACCCGCCTCTACTACTGCCTCTGGCAGCTCGTTCCAGACACTCACCACCCTTTGAGTGAAAAAATTGCCCCTCTGGACCCTTTTGTATCTCTCCCCTCTCACCTTAAATCTATGCCCCCTCGTTATAGACTCCCCTACCTTTGGGAAAAGATTTTGACTATCTACCTTATCTATGCCCCTCATTATTTTATAGACTTCTATAAGATCACCCCTTAACCTCCTACTCTCCAGGGAAAAAAGTCTCAGTCGATCCAACCTCTCCCTATAAGTCAAACCATCAAGTCCCGGTAGCATCCTAGTAAATCTTTTCTGCACTCTTTCTAGTTTAATAATATCCTTTCTATAATAGGGTGACCAGAACTGTACACAGTATTCCAAGTGTGGCCTTACTAATGTCTTGTACAACTTCAACAAGACATCCCAACTCCTGTATTCAATGTTCTGACCAATGAAACCACAAGAAGGCATCGATCACGTTAATAGGTGTATTATACAGACCACCTAATAGCAGAAGGGAAGTGGAGGTAGAAATATGTAGACAAATTTGTGAAATGAGTTTTAAAAAAAAATCAAATAATAATAATGGGATATTTCAACTACGCCCCAAATTAACTGCCGAGAAGAGGTAGGGAAAGGAAAAAAAGGAATGGAGTTTTTACAGTGTGTACAGGACTCCTTTCTCATTCAGTATGTGAGCAGCCCAACAAGAGAGGAATCACTGCTGGATCTAGTAATGGGAAATGAACCAGAGCAGATAAGAGAAGTAAGGGTAGGGGAACATTTAGGCAATAGAGATCACAACATAATAAGGTTTAAAATAATGATTGAGAAAGACAAAGACCAAAGTAACAGATTGGAAAAAAGCTAATTTTGAGGGGATGAGACTGGAACTAGGGCAGATACACTGGAAAAAATTTTTGTCAAAGAGCTAGAACAGCAGTAGGAAATATTTAAAACTGTAATCAATAGAGTTCAGGTGAAATATATTCCTCTAAAAAGCAAGAACAAACTAACCAATAATGAAACACCATGGATGAATAAAGAGATGAGGGTAAAATTGAAACTAAAGGAAAAGGTATACTCTAAATACATGGATAATAAAGGAGAGGATGGCAAAACGGAATATGAAGAGGTTAGGAAAGATGTCAAAAAAGCAAAGAGGAACTACGAGATTAAATTATCAAGGAATATAAAAAGAAATAGTGAAGTGTTCCATAAATAACAAAAGAAAAATGAGAGTTGGGATAGGCCTCTAAGGGATGCACATGATAAACTCACGGGTAATTCCATGTGTGAATCCCTCCAATCAGGTTTCCGCCCTGCCACAGTACTAAAATGGCTCTTGTTAAAGTCACAAATGACATTCTATGTGACTGTACGATGGTAAACTATCCCTCCTCATCCTTCTTGACCTGTCTACTGCCTTTGTCACAGTTGACCACACTGTCCTCCTCCATCGCCTCTCCTCCGTTGTCCAGCTGGGTTGGGACTGTGCTCACCTGGTTCCATTCTTATCTATCCAGTCGTAGCCAGAGAATCACCTGCAATGGCTTCTCTTCCCACTCCTGCACAGTTACCTCTGGAGTCCCCTAAGGATCTATCCTTGGCCCCCTCCTATTTCTCATCTACATGCTGCTCCTCGGCGACATCATCCGAAAACCCAACGTCAGGTTCCACATGTATGCTGACGACACCCAGCTCTACTTCGCCACCACCTCCCTTGACCCCTCCACTGTCTCTCATTTGTCACATTGCTTGTCCGACATCCAGTACTGGATGAGCAAAAATTTCCTCCAACTAAATATTGGGAAGACCAAAGCCGTTGTCTTTGGTCCCCACTGCAAACTCCGTTCCTTAGCCACTGACTCCATCGCTTTCTCTGGCCACTGTCTGAGCCTAAACCAGACCATTCGCTGTTTTGGCGTTCTATTGGACCCTGAGATGAGCTTCTGACCACATATCCACTCCATCACCAAGACCGACTGCTTCCACCTCCGTAACATCGCCCGTCTCTGCCTCTGCCTCCGGTCACCTGCTGAAATCTTCCTCCATGCCTTTGTTACCTCCAGAATGGGCTATACCAATGATCTCCTCGGACCAAGTCCCGTTCTCCCATCACCCTGTGCTTGCTGGCCTACATTGGCTCCCGGTCCGGCAATACCTCGATTTTTAAAATTATCATTTTTGTTTTCAAATCCTTCAATGGCCTCGCCCGTTCCTTTCTCTGTAACCTCTCCAGCTCTCCAACACTCCGAGATTTCTGCGCTCCTCCAATTCTTGCCTCTTGCGCATCCCCGATTTTAATCGCTCCATCATTGGTGGCCGTGCCTTCAGCTGCCTAGGCCATAAGCTCTGGAATTCCATCCCTAAACCTCTCCGCCTCTCTACCTCTCTTCTCTCCTTTAAGACGCTCTTTAAAACCTACCTCTTTGACCAAGCTTTTGGTCATCTGTCCTAATATCTCCTTATGTGGCTCAGTGAGAAATTTTATTTGGTAACGCTCCTGTGAAGTGCCTTGGAATGTTTTATGACATTAAAGGCGCTATATAAATGCAAGTTGTTGTAACAACAGCAAAATGGCAAAAATATTGAATAGTTACTTTGCCTCAGTATTTACCAGGGGAGACTAACATGTTGGGCTTGACATTAGAAGAAGAGATCAAAAAAGATATAAAGACATTTAAGATAGAAAGGGGGGAGATAATTGATGTCCTCCCTAAGTTTGATTAGGTTAAGACCCCTGGTCCAGATGGATTGCATCCATGCATATTAAAGGAATTTAGGGAAGTGATAGCAGAGGCACTATTACATATATAGAAAAATTCATTAGAGAAGGGAATAAAGGACAGGCAGACAGCTAATGTGATTCTTATATTTAAAAAAGGAGATAGAACAATTCCAGGGAACTATAGATCAATTAGCTTAATATCCGTGGTAGAAAAGATAATGGAATCTTTACTCAAAGATGTAACAGGAAAACATCTAAAAATTGAAAATATAATAAAGATTAGTCAGCGTGGATTTCAGAAGGGAAAGTCATGCTTGACCAACCTTATTGAACTCTTTGAAGAAGTAACAGAAAGACTAGACAAAGGTAATGTAGTAGATGTAATATATTTGGATTTTCAAAAGGCCTTTGATAAGGTACCGCATTGTAGACTCGTGGCAAGTGGAGTCAGGGGACTGATAGCGGCATAGATAGCAAGTTTGCTACAAAACAGAAAATAGAGAGTAGGGGTTAAGGGTAGCTACTCAGACTGGCAAAAGGTGGGAAGTGGTGTTCCACAGGGATCAGTGCTGGGACCACTGTTATTCACAATTTACATTAACGATTTGGATTTGGGAATCGGAAGTACAATTTCAAAGTTTGCAGACGACAACAAATTGGGGATGTAGTTAATACAAAGGATCATACCAGAACTGAGAGGATATCCTCTATCAGGAAAGGCTGAACAGGCTTAGGCTGAGAGAAGGCTGAGGGGTGACCTGATGGAGGCCTTTAAGATAATGGGCGTCATTTTAGCACCCGCTATCGGGTGCGTTCCTGGCAGGGGGGCTCCGAAAATCGGAGAATCCCGGAGTGGGTCGGGAGCCCGACTCCAACCCGCCCACTTCTGGGTTCCCTACTGACGTGCCGGCATGCGCGCGCAGCCCCAGCTGGTGCGAATCCTGCAGGCAATTAAAGCCAGCGGGATGCCACTTGAAGCTATTTACTTTGCTTGTTCAGGTCATTAACTGACCTGATTAAGGGATTATGTGAGGAGGGGTGGGATTTTAAAGCAAACTGGGATTGTTTCCCACACTGGGGGAAACATTCCCAGTTCAAATGGACCTGTGGCAGCTGCAAAGGTCCATTTGACGGGTGGGGGGGGTGGGGGAGACCCTCACTCATTGCAGGAGGCCACTCTGTCACTTGGGACAAAGTTTGGCCTCCACCACCCTTCTCCTGACAATCAAAGTCACCAACTTGCACACTTACCCCGGGGTCCAGAGACATGTACCTACCTTGCGGACCCCCTCAGATGTACATCTTGCGGATGGGGGCCGCCGTAGCTGCAGTCATGACCTCCTCGGAGGGCGAACAGCATCACCAGCCTCGCCATCCACACCGTCCACCTCTGACACATGGAGCTCCACAACAGAGTGCTGTGACACATCCACCTGTACAGCAGGAGGGAGGGCTGTCGCAGAGGGCACTACCCTCGCCACAGGGTCCACAGACCGAGGCTCAGCTTCCTAGACCTCTCTGAGCAGCAGTGCACACGGAGGCTCAGAGTCACTCGACATGTAGTCGTGGACATCTGCAGCCTCCTTCATGCTGAGCTGCTCCTGGCTGGCCCGAGCACCATCTTCTTACCTGTCGCTGTCAAAGTCACCACTGCCCTCAACAACTCCTCCGCATCTTTCCAGGTTTCTCAGTCGTCTGCACAAAAGAGCCCTGCAAATACACCTACACCCACTCTGCAGTGACACAATGGGTGGCATCAGTTGTGGGTCTTCATTGTGATCCTCAGGAAAGGGCATTATTGCACAAACCAGACAAGATTCGCAAAGACGTGGCAGTAGTGGTGCCAATATAATATGTAATGTGAGTTGGTCAGAAATTCAATATAAGTAACAACCATGACAAACCCTCAAACACCCTTGTGCATCCCCTTCATGCTCACGACACGTTTGCCTTACGCTGCCTACTGCACATATGTGATGCATGCCCTGTGGCTGCAGCACAGGTAGTGGCAGGTTGAGTGAGGCTGACCGTGAAAGAGATGCACGAGAGGGTGAGTATGAGATAGAGCCTTGAGATTGTATGAGGATTGGGTTGAGTGGTAGTGGCGGGATGAGTACTGGCGAGGTGAGTAAGTGCAGGTAAGATTAGGATGGGGTTTGAGTGGGTATGAGGGTGATGTGACAGAGTAGTGTTGGCAGTGCAGAAGGAGATGTGGGGTGGGGGTGGTGATGTGGCAGATGGAGTGTAGGGGAAAGAGTAAGTGTACTCACTTCGGCTGACCTACTGAGGTCATTGGAGCGCCTCCTGCATTGTATGCAGGTGGGCGATATGTTGGTGGTGCAGGTGACCTCCTCTGCCACCTCGAGCCAGGCCTTCCTGGTGGCAGAGGTGGGCCGCTTCCTCCTGCCCGCCGGGGGGAAGATCTCTGTCCTCCCCCTCCTCCTCACCCCGTGTATTGATACCTGGAGTGAGGCATCATTAAACTGGGAGCAGCCTTCCCCCTGGGCTGCTCCATGCTGTAATTTTTCCTATTTCTTGCAGCATCTGTCAGTGGAGGACTGCCCCTTTAAATAGAGCTCCTCCAGCTGACAGATCTTACTGCGCATGCGCAGCCAGCCCGACGCGCAGATCAGCAGTGGGGAACCCGGAGGACAAGGTAAGTGGATCCAATTGGGCTACGATCGCGCGGGTGGCTGACTGATTGATTTTGCTGGGCGCGTTACCCACGCGCCCGATAGCCCCCTGCTGGGAACCCGTAGCCCTGGTAACATTGGGCCCAATGACAGGGTCCGATAGGGTAGACGTAGAGAAAATGTTTCCACTTGTGGGGAAGTCCAAAACCAGAGGTCATAAATATAAAATAGCCACTAATAAATCCAATAGGGAATTGAGGAGAAACTTTTACCCAAAGAGCAGTAAGAATGTGGAACTCATTACCACAAGGAGAAGTTGAAGCATGTAGCATTGATGCATTTAAGGGAAGCTCGATAAGCACATGACGGTGAAAGGAATAGAAGGACATGCAGATAGGGTTAGATGAAGTAAGGTGGGAGGAGGCTCGTGTGGAGCATAAACACTAACACAGACCAGTTAAGCCGAATGGCCTGTTTCTGTGCTCTAAATTCTATGTAATTCTATGCATCCAGCTGGGAGGATCAGTGGGCCTCTTGGGCATTGGGTGTTACAGCGCAGAAACTGCCCTTGATGTCTAGCCATGGGGGAGGGGCGACGAAAAGAGAGCAGACCAGATATGTGTGAGACTATTCAGCACCTTTTATGACATCACCAACACAACCACTTCTTCAAGATATTGTCCTCCACGGTCTGCTTATTGAAAAAGTAGTGTCAATTAAAGTGTGATGCAATTAATTGAGTTACAAAGTCTCCAATAGTTCTTTCCACAATATAGCTGGAATGTGTTAATATTGCAAAATCAAGTTTCAAATCACAGCTACATTTTGCAAATCTGAGTGCAGAATATCCAGAAGGAATTAGAGACACAAGAGAAATCAGGGGCAGATTCTGCCACTTAAGTACTGGGATCCAGATGCTCTGGGTCTCCTCCTGTAACCATACCAGATATTTATTAGAAAATATCCCATCTCATTACCCAGGTGTCAACCACGGTTCAGTTGGTAGCACTCTCGCCTCTGAGTCAGAAGGCCGTGGGCTCAAGTCCCACTCTAGAGATTTAAGCACATAATCCAGGTTGACACTCCAGTGCCATACTGAAGGATCGCTGCACTGTGGGAAGTGTCGCCTTTCGGATGAGTCATTAAACAAAGTCTGCCCTCTCAGATGGACGTAAAAGATCCCATGGCTCTGTTTTGAAGAAGAGCAGGGGAGTTCTCCCTGGTGTCCTGGTCAATATTTATCCTTCAAACAACATCACTTTAAAAACAAAACACTTGTTCTGGTCATTATCACATTGCTGTTTGTGGGACCTTGCTGTGCACAAATTGGCTGCCGTGGTGTTCCCCACACTACAACAGTGCATACCATTCAAATTACTTCATTGGCTGTAAAGCGCTTTGAGCCATCCTGAGGTCGTGAAAGGTGCTATTTAAATGCAAGTTCTTTCTTTCCTCTCTTCCCCCCCCCCCCCCCCCCCACTCCACCAAAAGCACATGAATGCGCAGTACTCAAAGTGCTCACAATGCAGTCTTTCTCATACAATCATGCATATGTGAAGTCGCCAGACTGAGGTGGTGTCTAGACTAGTGTGGGATTAAGGTGTAACTATCATTGAATCTTTCTTCAGAGAAAGGAGTGCTGAAACAAGTATGGGAGCTCTCTAAATGTTGACTTTAAAGCAGACAGGCTGGGTATGTAATCCTTTTGTCATGTAGCATCTTCTCAATAGGATTGAGTTCACTTTGCAATTCTACACCCACAAGAGAAGGATCTCTGTACTTGGTGCTCTCTCACCAGGAGAACCATTGCCACCATTCACAGTGTAAAACAACATCTTTAGTCTGAATCCTTAAAGAGCACAGAGCACAAGCTCCCGCCCTGTCGGCTGAATGTGGTGCTAGCATGTGATGTCCAACACCAGCTACTCTGTTTGCAGGGGTGTCCACCTGGGTGCATACCATGGAGGCCTCTTTGAAATTGAATGTTCCCATTGGTTTGCACGTATGTCAAGCTGTCAATACAGACATGTTCTGGTGGTCAGGTGGAGGATCTATTCACCACTGAGGGCAGCATTGAGAAGAGACTTTGCTAAACCTCCAGGTCAATGAAATTCGAACAGAAGAAATCAGAAGATGAAGGAATACAAGGGCAAATTGAAATGGAGTTGCTCTGGCTTTGTGGGTTGGATAATATTTTAAACTTGAGGATTTGGGAGCCCGGCAGTCTGGGTACGCATCTCATTTTTGAGTTTCTATGAGAGATATTTTCTTGGGTTCAGTTTCACTGGCCGTTCTCTAAGTGGACCTTGTGTTCCCTATGGTCCGGAGCATATCTTTTTCTGCCCATATCTCGCTAAATGATGGCGACATTCAGGATTGGAACACAAAAGCCTTACCCAGTACACCAGCTACTGGAATGTATCATGTGCTGCCACATGATTCTCTTCTCTTTGAAAGTAGACTGGATAAAAACTTTTATTAGGTTGAGATCCAGGCTGTGAATTAACGAGCGTTTTTATTCTCATAAGACAGAGAAATAAACAGTAAACTGTATAACATAGTTTAAAAAATTGTTTCTCTACCCTTCTTAGTGCATAACATAATAAAGATGTAACTCATTTTTTCTTTAAATATAGACTTTGAAATATAGAGCCATTTCTTACCCTATAGAACAGGCTGTGGTTTGAAATGTAGCTCAGCACTTAACATTGTGCCCTCAGGATACAGCCGCAGAACTCAAGTACTGATTGTAGGCTGCTTAACTACACATGACGTCCAATATAATTCATAACTGTAGAGCTCGGACTACCGAGCTGTCTGTCAAAGAGGACTACAGCCAATCAAAGACCCTGACCCTTTCTCAAAAGGCACAGCTGTCAATCGAGCTCACGACCCCATGGCTGGAGCTTGATTCTTTATTCTAATGTCAAACTGGCATGGGGCCATCCCTTGCTGTTATCCTGAAATAAAAACAGGAGATGGTTGCAGCTCTCATTAGATCAAACAGCCATCCATCAATATTGAATGGATAGTCAATTTTGACGGAGATATTTGTGATTGCATGTAATGGTCCCAGTTTGATTAACCAGTTAACACCTTAGGCAATCATTGTGTGGCCCTTAGAATCTCAAACCTTTTAGAAACCCTTCCAGCAAATCTTCCAGGCTGAGCACATGCCTGTCTGTTGAAAAATTGTGGGTGTTAACCTCTTGCATGCAAAATACAAGTTATAAATCCAACACAGACAAAAAAAAAAGTAAATTTTTGTTACAGTGGGTCTGCAAGGAGCAGGGTGATAGGTGAATGGGACTAAGTGCAGGGCAAGATGCATACAGCAGAGTTTTGGATAAGTTGGAGTTTATGGAGAGTGAAGAGAGGGAGGTCAGCTGTGCAGCATTGTAGTAGTTGAGTCTCAAATGTAATCGTATAAGACAGTAAACAGTGTAGAGAAGCTAAATCTGGAGCACTACAAGCTAAAGAATGCTGGTAGGACAAGGGGACACGGGTTCAACCAAAGCAAGTTCTTCACACAAAATGATCAACATGTAGAGTGAACCAGCAAGCTAGTGGAGGCAAAAATCTTGGAATTATTTAACGGCCGATCGGATGCTGGGAGAGAGTAGAGTGTTGGCTGGGTGACTAGGATGGACCAAATGGTCTTCCTCACCATTTCTTGTGATCACAAAAATGGGTAATTTTTTTTTTATATAGTAGCCTCATTCGAATAGGTTATGTTTGTTTCATTTATTAACCTGTTGTGGCAGGTCAGCACCAATGACAGTTATAGCTCTTCTCCCAGCTGTATTGAATTCTGCTTTTTACTCTAGAGTGCTGCTGCTGATGGCGTCCCCTACTTTGACGGCAGTGTTGTGAGGTAAATGAGGCAATGGCACTGCCTCTAGAGGTACTAAATCCCAACTAAAACAACGTGGTGTTCACTGGAATCTTCAGATCACCCCGAGCAAAAAAATATAAACCCAGAAAGTGGCTAGAATGTTGAACTCGCGACCACGTGGGAGTAGTTGAGCAGAATAGCGTAGGCGCATTTAAGGGGAAACTAAATAAACACATGAAGGAGAAAGGAGTAGAAGGTTATGCTGGTAGGGTTAGATGAAGAGGGGTGGGAGGAAGCTTGCGTGGAGCATGAACACCGTCAAGGACCAGGTGGGCCGAATGGCCTGTTTCTATGTAATGTAATTCTATGTAAACACTGCTGCCAAAGAGGGAGGGGGAAGAAGGGGGACCACCATCCCTTTTGGTTTATCAGATGCCTGAGCTGTTAGCTCATTCATGTAGTTAAATAGCATATTTCCTTGCTTGCTGGCATATGTATAAAGTTTCAACAACCATTGGGGCGATCTAGCAGCTTGAAAATAAAACCATGAAATGTAGCTTGTAAAGAATTTTCACCCACAGTTATCTGTCACTCCAATGCTGTAAAATCTGCCCTGTGCTGTAAAAAGGATAGATTGCTGCTGCTCTGAGACTTTTACATTAAAGTAGTGCAGCCAACAGATGCACAGTTTTCTCTCTTTTATTCCCCTTCCCTCCCCTGTTGCTCTCTTTAAAGTGACCGCCACTTTCCAACAGGGGGCTACTGGGTCAGCATATTGTGCATTGACTCACTGAACCAACAGGAGAGCTCGACGATATAACATTGTCTACTAATTGCTGTAGTCAGCTCAACAAGATGCTCCCTAATGATATGACTGTTGGGACATGAGTTGTAATGGTACTGTGATTGTACACCTAGCTGTTTGTGTGAGCCTGACCTTTTGGGTGGGTAGGAAATGAACTTGTTGGTCGGTAATAACGTTCCTCCATTATACAGGGTGCAAACGCTGGCCATTCAGGCTTAATGCGAAACCAGTGCGTGTACAAAATGTTTGACTCATTTGGTGGTCCAAATTTGAGTATCGCCAAAGTGTACAGGTACTTGCCACTCTAACCTGGCCTGCGTAAGAAAGGCAGTGGATTTAGTTTAGCTTTGCGAGAGTGATGATGGTGTCTTTTCATAGAATCAGAGAACTTACAGTATGGAAGGGGGCTATTTGGCCGATTACAGAGGTGCTAGCTTTTCAACTGAAGCTATGCACTCTAATCCCATTTCCCAGTCCTTTTTCCACATCTTTTTCCCCATTCTTGAGTGGTGCAACAATTGCCACCCTCCAATACTTTATAACAATTCCTGTTCTCAAAGATTTTTGCCTGTGCTATCTCCTCCCCAACCTCCTTCAGTATTCTGGGATGCATACCATGTGGGCTCGCTGACACTTTTACTTATGGTCTCTAATGTTTTTTTTTAAGTAGTTTCCTTCCCCATTCTCCTCAGTACTCTTACATTCCCATTTCACCTTCATACACATGGGAGATTTAGTTTAGGATTTGCTATTATTTTCTAGGGTTTCACACATGATGTCTAAATTGTCTCACTTTGTACTGCTCCATATACCTCGGTCCAAAAGATATTAATTGTTAACTTAGCCAGGTCTGTACCTAGCAGAACCACAATACAATGCTGAGCCAAGTGCAATTTAATTCCTATTTGCCAAAGGCCCCAGAACCAAATTGGATGCAGAGATGGATTAACTAACACTACTTTATTTAACTCCCTCTCCAGTAACATAATTAGTATCATTACAAAATTAAGCATGGGTGATTCCAATAAAAATGAACTGATACTTAAAAGCAGTCAACAATCTAAATCATCATGATGTGTTGAATATCGACTGTAAACTTAACCTTGCTAAATCCATGTTCAAAGTGGGCTATCAAACATACCTTCGTAGTACTATTACTATGTGAAAGTCAGCTATGGCTTAGATATTTGGATAAAAGCACAACAATGATTTAAGTGTATTGCAATATCTAAGCCATAGCTGACTTTCACATAGTAATAGTACAACAAAGGTATGTTTTATGGCCCACATTACAACATTGATTTAGCAAGGTTAAGTTTACAGTCTATATTCAACACATCATTAGTAGGTCTCCAGTGTTAAGGCTGTCCCTTTGTGACATAAGTATAAAATCATACAACTCTCTCCTTCAGAAGCAGGCTGCAGTGGCATTGGGCTTCCTGTGGGATGGCATGGCTTCTCTTCTGGGGACGCTTGCAGTGAGTCATCTCAGTCTTCAGTAATCTCCTCCTGGCTATAGCTAACCTTGTATGTACTATCATTCTCTGCTATTACACTGTATGTTCTCTCTGTGCTTAGAACTGAGGCTGTTAATTTTACTGTTGTGATATATTTTACAGTCTCCACTTCTAAACACTTAGGGCTAGAAATTGGGCCATCTAGCGCCCGTTGATTTGGCGCTACGCGGCCTTCCAAAGTGCCGAGATGGCGTCTTGGCTGCGCACGCACATTTCCAGCGGGACCTGCACAGATGCTGTACTGGTATAGGTGTTAGCGCATGTACGTGTAAAGTAAGGAGAAAATGGATACAATCAGTGTGCAATGCTGATTTAAAGTGATAAGTCCCAAAATGGTGTCTAACGCTCCACTCAATGCACAGTCTTAACCGTGACCATCTGAACATCTCTTAGATATTTGGAGGACCCTCCACCAGCACTATTTAAAGGGACCATGCAGGATTTACAGGTTAGTTGCTGGATTATTGCTTTTGGCTGCTGATGCATTTGTAACTGTGTTTAGAGGTCTCCTATACTTGAATACCAAGACGCGGGGACATAGCCTAACATTTAGAGCCAGGACGTGCAGGAGTGAATTTAGGAAGCGCTTCTACGCGCAAAGGGTGGGAATTTGGAAGGCTCTTCTGCAAAAGGCAACTGATGCTAGCTGGATTGTGAGTTCTAAATTTGAGATTGATAGATTTTTGTGAACCAAGGGTGTTAAGGGATATGGGGCTATGGTGGGTATATGGAGTTGGGTCACAGATCCACCATGATCTCATTGAATGGAGGAATGGGCTCGAGGGGCTAAATGCCACTGCCACTAGCTGCCGCCTGATATGCGCCACTTTCTTCCGCAAGAAAGCGGGACGTGTGTCTGGGTGATGTGCCTGTCATAGTTGAATAGCTGCCAGTGTGTGTGGCCTGCAACAGTGGTAATGTGAATGTGTATGGGTAAGAGGAAGCATCTGATTGGAAGAGTTGAGTACTGATGGAAAGAGTTTGTTGATATGTGGGTGATGGGGGGGTGTTGTGCATGGAGCAGCAGATGCTTCTAGCGGCAGCTGGTAGGAGACGCCACTTGACAGTTGACGTCACTCACCTTGACCACTCGTGTCAAAGCATTGAACTTCTTCCTGCACTGCATTCATGTTTGTGATGCTGTGCGCCTGGCATTGACTTCGTCCCCCACTGCTGTGCACTGCCTTTTGGGTATATGTCTGGAGGGCCTCTTGTGGGCCCCCCGCCCTGGCGGATATGTCCTTCCTTCTATCCACCTATTTTACCAAGGCCCCCAGTGCATCTGCACTCGCAGGCATGGTACAAACTCAGATCGGCAGATTGGTGAGGTCTGGCATGTGGGTTGGAGGATGTGGGATTTAGTTGTGCACAATCTTTATTCAATGTTTTAACAGTTTTGTAAAC
Source organism: Heptranchias perlo (assembly GCF_035084215.1). Lineage (NCBI taxonomy): Eukaryota > Metazoa > Chordata > Chondrichthyes > Hexanchiformes > Hexanchidae > Heptranchias > Heptranchias perlo. The sequence goes on along the minus strand of NC_090338.1, from coordinate 69,035,499 downwards.
ATAGGCCTCCGTGCAGACAGCAGACTGTTTTATTTTTTTTAGCAAATAGCAGGTACCTGCTCCCTTTAAGAGATTTTAAGAGACATCCTCCCTTTAAGAGATTGGGGCTGCCCCTGCTGGTGCAAAGTGCACATTTCCTTGAAGCGTCATGTCAGGCCTGTTTTTTAACGCTGCTGTCAGGTAAGTCCTCAGGCCGGACAAATGTCTCGTCCGGCCTGAGCAGGAAGCACCCGGGCGCGGGTTAATCGCGGATCGCAATACCCGCGCTTGGTTTCCGGACCTATCCAATTTAACCGCCTTAACTTTTCTTCTATTACCCTTAAACACTCTCTCGACTTTTGAAGATCGGCTGAAACTGCCTAAGCTCCTTCAAAAGCCTTCCACAACTTTCTGATCGAGAGTGTGTGAGGGAAGTCTGACCTCAAATACCATAAAGCATCACAAAGGAAATCCTGCTTCATGTGACATGATGAATCAGTCATATAGATCACTTTTAACAATGTCATTCAGTGGGAAAAACATAGTAGAAACTCTAATTACCAGTTTTTAATTTAATAGAAACCAATTACCTGTTGACATCTTTCTTTCTTCCCATTGGCAACATCAACAACAACAACTTGCATTTATATAGCGCCTTTAACATAGTTAAACATCCCAAGGTGCTTCACAGGAACGTTATCAAACAAAATTTGACTCAATCACATAAAGCGATATTAGGACAGGTCAAAGAGGTAGGTTTTAAGGAGCGTCTTAACCACTCTCTCTTCCTTTAAGAGGGGGAGAGGTTTAGGGAGGGAATTCCAGAGCTTAGGACCTAGGTGCCAATGGCGGGGCGATGAAAATCGGGGATGTGAAAGAGGCCAGAATTGGAGGAGCACAGAGATGTCGGAGGGCTGTGGGGCTGGAGGAGATTACAGAGAGATAGGGAGGGGGCGAGGCCATGGAGGGATTTGAAAACAAGGATGAGAATTTTAAAATCGAGGCGTCGGGCAATTTTAACTTAACCCGCCTGTCGGGAAACTGACAGGATCGGGTGCAACACTGGTTTTGCAGCCCGCTCGATTTCGGTGGAGAGCAAAATAAGGGCGGGGTGTAAAACTGGCGTTCCACCCGATCCCGTGGCTTTCCCACTCTGGGCAAGGTGGGTTAAAATTACCTGTGTGTAAGCACTTTAATGTATTCTGATGCAAAAAATGCCACCTAAATGCAAGTGTTATTTTTACTTATTTCCTCTTTAGCGTGGAACCTGTACAGCGCAACCCATGCACCTGTAGTGTTCTGAACACCTTTCTGTCCAGTTTCCCTGAGGAATCGACCAACGCATAGAGCCAATGTAGATAGGGCTTACATTAACTGAGACAGGATCTTGCCTTCGTTCACTAGCAATTGCATTGGGAATTAAGAGACTAGCAGACATTCATACACCATGACCTTGAAAGTGCACTCCAGCGTGAGGGTTGTGATTCATTTCCAAGCCTGGATTTGACCCACCAGAACAAAATTATAATTGAACTACAATTCCCAGGAATTGTTGGGGAGGGTTTAAACTAATGTGGCAGGGGGATGGGAACCGATGCAGGAAGTCAGTGGGAAATAAAGTGGTGACAGAAACAAAACGCAGTAAGGGAGAGTGTACAGAACATGACCGGACAGATGGTCTGAGAAAGCAGGGCAAAGACCAAGGGAAGTCTAGATTAAACTGCATTTATTTCAATGCAAGAAGTCTGATGGGCAAGGCAGATGAACTCAGGGCATGGATGGGTACATGGGACTGGGATGTTATAGCTATTACTGAAACATGGCTAAGGGAGGGGCAGGACTGGCAGCTCAATGTTCCAGGGTACAGATGCTATAGGAAAGATAGAGCAGGAGGTAAGAGAGGAGGGGGAGTTGCGTTCTTGATTAGGGAGAACATCACGGCAGTAGTGAGAGGGGATATATCCGAGGGTTCGCCCACTGAGTCCATATGGGTAGAACTGAAAAATAAGAAGGGAGAGATCACTTTGATAGGATTGTACTACAGACCCCCAAATAGTCAACGGGAAATTGAGGAGCAAATATGTAAGGAGATTACAGACAGCTGCAAGAAAAATAGGGTGGTAATAGTAGGGGACTTTAACTTTCCCAACATTGACTGGGACAGCCATAGCATTAGGGGCTTGGATGGAGAGAAATTTGTTGAGTGTATTCAGGAGGAATTTCTCATTCAGTATGTGGATGGCCCGACTAGAGAGGGGGCAAAACTTGACCTCCTCTTGGGAAATAAGGAAGGGCAGGTGACAGAAGTGTTAGTGAGGGATCACTTTGGGACCAGTGATCATAATTCCATTAGTTTTAAGATAGCTATGGAGAAGGATAGGTCTGGCCCAAAAGTTAAAATTCTAAATTGGGGAAAGGCCAATTTTGATGGTATTAGACAGGAACTTTCAGAAGTTGATTGGGAGAGTCTGTTGGCAGGCAAAGGGACGTCTGGTAAGTGGGAGGCTTTCAAAAGTGTGTTAACCAGGGTTCAGGGTAAGCACATTCCTTATAAAGTGAAGGGCAAGGCTGGTAGAAGTAGGGAACCTTGGATGACTCGGGAGATTGAGGCACTCGTCAAAAATAAGAAGGCGGCATATGACATGCATAGGCAGCTGGGATCAAGTGGATCCCTTGAAGAGTATAGAGATTGCCGGAGTAGAGTTAAGAGAGAAATCAGGAGGGCAAAAAGGGGATATGAGATTGCTTTGGCAGATCAGGCAAAGGTGAATCCAAAGAGCTTCTACAAATACATAAAGGGCAAAAGGGTAACTAGGGAGAGAGTAGGGCCTCTTAAGGATCAACAAGGTCATCTATGTGCGGAACCACAAGATATGGGTGAGATCCTGAACGAATATTTCACATCGGTATTTACGGTTGAGAAAGGCATGGATGTTAGGGAACTTGGGGAAATAAATAGTGATGTCTTGAGGAGTGTACATATTACAGAGAGGGAGGTGCTGGAAGTCTTAACGCGCATCAAGGTAGATAAATCTCCGGGACCTGATGAAATGTATCCCAGGACGTTATGGGAGGTTAGGGAGGAAATTGCGGGTCCCCTAGCAGAGATATTTGAATCATCCACCGCTACAGGTGAGGTGCCTGAAGATTGGAGGGTAGCAAATGTTGTGCCTTTGTTTAAGAAGGGCGGCAGGGAAAAGCCTGGGAACTACAGACCAGTGAGCCTGACATCTGTAGTGGGTAAGTTGTTAGAGGGTATTCTGAGGGACAGGATCTACAGGCATTTGGAGAGGCAGGGACTAATTAGGAACAGTCAGCATGGTTTTGTGAGAGGAAAATCATGTCTCACGAATTTGATTGAGTTTTTTGAAGGGGTAACCAAGAAGATAGATGAGGGCTGTGCAGTAGACGTGGTCTACATGGACTTCAGCAAAGCATTTGACAAGGTACCGCATGGTAGGTTGTTACATAAGGTTAAATCTCATGGGATCCAAGGTGAGGTAGCCAATTGGATACAAAATTGGCTTGACGACAGAAGACAGAGGGTGGTTGTCGAGGGTTGTTTTTCAAACTGGATGCCTGTGTCCAGCGGTGTGCCTCAGGGATCGGTGCTGGGTCCGCTGTTATTTGTTATTTATATTAATGATTTGGATGAGAATTTAGGAGGCATGGTTAGTAAGTTTGCAGATGACACCAAGATTGGTGGCATTGTGGACAGTGAAGAAGGTTATCTAGGATTGCAACGGGATCTTGATCAATTGGGCCAGTGGGCCGATGAATGGCAGATGGAGTTTAATTTAGATAAATGTGAGGTGATGCATTTTGGTAGATCGAATCGGGCCAGGACCTACTCCGTTAATGGTAGGGCGTTGGGGAGAGTTATAGAACAAAGAGATCTAGGAGTACAGATTCATAGCTCCTTGAAAGTGGAGTCACAGGTGGATAGGGTGGTGAAGAAGGCATTCGGCATGCTTGGTTTCATTGGTCAGAACATTGAATGCAGGAGTTGGGATGTCTTGTTGAAGTTGTACAGGGCATTGGTGAGGCCACACTTGGAGTACTGTGTACAGTTCTGGTCACCCTATTATAGAAAGGATATTATTAAACTAGAAAGAGTGCAGAAAAGATTTACTAGGATGCTACCGGGACTTGATGGTTTGACTTACAGGGAGAGGTTGGACAGACTGGGACTTTTTTCCCTGGAGAGCAGGAGGTTAAGGGGTGATCTTATCGAAGTCTATAAAATAATGAGGGGCATAGATAAGGTCGATAGTCAAAATCTTTTCCCAAAGGTAGGGGAGTCTATAACGAGGGGACATAGATTTAAGGTGAGAGGGGAGAGATACAAAAGGGTCCAGAGGGGCAATTTTTTCACTCAAAGGGTGGTGAGTGTCTGGAACGAGCTGCCAGAGGCAGTAGTAGAGGCGGGTACAATTTTGTCTTTTAAAAAGCATTTGGACAGTTACATGGGTAAGATGGGTATAGAGGGATATGGGCCAAGTGCAGGCAATTGGGACTAGCTTAGTGGTATAAACTGGGCGACATGGACATGTTGGGCCGAAGGGCCTGTTTCCATGTTGTAACTTCTATGATTCTATAATCAGCATCAAGGGAGTGCCCTTTAATTCCAAAGCCAATCGCTATTGGGTGGAGATACAAGGCTGTCATGGTGTAAGGTCAGCCCTGCCTCCACTGCTTGTGCGCACAGCTCAGGGTGGTTTTGCACTTCTCGTGCACTGGTTCGTGTTGGTCGTATGTGGTTAGATTGTGGGTATGTCTTCTAGTTGGCTCGCTGGGGATGTGTGCGTGTGAAAGACCATGTCAGGCCATAAGAAACTATCAGATGTATTCCTCAAGTATGTGTTGAATATTCTTTGAAGTGTTTTATGTGCCACGATATAGTAAACTTCTTGAATAGCATCATATCAAGGTACAGGTGTGCAGAACAAGACTTCCAGGGGCGTCACCCTGGCTGAAGGGATTTGATTAAAAGACTTCAATAATTTTCTGTTTTCAATGCCAAAAGCCGTCTGTTAGCTCTTCGAATGAATTGTAAGAGTTTTGGTAGATGCTATTCTAAAAATGGATGGTACTGAACCTCCGTTCCTCTGATGTATGGCTGCAATTGCTAGTGCTGGTAATGGCCGTCAGCTCCCGCTCTAACACCTGCCTGACAGGTGGACAAGTACAGGGTATGAATTGACGGTGTATAACGTCTCTTGTCAGAATATCAGCAAAATTGCGATAACTTGTCGGTTCCCCTGGAGTGAATCCAAGAAAAGATTGCTATCTGTGAAATAGTAACTGCTGGAGAGTTGGAACGTGTTCTTTCAGTGTTCACTGAACCTTCATTTTTGTAATTTGTTCTGCAGTTGGTGTCGTGATTATGTATCAGTTACACCTTACAATGTGGATAAGTGTTAGTGTAGCACCTGATGTACAACTGTTTATGGTGTGCAGGTAACTGGCAATTTGTGCTAGTATTCACTGTTGCCTTTGAAGGGAGGGGGAAGAGAACAGATGGGAAGGGGGAATTAGGAGGCATTTTTGTACAGGTTTAGTCCTTTTTGTTCTGCCATTGTGTAGCTTTATTTGCCTTGTGACATGCCTTTCCTTGGTTTGCTTGAATACCACAAAACAATGCACTATGCTTTTTAAAGCACCTGCCAATTCAGTGCAGTTTGGTAGTGTATTGGACAGGGCATTGTTATAAATGTTGTTGTCCTAAAGCAAGTGCAGCAATTGAATACCTTGGTAAGAGAATGAAAACCTCAGACTTAGCAATGCAATTCCATTCAGAGCATCAGAGAGTTAACGCGTTTGAAGAAAGTGGAAACTGGGTAACATTTTGCGGTTAAGATTGAGCCTGTCGTCTTGCAGTATCGTCCAGTGAAACTCTTACTCTCAGCTCGCCTGCCCATCCCCTCCTGTTGTGTGATGTGATCCTGCTAAGGCACATCTTCACCAGATCCATAGCTTGACCCCATAATCTGCAAGACAGTCATGTCCCTGGACGACTGGGCTAAACAGACTGAAATATTGAACCTCATGGGTTGGCTGTATATAACAGAGTTGGGGGAGTGATTGTCACTGGCCTTGTGTTGGGCATTTGGAGTGGCTGCAGCCTTGCAGGACAGGGTGAGGGCTTTTTCTTTCAGGCTGAACTGTTCATTGAAATTGTGTTTTTTGAGGTGGCTGGGAAGAATATGTTTCCGTTCCCAGCTTTCTCCCTGCTGAAAACAGTAACTCTTCCTAGGGTATGGATCTACTGCTGCTGACTGCCCTTTAAAACCTCACAGAAGTAATCTTTCGTCACTTGTGAACCTAGAACATCAACAGGCTATTAAATAAGCGGGAGTCACAACTAAGCCCGATCATGCCTTCATTTACCTGTATGTGTGTTTTTCTTTCTTCTTTCTTTCTCTTTCCATCTCTCTCTCTATCTCTTTCACTCACTCTTTTTCTCTCTCTGTCTCTCATGTTTCTCTCTCTGTGTCCCCCTCTCTTTTTCCCTTTCTCTCTGTCTCTCTCTATCTTTAGCTCTCTCTTTCTCTCCATTCTCTTTCCCTTCACAGGGATTCCTTGGCTTGAGGCCAATTTTAGCACACTCGCCTCCACCTTGGCTGAGATAATTGTAAACAATTTTACAACACCAAGTTATAGTCCAGCAATTTTATTTTAAATTCACAAGCTTTCGGAGGCTACCTCCTTCGTCAGGTGAACGATGTGACGGAGGCTACCTCCTTCGTCAGGATTGAACGTAGGAATTTCTTGGTCTGTGTGGATCAGTTCTCTAATGCCTAGTGCCTTTTACCGAGGGAGAATTCAAAAGAAAGAGGAAAAATACTGAATTGCCCTTTTAATGTAATGTTAAACTGAAAGTTTACGAGTGATGGCACAGATCAGATAGCCTAGTGTAGCTTTGGTGCTGTGGGCTTATTAACAACTTTTTCACATCGTTCACCTGACGAAGGAGGTAGCCTCCGAAAGCTTGTGAATTTAAAATAAAATTGCTGGACTATAACTTGGTGTTGTAAAATTGTTTACAATTGTCAACCCCAGTCCATCACCGGCATCTCCACATCTTGGCTGAGATAAGCTAACTCGGCACAGACCAGGATTGAACGTAGGAATTTCTTGGTCTGTGCGGATCAGTTCTCTAATGCCTAGTGCCTTTTACCGAGGGAGAATTCAAAAGAAAGAGGAAAAATACTGAATTGCCCTTTTAATGTAATGTTAAACTGAAAGTTTACGAGTGATGGCACAGATCAGATAGCCTAGTGTAGCTTTGGTGCTGTGGGCTTATTAACAACGACAAAAAAAATTCCTTTGCATGCATCACACTTTAAAAAGTGTCAAACATGCAAAGAACAACTAGCAAAGAGGAGAAAAGAAACAAATGAAATTGATCAAAATATTATTTGGAGGTGCTTTTGGATGCAAGGGGATCTCAGTACCTGAAGGATGTAGAACAAAACATAAAATTTCTAACACAAAAGCTATTAAACGTACCCACAGAATGACCTTTTCGGTGTTTGAAATCTTCAGGAACATTTCCCTCCAATGGCCTACCTCACCCTCCCCTAGGAGCAGGGGCTCGAGTCCTGCCGTGTTCCCAAGGAAGGTGGCTTCTCCCCTCTTGACATGGAGGCTCAGCCTGGAAGCAGATTACAACTCCTAAAATATACCAGTGTCGCTCTACCTTCTGCCCAAACTGAGGGGGTAGGGGAGTTTGAACAGAAAATGAACACTTTCTTTGGCCAATCTTGCCGTTAATCATTTAAAAAAAAAAATTGCATCATTGAAATAATCTGAACAGTCAATTTTCTTTTAGCACAAAATTCCCATTTTGCGGCATAATTCCAATTATTGTATATTTCAATTTTTTTTTTACTGCAAGAAAAGACTTCTAATTATATTGGAGATGCCAATTTTCAGATTGGGCAAATACAATTTTTTTTTCTCCCATCCACTGGCTTCTGATTGGAAATCCGATCCAGTGAAACCAATTCTCCCAGAAAAACCGTTCTCTGCAGTTATTATACAGGTTCTGTTAGAGGGCAGCCTAGCTGCCAGTGTTATGCTTCCAGAGAGGTGGTGATTACCCTACTAAAATGGCTTTTCCTTTGGTCTTTTAGAGAATTTTGGGTAATAACTGTGCTGGATATTGTGTGGAACTAAGTATGTAACTGCACTGAATAAGCTAGATGTTTTTCGCTGCACTGGTGAGTTATGAGTTTGTTTTAAAGTTAATAGTCACCAGAAATGAAACCACAACAAGCCTCCACTTCTGAGGTGCAACAGTTTCAATTTTCCAACTCCGTACCCTGGCCCTCTTCCTTTCCCTCTATGCCTCATCCTCCTTTCCTTCTATCTTCTCCCTCACCTCCCCCCAACCCAGGCCTGGTCTCTGCTGTTTGGCTCGAAATGGAGCCAAATTAAATATTGCAACGATACTCGAGATGTTTCGCTGAGATGCTTCGGTCAGCTAAGAGGAACCATTAGGAACCAGGAAGACATTAATAAACTTGCAGAATGGATGTCGATTGGCAAATGGGTCTGAAGGCTGACCAGTTCCCCTGGACCTGATGGCTTGCATCCGAGGGTCTTAAAGGAAGTGGCTACAGAGATAGTGGATGCATTAGTTGTAATCTTCCAGAATTCACTAGATTCTGGAAAGCTCCCAGCGGATTGGAAAACCGCAAACGTAACACCCCTATTCAAGAAGGGAGTGAGACGGAAAGCAGGTAACTATAGACCAGTTAGCCTAACATCTGTCATTGGGAAAATGGTAGAATCCATTATTAAGGAAGTATTAGCAGGACATTTGGAGACTCATAATATAATCAAGGAGAGTCAACATGGTTTTATGAAGGGGAAATCATGTCTGACAAATTTATTAGAGTTCTTTGAGGAAGGAACGGGCAGGGTGGATAAAGGGGAACCAATGGATGCAGTATATTTGGATTTCCAAAAGGCATTCGATAAAATGCCACATAAAAGTTAACTGCACAAGATAAGAGCTCATGGCATTGGGGATAATATGGATAGAGGATTGGCTAACTAACAGAAAACAAAGAGTCGGGATAAAAGGGTCATTTTTCAAAATGGCAATCTGTAACTAGTGGGGTGCCGCAGGGATCAGTGCTGGGGCCTCAACTATTTACAATATATATCAATGACTTGGATGAAGGAACAGAGTGTCTTGTGGCCAAATTTGCTGATGATACAAAGATAAGTGGAAAAGCAAGTTGCGATGAGGACACAAAGTGTCTGCAAAGGGATATTGACAGGTTAAGCGAATGGGCAAAAATTTGGCAGATGGAATATAATGTGGGAAAATGTGAATCATCCACTTTGGGAAGAAAAATAATAAAGCAAAATATTATTTGAATGGAGAAATACTACAAAATGCTGTGGCACAGAGGGACCTGGGGTCCTCGTACATGAAACACATAAAGTCAATATTCAGGTGCAGCATGTAATCCGGAAGGCAAACGGAATATTGGCCTTTATTTCTAGGGAGATGGAGTATAAAAGCAGAGAAGTAATGCTACAACTGTACAGGGTGCTGGTGAGACCACATCTGGAATACTGCGTACAGTTCTGGTGCCCTTATTTAAGGAAGGAGGCAGTTCAGAGGAGGTTTACTAGGTTGATTCTCGGTATGGAAGGGTTGTCTTATGAGGGAAGATTGAACAGGTTGGGTCTATACTCATTGAAGTTTAGAAGAATGAGAGGAGATCTTATTGAAATCTATAAGATTCTGAGGGGACTCGATAGGGTAGATGCTGAGAGGATGTTACCCCTCATGGGGGAATCTAAAACTAGGGGGCATAGTCTCAGAATAAGGGGTCATCCGTCTAAGACGGAAATGAGGAGGAATTTCTTCTCCCAGCGGGTCGTGAATCTTTTGGAATTCTTTACCCCAAATAGCTGTGGAGGCTGAGTCATTGAATACATTCAAGGCTGAGTTAGACAAATTTTTGATCAGCAAGGGAGTCAAAGAATATGGGGAAAAGGTGGGAAAGTGGAGTTGAGGTAAAAATCAGATCAGCCATGATCTCATTAAATGGCGGAGCAGGCTCGAGGGGCCGAATGGACTTCTCCTGCTCCTATCCCTTATGGTCTTGTAAATGAATTTCAATTTCAATAAGTGTGAGGTGATACATTTGGTAGAAATAATAAAGGCGACACACTCTCTTTAGAAAATAAGAGTCTAAATGGGGTAGAGGAGCAGGGGGATTTCGGGGTACAGATACACATCACTAAAAGTAGTGACGCATGGTTAATAAGACATTTTTTTTAAAAAAAGCAAACCAAGCACTGGAGTTCATTCCTAGAGGAAAAGGATTGAAAAGCAGTGAAGTTATCTTAACTTTGGTTAGACTGCACTTGGAGTACTGTGAACAGTTCTGGTCTCCACACTATAAAAAGGATATAGAGGCACTGGAGAAGGTAAATCTTTTTTGCACTTGGATGATACCAGAAATGAGAGGTTATGCCTATCAGGAAAGAATGAATAGACAGGAGCTCTTTTCTCTATAAAAGAGAAGACTGAGGGGATGACCTGATAGAGGTCTGTAAGATTATGAAAGGGTTTGATAGGGTAGACGTAGAGAAGATATTTCCACTTATGGGGGAGACCAGAACTAGGGACAATAAATATAAGATAGTCACTAACACATCCAATAGAGTATTAAGGAGAAACTTCTTCACCCAGAGAGTGGTAAAAATGTGGAACTTGCTATCACAAGGAGTGGTTGAGGAGACTAGCATAGATGCATTTAAGGGGAAGCTAGATAAACATATGAGGGAGAAGGGAATAGAAGGATATGATAGGGTTAGATGAAGTAGGGTGGCTGGAGGCTCACGTAGAGCATGAACACCAGCATGGACCTGTTGGGCCAAATGGCCTGTTTCTGTGCTGTACATTCTTTGTAATTCTTTGTAAGAAGACTAGTGTTAAGAGAGAAATCAGGAGGGCAAAAAGGGGATATGAGATTGCTTTGGCAGATCAGGCAAAGGTGAATCCAAAGAGCTTCTACAAATACATAAAGGGCAAAAGGGTAACTAGGGAGAGAGTAGGGCCTCTTAAGGATCAACAAGGTCATCTATGTGCGGAACCACAAGAAATGTGTGAGTTCCTGAATGAATATTTCACATCGGTATTTACGGTTGAGAAAGGCATGGATGTTAGGGAACTTGGGGAAATAAATAGTGATGTCTTGAGGAGTGTACATATTACAGAGAGGGAGGTGCTGGAAGTCTTAACGCGCATCAAGGTAGATAAATCTCCGGGACCTGATGAAATGTATCCCAGGACGTTATGGGAGGTTAGGGAGGAAATTGCGGGTCCCCTAGCAGAGATATTTGAATCATCCACCGCTACAGGTGAGGTGCCTGAAGATTGGAGGGTAGCAAATGTTGTGCCTTTGTTTAAGAAGGGCGGCAGGGAAAAGCCTGGGAACTACAGACCAGTGAGCCTGACATCTGTAGTGGGTAAGTTGTTAGAGGGTATTCTGAGGGACAGGATCTACAGGCATTTGGAGAGGCAGGGACTAATTAGGAACAGTCAGCATGGTTTTGTGAGAGGAAAATCATGTCTCACGAATTTGATTGAGTTTTTTGAAGGGGTAACCAAGAAGATAGATGAGGGCTGTGCAGTCGACGTGGTCTACATGGACTTCAGCAAAGCATTTGACAAGGTACCGCATGGTAGGTTGTTACATAAGGTTAAATCTCATGGGATCCAAGGTGAGGTAGCCAATTGGATACAAAATTGGCTTGACGACAGAAGACAGAGGGTGGTTGTAGAGGGTTGTTTTTCAAACTGGATGCCTGTGTCCAGCGGTGTGCCTCAGGGATCGGTGCTGGGTCCGCTTTTATTTGTTATTTATATTAATGATTTGGATGAGAATTTAGGAGGCATGGTTAGTAAGTTTGCAGATGACACCAAGATTGGTGGCATTGTGGACAGTGAAGAAGGTTATATAGGATTGCAACGGGATCTTGATCAATTGGGCCAGTGGGCCGATGAATTGCAGATGGAGTTTAATTTAGATAAATGTGAGGTGATGCATTTTGGTAGATCAAATCGGGCCAGGACCTACTCCGTTAATAGTAGGGCGTTGGGGAGAGTTATAGAACAAAGAGATCTAGGAGTACAGATTCATAGCTCCTTGAAAGTGGAGTCACAGGTGGATAGGGTGGTGAAGAAGGCATTCGGCATGCTTGGTTTCATTGGTCAGAACATTGAATGCAGGAGTTGGGATGTCTTGTTGAAGTTGTACAGGGCATTGGTGAGGCCACACTTGGAGTACTGTGTACAGTTCTGGTCACCCTATTATAGAAAGGATATTATTAAACTAGAAAGAGTGCAGAAAAGATTTACTAGGATGCTACCGGGACTTGATGGTTTGACTTACAGGGAGAGGTTGGATAGACTGAGACTTTTTTCCCTGGAGAGTAGGAGGTTAAGGGGTGATCTTATAGAAGTCTATAAAATAATGAGGGGCATAGATAAGGTAGATAGTCAAAATCTTTTCCCAAAGGTAGGGGAGTCTATAACGAGGGGGCATAGATTTAAGGTGAGAGGGGAGAGATACAAAAGGGTCCAGAGGGGCAATTTTTTCACTCAAAGGGTGGTGAGTGTCTGGAACGAGCTGCCAGAGGCAGTAGTAGAGGCGGGTACAATTTTGTCTTTTAAAAAGCATTTGGACAGTTACATGGGTAAGATGGGTACAGAGGGATATGGGCCAAGTGCAGGCAATTGGGACTAGCTTAGTGGTATAAACTGGGCGACATGGACATGTTGGGCCGAAGGGCCTGTTTCCATGTTGTAACTTCTATGATTCTATGATTCTATGTTGTAACAGGTTAGGGGGAGGAAGGAGAAGAAGAAATAGTTTAGGTTAGATGGCAAAATTTTTTTATGTATACAGTGAAAAATAATCATCTATATTTCAACCACGTTTGCGTGGACAACGTCCTTGTGCCTGTTCTGCATATGCCTGTGTTTGTACAAAAGTTGCAGGCTGTTTGTCAGCATGATTTGTGAGGCAACATGTTTTCTGCTGAAGTAATCTCACCTAAAAATAGCCACCACAGGAATAACAAAATGACAAATTGTTTAAATTAGCATCAAGTAAGCACAAACTAGACTACACGTTGGGTGTTTACATCTGACTTAAGTTGCAGTGCATGCACGGAGATGCTGATCTGACCAGTTAGTTGCGCTGGTCTTGATCGTGAACGTGTATCTCCATTAGCAAAATTGACCTAATAAAATGGTACCTCAGCATTTATCCAACAAGAAGTTACTGTCATGCGATTCCACCCAGCTCTCTGTTCTACTTGTACGTGTGGGTTTTCAATCACTCTGCCTCCCCCTCCCCAGACCACCATTTTTTCTTGGAACATTTTTGTGCTCGTTTTGGTGAAAGCTTTATGGGTATGGTAGGCTAGTGGTTATAATACTGCACTAGAAAACTAGACGTCACAAGTTCAAATCCCACTGTGGCGAGTTGTGAATTTGAGTTCCAAGAAGCCTGGCCATTTGTAGGCCAGCACCAGAAGATGATTGTTTTAAAAATTGCTGGATTGTTGTAAAATACTAACTGGCTTGCCAGTTTTCATTAGCATCAGAGAAGCACACCTGCCATCCCTATCTTTTTTATTTGTTCATGGGATGTGGGCGTCGCTGGCGAGGCCGGCATTTATTGCCCATCCCTAATTGCCCTTGAGAAGGTGGTGGTGAGCCGCCGCCTTGAACCGCTGCAGTCCATGTGGTGAAGGTTCTCCCACAGTGCTGTTAGGAAGGGAGTTCCAGGATTTTGACCCAGCGACGATGAAGGAACGGCGATATATTTCCAAGTTGGGACGGTGTGTGACATGGAGGGGAACGCACAGGTGGTGTTGTTCCCATGTGCCTGCTGCTCTTGTCCTTCTAGGTGGTGGAGGTCGCGGGTTTGGGAGGTGCTGTCGAAGAAGCCTTGGCGAGTTGCTGCAGTGCATCCTGTGGATGGTACACACTGCAGCCACAGTGTGCCGGTGGTGAAGGGAGTGAATGTTTAGGGTGGTGGAAGGGGTGCCAATCAAGCGGGCTGCTTTATCTTGGATGGTGTCGAGCTTCTTGAGTGTTGTTGGAGCTGCACTCATCCAAGCAAGTGGAGAGTATTCCATCACACTCCTGACTTGTGTCTTGTAGATGGTGGAAAGGCTTTGGGGAGTCAGGAGGTGAGTCACTCGCCGCAGAATACCCAGCCTCTGACCTGCTCTTGTAGCCACAGTATTTATATGGCTGGTCCAGTTAAGTTTCTGGTCAATGGTGACCCCCAGGATGTTGATGGTGGGAGTTTTGGCGATGGTAATGCCGTTGAATGTCAAGGGGAGGTGGTTAGACTCTCTCTCTTGTTGGAGATAGTCATTGCCTGGCACTTGTCTGGCGCGAATGTTACTTGCCACTTATGAGCCCAAGCCTGGATGTTGTCCAGGTCTTGCTGCATGCGGGCTCGGACTGCTTCATTATTTGAGGGGTTGCGAATGGAACTGAACACTGTGCAATCATCAGTGAACATCCCCATTTCTGACCTTTATGATGGAGGGAAGGTCATTGATGAAGCTGCTGAAGATGGTTGGGCCTAGGACACTGCCTTGAGGAACTCCTGCAGCAATGACCTGGGGCTGAGATGATTGGCCTCCAGCAACCTCTACCATCTTCCTTTGTGCTAGGTATGACTCCAGCCACTGGAGAGTTTTCCCCCTGATTCCCATTGACTTCAATTTTTTACTAGTGCTGCTTGGGGCCACACTCAGTCAAATGCTGCCTTGATGTCAAGGGCAGTCACTCTCACCTCACCTCTGGACTTCAGCTCTTTTGTCCATGTTTGGACCAAGGCTGTAATGAGGTCCGGAGCCGAGTGGTCCTGGCGGAACCCAAACTGAGCATTGGTGAGCAGGTTATTGGTGAGTAAGTGCCGTTTGATAACACTGTCGACGACACCTTCCATCACTTTGCTGATGATTGAGAGTAGACTGATGGGGAGGTAATTGGCCAGATTGGATTAGTGCTGCTTTTTGTGGACAGGATATACCTGGGCAATTTTCCACATTGTCGGGTAGGTGCCAGTGTTGTAGCTGCACTGGAACAGCTTGGCTAGAGGCGCAGCTAGTTCTGGAGCACAAGTCTTCAGCACTACAACTGGGATGTTGTCGGGGCCCATAGCCTTTGCTGCATCCAGTGCACTCAGCCATTTCTTGATATCACGTGGAGTGAATCGAATTGGCTGAAGACTGGCTTCCGTGATGGTGGGGATATCGGGAGCAGGCCGAGATGGATCATCCACTCGGCATTTCTGGCTGAAGATGGTTGCAAACGCTTCAGCCTTGTCTTTTGTACTCACGTGCTGGACTCCGCCATCACTGAGGATGGGGATGTTTGCAGAGCCTCCTCCTCCCGTTAGTTGTTTAATTGTCAACCACCATTCACGACTGGATGTGGCAGGACTGCAGAGCTTTGATCTGATCCATTGGTTGTGGAATCGCTTAGCTCTGTCTGTAGCATGTTGCTTCCGCTGTTTAGCATGCATGTAGTCCTGAGTTGTAGCTTCACCAGGTTGGCACCTCATTTTTAGGTGCTCCTGGTGCTGCTCCTGGCATGCTCTTCTACACTCCTCATTGAACCAGGGTTGATCTCCTGGCTTGTTGGTAATGGTAGAGTGAGGAATATGCCGGGCCATGAGGTTACAGATTGTGCTGGAATACAATTCTGCTGCTGCTGATGGCCCACAATGCCTCATGGATGCCCAGTTTTGAGCTGCTAGATCTGTTCTGAATCTATCCCATTTAGCACGGTGATAGTGCCACACAACACGTTGGATGGTGTCCTCAGTGCGAAGACGGGACTTCATCTCCATGAGGACTGTGCAGTGGTCACTCCTACCAATACAGTCATGGACAGATGCATTTGTGACAGGTAGATTGGTGAGGACGAGGTCAAGTAAGTTTTTCCCTCGTGTTGGTTTGCTCACCACCTGCTGCAGGCCCAGTCTGGCAGCTATGTCCTTCAGAGCTCGGTCAGTAGTGGTACTACCGAGCCACTCTTGGTGATGGACATTGAAGTCCCCCACCCAGAGTACGTTTTGTACGTATCTGGTCTGGTCTACATGTGACTCCAGCCCCTACACCACGTGGATGACTTTTAATGCCCTAACTGTCGCCCACATCCCCCAAAAAAGACTGTTTGTTACTGGGGAATAGAACATTTCTCAATATTTGGCACGTACTGTTAAGGTCAAGCCATGTCAGGTATCTTGCGGCCAACAGTGTAACTCCAGTCTTCTGGAGTTTGGGTGTACATCAGGATGTTTTACCAGAATGGTACCATTTCAGAAGGATAGGAAAAACGGTAAAGGTGGTGGGGTAGCTCTGTTAATAAAGGATTAAATTGGTAAAGTGGTGAGATATGATCTTGGCTCAGAAGATCAAGATGTCGAATCAATTTGGGTGGAGGTCAGAAATAGCAAGGGAAAGAAATCATTGGTGGGAGTAGTATATAGGCCCCCTAACAGTAGCTCCACTGTAGAGCAAAATATAAATCAGGAAATAAGGGAGGCTTGTAAAAAAAAAAGGTAATGCAATAATCATGGGCGATTTTAACTTTCACAAAAATTGGACAAATCAAATTGGCAAAAATAGCCCTGAGGAGGAGTTGATAGAGTGTATTAGGGACTGTTTCTTAGACCAATATGTCGGAGAACCAACCAGGGAACAGGCCATTTTGGATCTGGTAATAGGTAATGAAACAGGATTAATTAATGATCTCAAAGTAAAGGATCCCTTGGGAAGCAGTGATCATAACATGATAGAATTTCACATCCATTTTGAGAGTGAGGATCTTGGGTCTGAAACTGCTGAATTAAACTTAATTATAAAGGAATGAGGGTGGAATTGGCTAAAGTGGACTGGGTAAACAGATTAGATGGTATGATGGTGGATCAGCAGTGGCAAACATTTAAAAAGATATTTTATGACTCGCAACAAAAATATATTCCTGTGAGGAAAAAAGACTCCACGAAAAGGGTGAACCAACCATGGCTAACTATGGAAGTCAAGGATGGTATCAGGTTAAAAGAAAAAGCATACAACATGGCAAAGATTACTGGCAAGCCTGAAGATTGGAAAAACTTTAAAAAGCAGCAAAGGATGACTAAAAGAATAATAGAGGGAGAAAATAAATGATGAGAGTGAACTAGCAAGAAATATAAAAACGGACAGTGAAAGCTTCTACAAGTATATAAAAAGGAAGAGGGTAGCTAAAGTAAACATTGATCCCTTAGAGGATGAGACTGGGGAAATAATAATGGAAAACAAGGAAACAGCAGAGGAATTAAACAGATATTTTGTATCCGTCTTCACAATAGAAGACACTAATAACATACCAATAATAGTGGAAAATCAAGGGGCAAAGGGGAGGGAGGAATGAAAAACAATCACTATCACTAGAGAAAAAGTACTAGGTAAACTAATGGGTCTAAAGGCTGACAAGTCCCCTGGAACTGATGGCTTGCATCTGAGGGTCTTAAAGGAAGTGGCTGTAGAGATAGTGGATGCATTGGTTGTAATCGTTCAGAATTCACTAGATTCTAGAAAGGTCCCAGCGGATTGGAAAACTGCAAACATAACACCCCTATTCAAGAAGGGAGTGAGATGGAAAGCAGGTAACTATAGACCAGTTAGCCTAACATCTGTCATTGGGAAAATGCTAGAATTCATTATTAAGGAAGTAGTAGCAGGACATTTGGAGACTCAGTACAATCAAGGAGAGTCAACATGGTTTTATGAAGGGGAAATCATGTCTGACAAATTTATGAGAGTTCTTTGAGGAAGTAACGGGCAGGGTGGATAAAGTGGAACCAATGGATGGAGTATATTTGGATTTCTAAAAGGCATTCGATAAGGTGCCACATAAAAGATGACTACACAAGATAAGAGCTCGTGGTATTGGGGGTAATATACTGGCATGGATAGAGGATTGGCTAACTAACAGAAAACAAAGAGTCGGGATAAAAGGGTCATTTTCAAAATGGCAATCTGTAACTAGTGGGGTGCCGCAGGGATCAGTGCTGGGGCCTCAACTATTTACAATATGTATCAATGACTTGGATGTAGGAACAGAGTGTCTTGTGGCCAAATTTGCTGATGATGCAAAGATAGGTGGAAAAGTAAATTGCGATGAGGACACAAAGTGTCTGCAAAGGGATATTGACAGGTTAAGCGAATGGGCAAAAATTTGGCAGATGGAATATAATGTGGGAAAATGTGAATCATCCACTTTGGGAAGAAAAATAATAAAGCAAAATATTATTTGAATGGAGAAATATTACTAAATGCTGCGGTACAGAGGGATCTGGGTGTCCTTGTACATGAAACACAAAAAGTCAACATACAGGTGCAGCATGTAATCTGGAAGGCAAACGGAATATTGGCCTTTATTTCTAGGAGGATGGAGTATAAAAGCAGGGAAGTCATGCTACAACTGTACAGGGTGCTGGTGAGACCACACCTGGAGTACTGCGTACAGTTCTGATGCCCTTATTTAAGGAAGGACATACTTGAATTGAAGGCAATTCAGAGAAGGTTCACTAGGTTGATTCCGGGTATGGAAGGGTTGTCCTATGAGGTAAGATTGAACAGGTTGGGTCTATACTCATTGGAGTTTTGAAGAATGAGAGGAGATCTTATTGAAACATACAAGAATCTGAGGGGACTCTATAGGGTGGATGCTGAGAGGATGTTATTCCTCATGGGGGATCTAAAACCAGGGGGCATAGTCTCAGAATAAGGGGTTGCCCGTTTAAGACGGAAATGAGGAGGAATTTCTTCTCGCAGAGGGTCATGAATCTTTGGAATTCTTTACTCCACAAAGCTGTGGAGGCTGAGTCACTGAATACATTCAAGGCTGAGTTAGTCAAATTTTTGATCAGCAAGGGAGTCAAAGAATATGGGGAAAAGATGGGAAAGTGGAGTTGAGGTAAAAATCAGATCAGCCATGATCTCATTAAATGGCGGAGCAGGCTCGAGGGGTTGAATGGCCTACTTCTGCTTCTATCTCTTATGGTCTTATGGACTTCAGTTTTGTGGAGATACTGGAGAAGTTGGGATTCTTCCCAAGGTTAAGAGGAAATTTAATAGAGGTGTTCAAAATCATGAAGGGTTTTGGTAGTGGATAGGGAGAAAGTGCAGAGTTTGGAAATCTGAAATAAAAACAGATAATGCTGGAAATACTCAGCAGATCAGGTCGCATCTGTGGGGAAAGAAACGTTTATGGTCTAGGACCCTTCTGACTGGTTCTGTCGAAGGGTCACAGACATGAAGATCTTTTTGGTCTTCAGTGGTGCTGAGCGCTCCTGCCTTGTTGTTTGGGGGGGTGGTGGTGGTTAGGGGGGAGTGTTGGTGGTGGTGTTGGAGGGGAAGGAGAGAGAATGCAGGTAAGGCCAAAGTAAAAATTCTTTTTTTTCCCCCTCATTGCAGGTGCTGAACACCCCAGTCCCTTGGGGAGCAAATGTGTCTTTTTTTGGAGGACCACACATCAGCTGATACTGGTTTTAACGGTCTTGCATGCCGCTGTGTTTCTATTTCAGTGGTGTGCTTTAACGGGGGGACATACTATTATATAGAATTACATAGAATGTACAGCACAGAAACAGGCCATTCGGCCCAACTGGTCCATGCTGGTGATAATGCTCCACACGAGCCTCCTCCCATCCTACTTATCTAACCCTATCAACATATCCTTCCATGCCTTTCTCCCTCGTGTTTATCCAACTTCCCCTTAAGTGCATCTATGCTAATTGCCTCAACTACTCCACCTGGTAGCAAGTTCCACATTCTAACCACACTCTGGGTGAAGACGTTTCTCCTGCATTCCCTATTGGATTTATTAGCGACTATCTTATATTTATGACCCCTAGATCTGGTCTCCCCCACAAGTGGAAACATCATCTCTACGTTTACCCTATCAAACCCTTTCATAATTTTAAAGACCTCGATAAGGTCACCCCTCAATCTTCTCTTTTCTAGAGAAAAGAGCCCCAGCCTGTTCAACCTTTCCTGATGGTTACAACCTGGTGTCATACCTAACAGAAAGTAAGATGGTAGTGGTTGTTGGAGGCCAATCATCTCAGCCCCAGGACATTGCTGCAGGAGTTCCTCGGGGTAGTGTCCTAGGCCCAACCATCTTCAGCTGCTTCATCAATGACCTTCCCTCCATCATAAGGTCAGAAATGGGTATGTTCGCTGACGATTGAAGAGTGTTCAGTTCCATTCGCAACCCCTCAGATAATGAAGCAGTCCGTGCCCGCATGCAGCAAGACCTGGACAACATCCAGGCTTGGGCTGATAAGTGGCAAGTAACATTCGCGCCAGACAAGTGCCAGACAATGACCATCTCCAACAAGAGAGAGTCTAACCACCTCCCCTTGACATTCAACGGCATTACCATCGCCGAATCGCCCACCATTAACATCCTGGGGGTCACCATTGACCCGAAACTTAACTGGACCAGCCACATAAATACTGTGGCTACAAGAGCAGGTCAGAGGCTGGGTATTCTGCGGCGGGTGACTCGCCTCCTGACTCCCCAAATCCTTTCCACCATCTACAAGGCACAAATCAGGAGTGTGATGGAATACTGTCCACTTGCCTGGATGAGTGCAGCTCCAACAATACTCAAGAAGCTCGACACCATCCAGGACAAGCAGCCCACTTGATTGGCACCCCATCCACCACCCTGAACATTCACTCCCTTCACCACCGGTGCACCGTGGCTGCAGTGTGTTTCATCTACAGGGTGCACTGCAGCAACTCACCAAGGCTTCTTCGACAGCACCTCCCAAACCCGCGACCTCTACCACCTAGAAGGACAAGGGCAGCAGGCACATGGGAACAACACCACCTTCACGTTCCCCTCCAAGTCACACACCATCCCGACTTGGAAATATATTGCCGTTCCTTCATCGTCACTGGGTCAAAATCCTGGAACTCCCTTCCTAACAGCACTGTGGGAGAACCGTCACCACACGGACTGCAGCGGTTCAAGAAGGCGGCTCACCACCACCTTCTCAAGGGCAATTAGGGATGGGCAATAAATGCCGGCCTAGTCAGTGACGCCCACATCCCATGAACGAATTTTTTTTTAAAAACCTCTCAGTTCTGGTATCATCCTAGTAAATCTTTTTTGCACCTTCTCCAGTGCCTCTACATCCTTTTTATAATATGGAGACCAGAACTGTGCACAGTGTGGTCTAATTAAGATGGGACTATTGAAAGGTATGGCACTCGTCTGCTGAACGTAGACCACCTAATTTAAAAAAAACAACAGCTTTTGAAGGAAAAGCTAAACGCGAGGTGGAAAAACAATTCGAGCATGACCAGCAGCGCCGGGGAGGGGATCTGCCATCTCCCCACCCCACATCAAACATCTACACGGTGTGTGTCGGATCATCAGGCTGCTGCTGTCATCTTGTCAATGCATATCTTTAATTCTGATCTAAATTCAGTTCAATCTTTGTTGTTCTTTTGACAGTAACACCACAGATACAAATTGATAAATCGGACAAACCTTTTCAAGTGTAAAAGATGCTGATTTTGTTTTTAAATTCTAAGCAATAGGCTCACTGTATCCGTGTACGCTCCTGTTAACTGCTTTAAATGGGAAGAACTAGGTTTTTACGCAAGAAGAAGCTGATTTTCACAAATGTTCACAGGAAGTAATGAGACTTGACAGCTTTTTGTTCTTTCAGCCTTTTGAAGTTTGAATTTATTTGCAGGTGGTTGAGCTGAGCTGGGCTAAGGAGTGCCAGCTTAATGTGGTACATTCTGCCATGTCACTCTGCTCCTTAACACTGGAGTCATGTAGGACCTGCCTTCCGTGGCTTGGAATTGGGTCTGAAAAAATTAGTACAACTCAAGTTGAATAAGTCATCAGGCCCTGATGGCCTGCACCTTCGGCTGTTGAGGGAAGTCAGAGAGGAGATAGTGTAGGCTCTTACCAAAAGCTTTCAAACCTCCTTAAATATGCAAATTGTGCTGTGAGGACATTGTAAAACCTTGGTTCAAGGAAGGAGAGAATTAACTGCAGACCAGTTACACTAACATCAGTTGCGGGCAAACTCTTAGCAACTTTCTCTCAAATTATGGATTCTGAGCCTTCAGAAATGCATGGGTTAATCCCAAAACGGCGAGATGTGTTTGATGAATTCTATGAGTATTTTGAACGAATGATCAATTGGATAGATAGAGGGAATTTGGAGTCTATATAGCGTACATGGATTTTCAGAAGGCGTTGGATATGGCATCTCACGAGAGCCTAGTTAAAAAAGGTGTATGGTATAAAAGGAAATGTAGCAACATGGATAGAATAGGAAGCAATTAGGGTAAATATACACCCTCTGGATTTGCATTTGGGGGCACAATATCAAAATTTACTGATGACACAAACATGTGGTTAACCTTGAGACTGTAAGTGACTTCAGGAGGACATTGTGCAGATAGGAGTGTGTGTCTCATCTGCCTTTAGATATATTTCTTTACATGCAGTATTGCAGACAATTTGTGCTGTAATGTTTTCTTACTTTTTACAAGTCCTCGTGCAAACTTGAATTGACTCTGAAGTGAAGTGCTCTCAATGAGCAACACTTCATTCTCCATGTTTGATGAATCCGTCGGTAGTATAGAATTGCACAAACCACTTCCAGTTAAATACCGGGAGACTGATGGATAACCCACTGCATCACCGCTGAAGCACATTGGGCAATCTGCGATGTTGATAGTGTATTGGGTACAATATCTTTATGACTCTGTATACTAGTGACGATTCTGCATCCTTTTAAATCTTGTCAATTCTATGCCTGAATCTAAAATTCTAATCAGATCACCTCAGTCTCCTCTTTTCCAAAAAACCCAAGGCCTAATATCTTGGGCTTCAGGTGTTCATAAATGACGAACTCAGAACATTTCAAAACACTTTACAGCCAGTGAAGTACTTTTGAAGTGTTGTCACTGTTGTAATGTAGGAAACTCGGCAGGCAATTTGCACACAGCAAGATCTCATAAGCAGCAATGTGGCAATGACCAGATAATCTGTTTTTGTTGAGGGATAAATATTGACCAGGATACCGGGGAGAACTCCCTTGCCACTCCCTTTGAATAGTGCCTTGGGATCTTTTAGTCCATCTGAGGGCAGACGGGGCCTTGGCTTAACGTCTCATCCGAAAGACAGCACCTCCGCCAGTGCAGCACTCCCTCAGTACTGGCACTGGGAGTGTCAGCCTGGATTATGTGCTCAAGTCTCTGGAGTGGGACTTGACCGTACTACTTTCTGACCCAGAGGCGAGAGTTCTACCCATTGAGCCACAGCTGACACTGCATTTAGTGCTTATACAGTCATTGAGTACAGGCTTGTAAAACTCCCCTTGCTGTCTACTTACAGTACCAATCGTAACACTTGTGCAACTGTGACTTGTCGAATTTTGTTCAGCGGGATAGCTGCTAATAAATTAATTTTAATGTGTGGGAAGTGCTCACCTAAGCAGAGCAGGACCCAAAGTGATATCCTTGGTAAAAGCTGCTTGTTACTGGGGAAAATGATCAGAACCTGCATGAGGAGGCCGTGCCTGTAGGAGCTGCTGTTTCACCCGGCTCCGCTCTACGGTCTTTCTGGTATTTTAGTTAGCTGAGGTGATTCATTAATTCTTTCACGTGGAAACTCTGGCCAGGGCGGGTAACCAAAGAGAGGTAGAAGTGAAAGGCCTGTGTGTGAAGTTGGATCCAGGTACTTGTGTTTCTTTTCTGCCAAGCCAACTTTCTCCCCTTCCTCCGTCCACCCCCCCCCCCCTTCCTCCTGTAGGCATCGCCTCTTCTCCGTGCATCAGTCACACTTTATTCCTTGGCCCAAAATGACCCTTTTGTTGTGCGATATACCACTGGTGTTGGCAGACTATTTGACCGTGAAGGGGCATCTCAGCAGAGCTCAATCCCAACGATACATGTCAATTCCAGCATGGTCACCAGATTGCAATCTGGAACTGTGCGTGTGTGGTCGAGTGAGCGTGCACGTTGTTAATAGGGTTTGCCTGCTGTGTGAGGTGGACGGTACAAAAGGAGTAGTGCTGCTCAAACATTAACCTGACATTCAAAATTTCCCCAAATCACCAGTAAACAAAGTAAATCGTCCTGTATGCAAATTCACAAACTTTATTTAAGCCACACTGGTTTTTTAAAAAAAAAGTGTTTTTAAAAAAAAACCTGTGACTTCCCACTAAATTATAGAGCAGGTAATTGTGCCATACGTCACAGTTTGCACCACAGCAGTCCTGCCTCCTCTTCGGCATCCCATCCATCTTGTTTCGGAGGTCACTTTAGTGCTGAAGCTCATCATCGCCTTTCTCTTTCCAGCCATGTTTGCTGCTGCAGTCAGCGCTGTTGTTGCCCACTGTAACCCGACACTAATGACAGCGGATTGAGTGGCCAATGTAATCGTACCTTAATGAGGTGTGAACAGCTAATTGAACAGCCCCACGTAGCCGGAGCATTTAATACCGTACAAGCTGGGCCTTCGTCATTGACACCTGTGCAAATGGCCAACGTTGGCTGCCCGGTATGAAGGGATGGTCACAATAACCACCGGGCGGTATATTTATATATATATATAAACTGAGACATTCCTCATGACTGTGGCTCAGCTGCGCACTGCCTCAACCAGCTGAGGTAGGGGATTGGGAACAAGTACTTGCAGCTTTGAGGAAGGATTAATTTCCGCCAGAATAACTCCATTACCCTTGAGCCTCAGGCAGTGTTGAAGCTGCGCTGTTTAGCAATGAGTCAGCACATTTGACAACTGCCGAGTGTCCAACCATTTACACAATGCGAGGAGATTCGTAAATGACAGGAGAGTTTTAGGAAACCTTGCTGTACAGCGATTTTAAGGTATTTAACACATATTTATTTCAGATAAAACTTTTTTTTTTGTAGTTTGAAGTTGTAACAGTAGGAACCTAGCTCAACATCAACTTGACGAGTTTGATGTCAAAATCCCAATATCCATTCAGATTTTTTTAAAAATTCGTTCATGGGATGTGGGTGTCGTGGCGAGGCCAGCATTTATTGCCTAATTGCCCTTGAGAAGATGGTGGTGGTGAGCCGTCTTCTTGAACCGCTGCAGTTCGTGTGGTGAAGGTTCTCCCACAGTGCTGTTAGGAAGGGAGTTCCAGGATTTTGACCCAGCGACGATGAAGGAACGGCGATATATTTCCAAGTTGGGATGGTGTGTGACTTGGAGGGGAACGTGCAGGTGGTGTTCCCATGTGCCTGCTGCCCTTGTCCTTCTAGATGGCAGAGATCGCAGGTTCGGGAGGTGCTGTCGAAGAAGCCTTGGCGAGTTGCTGCAGTGCATCCTGTGGATGGTACACGCTGCAGCCACTGTGCGCCAGTGGTGAAGGGAGTGAATGTTTAGGGTGGTGGATGAGGTGCCAATCAAGCGGGCTGCTTTGTCCTGGATGATGTCGAGCTTCTTGAGTGTTGTTGGAGCTGCACTCATCCAGGCAAGTGGAGAGTATTCCATCACACTCCTGACTTGTGCCTTGTAGATGGTGGAAAGGCTGCAGAATACCCAGCCTCTGACCTGCTGTTGTAGCCACAGTATTTATGTGGCTGGTCCAGTTAAGTTTCTGGTCAACGATGACCCCCAGGATGTTGATGGTGGGGGATTCGGCGATGGTAATGCTGTTGAATGTCAAGGGGAGGTGGTTAGACTCTCTCTCTTGTTGGAGATGGTCATTGACTGGCACTTATCTGGCGCGAATGTTACTTGCCACTTATCAGCCCAAGCCTGAATGTTGTCCAGGTCTTGCTGCATGCAGTCACGGACTGCTTCATTATGTGAGGGTTTGCGAATGGAACTGAACACTGTGCAATCAGCGAACATCCCCATTGCTGACCTTATGGAGGGAAGGTCATTGTTGAAGCAGCTGAAGATGGTTGGGCCTAGGACACAGCCTTGAGGAACTCTTGCAGCAATGTCCCGGGCCTGAGATGATTGGCCTCCAACAACCACTACCATCTTCCTTTGTTAGGTATGACTCCAGCCACTGGAAAGTTTTCCCCTTGATTCCCATTGACTTCAATTTTACTAGGGCTCCTTGGTGCCACACTCAGTCAAATGCTGCCTTGATGTCAAGGGCAGTCACTCTCACCTCGCCTCTGGAATTCAGCTCTTTTGTCCATGTTTGGTCCAAGGCTATAATGAGGTCTGGAGTTGAGTGGTCCTGGCGGAACCCAAACTGAGCATCGGTGAGCAGATTATTGATGAGTAAGTATCACTTGATAGCATTGTTGACGACACCTTCCATCACCTTGCTGATGATTGAAAGTAGACTGATGGGTCGGTAATTGGCCGGATTGGATTTGTCCTGCTTTTTGTGGACAGGACATACCTGGGCAATTTTCCACATTGTCAGGTAGATGCCAGTGTTGTAGCTGTACTGGAGAAGCTTGGCTAGAGGCCAAATATACCCCTGCATTCCCTCTTACGGTAACTCAGTAACTGGCTGAGGGAGGGAGAGGGATGATGAGGAATATAAATGGTGCTTTATTTTATCCCTGCACTTAAAAAGTCTTCCTGTCCACTGACTCTAAGATTAGGAGTCTGTCAAACATGCAGGCTCACTTTCTGTTTCTAATTCTGTCTGTCAGTAATTTTTCACAATTCCGTAATGCCCACATACTGAGTTAAGTACATTCCAGCACTTCCTATTCAGTAAATTCTCAAACTTAGTGGGTTAGGGGGCAGGGGGAGAAAAGGGGGAGGTTTTAGTACCGAGCACAAGCCTGGTGCTTCCTGGTCGGGATGAGGGGGGTTGGGGGGGAGACTGATGTGCCCATCCAGGAACACAGTGGAAGAATCCAGAGTAGAAGTTGCTTGACTGCTTTTTGTCGTGCACAATATAAACGTATCTTTAGTGAGTAGGCGTCACTTGATGGTGCTATTGATGTTGCTTTACTGATGGGAGGAGAATGATAGGGTGGTATAATTGTCCAGGTTAGATTTATCCTGTTTTTTGTGGACAGGACTTACCTGGGCAATCTTCCACATTGCTGGGTCAATGGCAATGTCGTAGTTGTAGTAAAACAGCTTGGCTTGGGGAGTGACTAACTCTGGCGCACAGGTCTTCAACTCAACAGGCGGAATGTTGTCTGGGTCCATAGCCCTTACTGTGTTCATTGCACTCAGCCACATCTTAATGTCATGTGGAGTGAACCAAGTTGACTGGGCACCGACCTGTCGGATAATGGGGAGCTTGGAAGGAGGTCAAGGAGGAACATCCAATCGGTACTTTTGGCCTGAAGACACTTGTAAATACTTCTGCCTAGTCTTTTTCACTCACCTGCTGGGCTCCACCATGCTTGAGGTGGGGATGTTCACGGAATCTCCTCCTCTTGGGAATTGCCTGATTGTCCACCACCTTTTCCCACTGGATATGGTAGGGCTGCATAGCCTTGCTCTGATTCATTGGTTGTGGCACCATTTAGCTGTGTCCGTAGCCTGCTGATTTTGGTGTTAAGTATGCAGGTATCCCCAAGTGATAGCATCACTAGGTTCATGCCTCAACCTAAGGCGTATCTGGTGCTGTTCCCTGGCATGCCCGTCCACATTTTGCATTGAGCCAGGGTTGATGTCCCTGTTTCCTGGTGATGGAGGAGTGAGTGATATGCTGGGCCGCGAAGCTACAGATTGTGGTGGTGTACAATTCTGCTGTTGCTGGTTGCCTGCACCGCCTTCCTGCACCAATCGGAAGGCGGACAGACTCTTCGTTATCTGACTGGATGATTCTTGACTTTCAGTCAAACAGCCTTTCTTCCCCATCTCCAATATTTCTTGTAACAAATAAATTAAAGTCTTCAAAGAAAATCAAAACACACAGTTCTTTTTAATGCTCCTATGATTTTTCTTCCTGGGTTGCTCGCAACAGTGTCCAGGAGATTAATCTTCAATTCCTGGAGACTCCAGGACAATCCGGTACTGAGTGAGCCTGTTATAGGTTATCACAACCTGGGGCATCCAGAAGTAATTTTGTCACCTTAGTAACTGTTCCAACAACAGAATGCAGCGCTTCCTCTAAAGCTGACACTGGTTATGTTTAATTATATTAACAGTGCACTTGTGCTGTTGCTTTTCTGTTAGTGACACTGGGGCATCCTGTGCTTCACCCTTTACTGGCTTATTTAAAATAGGTTCCAGCTCAGCTTCTTGCAGGGAGTTAACCGTTTGACGTTCTGTGCTCTGACTTCAGCCAGCCAGGAGATGGCACTGTAAGGTTGGACAATATTCCAACCATGTGCCACAGTTTCTACACCTGTCACCCAGATGCCCTACTAATGATCAATGAACACGAAACAAGCCAATTTTACCCTGATGGCTCAGTGGGTAAGTGTACCACCTGGTGTGCCATCGAGACATACACATCAGAGAGGTTCCACTCTTGACGCCTGATGTATACTGAGTTTGCCGATCACAGTTGAGGCAGTAAACGGGATGCTGAAGTTGCTTTCAGTGCTCCTGGGCTAAGGAGGAGGGCAAAAAAATATATTATAAATGAGTATGCAGGTAGCCCCAACTATGTCACTCACTCCTCCATCACCAGGAAACAGGGACATCAACCCTGGTTCAATGCAAAATGTAGTCGGGCATGCCAGGAACAGCACCAGGTACGCCTTCGAGTGAGGTATGAGTGAAGCCGGGGTTCCTGCTCCTGGTCACTACCTGATGACCCACCTTCTAAAGGTTTTGGAGGGTAGTATTTGGGGCTTTGGCGTTGGTCATTGCCTGGATTCTGGTGTCACGTACTTCGAAGGGGCCTCCTTTCCCAGTGTTTGGCCTTAGATTGGGACGAACCGAATTTTACGGATCCGAAGGCCAACACATTCTCTGAATCTAAATATGTTCTCTCGTTCCTCTTGTTTTCCTGTAAGCCTGTGTCCTTGGAATTTTTTTTTATGCACTGCAGATGATTTCTTTCTCTTGTAATCTTCCCACATTTTTTTTCTCGTTGTAGGGTAAACTCTTCTATTTTTCTGTTCTGATCTCCTCAGGCTTTGTACCAACTTTGACCAAGAAGATCAGGTTTTTTTTTTGATTAAGTCAGGTGTTGACACACAAACACATTAGAATCTCCAATCAACAAAAGTTTCCATTGTGCCTGAGAAATGAAGACTGTTTTACACCCCCCCACCACCCCCTCTTTCTCTTCTCTCCCCCCCCCCCCCCCCCCCCCCACCCCAACCCCCCCCCCCCCCCCACCCCGGTAGTGAAAGGCCCCATTTACTCAAGTGCATGGAACTTGAGTAAAGGTTGGAAAGAGCTACGGCTTTACATAAAATTACAGACTGTGCAGCACAGAAACCGGCCATTCGGCCCAACTGGTCGGCATTTATACTCCACACGAGCCTCCTCTCTCCCTACTTCATCTAACCCTATTAGCTTATGGTCCTCCAAGTGTGCACAGGGGGACTTCTGGAGTTTAATCAGGTAAAACAGCATGGCTTACCAGCAAGAGACCCACTAAGATTCCCATTGCTTGTCCTGATAGAAACGCTCCAGTTATCAGGGCATTGGAGAGCTCTTGAGGGTTAGTCCGTAGAATTATAGATGTTTGCAGGATAGAAGGAGGCCATTTGGCTCAATGTCTGTGTTGGCTCTTTGCTAGAGCAATCTATAACTAATCCCACTGCTCTGGTATCAATCCTCGTCAGCCGTGGCTCAGTGGGCAGCACTCTTGCCTCTGAGTCAAAAGGTTGTGGGTTCAGATCCCACTCCGTAAACTTCAGTACAATACCTAGGCTGACACTCCAGTGCAGCACATGAGGGAGTGCTGCTCTGTCGGAGGTGCCTTCTTTCAGATAAGATGTTGAGGGGGCAGACAGTGCCTCAGTTTAAGTGGAAGTAAAAGATCCCATGGCACTATTTCAAAGAAAAGCAGGGGCATTCCTCAACCAACATCACTGAAACAGATTACTTGGTCATTATTTCATTGCTGTTTGTGGGAACTTGCTGTGTGCAAATTGAATGCCGTGTTTCCTACATTACAACAATTTAGAAGTACTTCATTGGCTGTAAAGCGCTTTGGGACATCCTGAGGTTGTGAAAGGTGCTATATAAGCGCAAGTCTTTCTTTCCACCCTCTGCCAGATAGGGCCTCTGCTGCTGCCCTGTGGTGGCATGGCTGAGACCTAGGACATAGTAGCAGGGCAGAGCATTGGGGGGGGTTAAGGCTGTGCCCAATGAAATGGCACCGTAATAATTCTGTTTCTCATGATGCCTGTGTCAGCAGCCTTCCTGATATGGAAGCAGAAAATGCTGGACTAAACAGCAAATTCATCAGTGTCTGAAAATAGAGAAAAACATATTAACGTTTTGGGTCGACATTCTTTGTCAGAACTGAAGAAGAGCGACTGACCCTCTTTATAGGACTGACCAAAAGAAAGAGGAGAGCAAGGCCAACAGGTAAAAGTCATGGGTCGCATATGCTAAAAGTGTCAGCCTTGGCTAATGTGGTAGTATTCTCTCCTCTGAGTGAGTCAGAAAGTCATGGGTTCAAGTCCCACTCCAGAGACTTGAGCACAAAGATCTAGGCTGACACTCCAGTGCAGTACTGAAGGAGTGCTACACTGTCAGAGGTGCCTACTTTTGGATGAAACATTAAACGGTGGCCAAGTCTGCCCTCTCAGATGGATCTATAAGATCCTGTGGACTATTTCTAGGAAGCAGGGAAGTTTTCCCCCTTGCCTTAGCCAATATTTATCCCTCAAGCAATATCACCAAAAGCAGATTATCTGGTGATTTATCTCATTGCTGTTTGTGGAATCTTGCTGTGCACAAATTGGCTGCCTTATTTCCTACACTAAACAATGACTACACTTCAAAATTACTTCATTAACTGTAAGGAGCTTTGGGATGTCCTGAGCTCATGAATGGCGTTTATATAAATACATACTTAAGAAAAGACATACTTGCTCTCGAGGCAGTACAAAGAAGGTTCACTCGGTTAATCCCGGGGATGAGGGGGCGGACATATGAGGAGAGGTTGAGTAGATTGGGACTCTACTCATTGGAGTTCAGAAGAATGAGAGGCGATCTTATTGAAACATATAAGATTGTGAAGGGGCTTGATCGGGTGGATGCGGTAAGGATGTTCCCAAGGATGGGTGAAACTAGAACTAGGGGGCATAATCTTAGAATAAGGAGCTGCTCTTTCAAAACTGAGATGAGGAGAAACTTCTTCACTCAGAGGGTAGTAGGTCTGTGGAATTTGCTGCCCCAGGAAGCTGTGGAAGCTACATCATTAAATAAATTTAAAACAGAAATAGACAGTTTCCTAGAAGTAAAGGGAATTAGGGGTTACGGAGAGCGGGCAGGAAATTGGACATGAATTTAGATTTGAGGTTAGGATCAGATCAGCCATGATCTTATTGAATGGCGGAGCAGGCTCGAGGGGCCGATTGGCCTACTCCTGCTCCTATTTCTTATGTTCTTATGTTCTTATAAATGCAAGTCTTTCTTTAAATACTGGCACAAAGAAGCAGTGAGTTGGTTTAATAATCTGGGAATGGATTTTTTTTAAAACCTGGGAAGAGGTGAGAAGTGCAGTTTGATAGCCTGAGATAATTCTGCCTGTGAAAACTCATTGGAAAGACAAAAGGTGAGTTAATGGCTTCAAAGCAGATGGGAATAAAGTGGAATGTAAATGGTAGAAACTGGCAGGAAAATGGAGGAGGCCATTGTGGTCTGAAGCTGTTGGCCATAAGTCCAGAGGTCTGCAGGGTATCCAGGAGGAAGATGATGTACAGTTCAGTTCAGCTTGGTTGGAACAAGGTAGGAGGCTAAAGATAGAAAGTCACAGGGAGGTCAGAATCATGCATGTGGATAGGATCGAGGGTGTTTGGCAAAGCAGCCATCCAATCTACGATTGGTCACCCCCAATATTGAGAGGGCTGCACTATGGAGGAATGCAGTATATCGGAAGAAGTACATGCAAGGAGTGTTCAACCAGAACGAGTATTCAGGGCTGAGGAGGACAATTCTGTGCGAAGAAACAAATGGGCATTTGCAATAGTTGCCTGAGAGAGTGTCTGGGGTGGGAGAGGAGCAGCTGCCATCAGTACCTGAATTGCCTAAACTGGGGGCAGCCATAGGTGGGGTACTGTTGGGCAGATTGAACTTCACCTTACACATCAGCATGTCATGTGAAGGGCAGATATTCCTGAGAACACTAACACTGGCTATATTAAAATTTACATTTTGCAGACTCGTCACAGTTTCTCTGAGTGGGAGGCCAGAAGCTCTGTGTCTTCCGTCTGAGCTGGTGATGGCCGAGAATACTTTGGAGACACTGAAAGCCCAGTGGATTGGAAGTTTTACTTGTGCACATGACTAATCTCAGCTCCCACCCTTAGCAACAGCATCTGTCAATGCCCTGCGCCAAGACAACTCTCTGACCTTTCCTTAGCAACAGAGCGATTGTGTTTTTCAAAAATTCTTTGCTCCGATGAAAAGAGAAAGGTGTTGATGTGCCTCGTTAACCTCGAGCAACCTTTTCCAATCAGCAATCAAAGCCCACTCTGCGGCACAGCTCCTGTTTAGTTTAAAGACAAAGGTGGTTTAATCCTTGTAGCAGCACCTCCTCGCATATCACTCTAATAATACTCCTCGGGTTTAGAAACGATGGAAGCATAGAAATTTACAGCACAGAATGAAGCATTTTGGTCCGTTGTGTCTGTGCTGGCTTGTTGGTAGAGCAATCTCAAACTAATCCCACTGCCCCGCTCTCTCTCCCCATAGTCCTGTATCAATCCGAAACTAATCCCACTGCCCTGCTCTCTCTCCCCATAGTCCTGTATCAATCCGAAACTAATCCCACTGCCCTGCTCTCTCCCCCCATAGTCCTGTATCAATCCGAAACTAATCCCACTGCCCTGCTCTCTCTCCCCATAGTCCTGTATCAATCTCAAACTAATCCCACTGCCCTGCTCTCTCTCCCCATAGTCCTGTATCAATCTCAAACTAATCCCACTGCCCCACTCTCTCCCCATAGTCCTGTATCAATCTCAAACTAATCCCACTGCCCCACTCTCTCCCCATAGTCCTGTATCAATCTCAAACTAATCCCACTGCCCCACTCTCTCCCCATAGCCCTGTATCAATCTCAAACTAATCCCACTGCCCCACTCTCTCCCCACGGTCCTGTATCAATCTCAAACTAATCCCACTGCCCCACTCTCTCCCCATAGTCCTGTATCAATCTCAAACTAATCCCACTGCCCCACTCTCTCCCCATAGTCCTGTATCAATCTCAAACTAATCCCACTGCCCCACTCTCTCCCCATAGTCCTGTATCAATCTCAAACTAATCCCACTGCCCCACTCTCTCCCCATAGTCCTGTATCAATCCGAAACTAATCACACTGCCCCGCTGTCTCTCCCCATAGTCCTGTATCAATCCGAAACTAATCCCACTGCCCCGCTGTCTCTCCCCATAGTCCTGTATCAATCCGAAACTAATCCCACTGCCCCGCTCTCTCTCCACAGCCTTGTTTCAATCCAAAACTAATCCCACTGCCCCTACTCTCTCCCCATAGTCCTGTATCAATCTCAAACTAATCCCACTGCCCCACTCTCTCCCCACGGTCCTGTATCAATCTCAAACTAATCCCACTGCCCCACTCTCTCCCCATAGTCCTGTATCAATCTCAAACTAATCCCACTGCCCCACTCTCTCCCCATAGTCCTGTATCAATCTCAAACTAATCCCACTGCCCCACTCTCTCCCCATAGTCCTGTATCAATCTCAAACTAATCCCACTGCCCCACTCTCTCCCCATAGTCCTGTATCAATCCGAAACTAATCACACTGCCCCGCTGTCTCTCCCCATAGTCCTGTATCAATCCGAAACTAATCCCACTGCCCCGCTCTCTCTCCACAGCCTTGTATCAATCCGAAACTAATCCCACTGCCCCACTCTCTCCCCATAGTCCTGTATCAATCCGAAACTAATCCCACTGCCCCACTCTCTCCCCATAGTCCTGTATCAATCCAAAACTAAACCCACGGCCCCGCTCTCTCTCCCCATAGTCCTGTATCAATCCGAAACTAATCCCACTGCCCCGCTCTCTCCCCATAGTCCTGTATCAATCCAAAACTAATCCCAATGCCCCTCTCTCTCCCCATAGTCCTGTATCAATCCAAAACTAAACCCACGGCCCCGCTCTCTCTCCACAGCCTTGTTTCAATCCAATACTAATCCCACTGCCCCGCTATCTTCCCCAGAGCCCTGTACCAATCCAAAATTAATCCCACTGCCCTGCACTCTCCCCGTAGCCCTTGTGTGTATTAACTGTGGCTCAGTTGGTAACCTTCTCTGAGTTGGAAGGTTGTGGGTTCAAATCCCACTCCAGCAACTTGAACATATAATCTAGGCCTGACCTTCAGTGCAGTACTGAGGGAGGGCTGCACTGTTGAAGGTGCAGCCTACTGTAGCAATATGCAAAGTCATGTACCCAGGGAATGCAGTGTCAGCCGTGGTTCAGTTGGTAGCACTCTCGCCTCTGAGTTAGAGACGTTTAGCAGAGTCTGTTTTGGATGAGCCAATTTGCACACAAACAGCAATGAGATTAAAGACGAGGTAATCTGTTTTGGTGAAACAGAAGCGAAATACTACGGATGCTGGAAATCTGAAATAAAAACTGAAAATGCTGGATAACACTCCAGGTCAGGCAGCATCTGTGGAGAGAGAAACAGATAATGGTTCAGGTTGATGAAGTTTCATCGACCTGCAACGTTAATCTGATTTAGTGAAGTTGGTTGAGGGATGAATATTGGCCAGGACACTGGGGAGAGCGCACCCTGCTCTTTGAAATAGTGCCATGGGATCTTTTACGTCCACCTAAGAGGGCAGATGGGGGTCTCCGTCTCTTCCAAAAGATGGCAACTCCAACAGTGCAGGACTCCCCCTGTACTGCACTGGAGTGTCAACTCAGATTTTGTGCTCAAGTCCCTGGAGTGGCAGTCGAACCCACAACCTTCTGACTGAGATGAGTGTGTTACTGACTGAGCCACGGCTAACGCTGCATCTCTAGGTACGTGACTTTGCACTTTGCTACAGTAAGCTGCATCTCCCAATTGTCGGTTCACCGCCCCATAACGGGCTAACCCCACCTGTAGCTTTTTTTCACATTCTCTCACTGTGCACATGTGGATATATCTAGTGAGGACGGGATTGGGCTCAGCTGTGATGTTCCCCAGGGTTGAACATCCCTTTTCACTCGATGCCTGAAGAATGACCACTTGGGTGTGGTACCAGAGTATAACCTGTGTCTGTGGACCTGGACTTCAGCAAGAAGGCGCTATATAAATGCAAGTTGTTGTTGTTGTTATTGAATCAGCATCTTCAGGAGTGGAAGGGAGAAAATTGGACTGACTAAGGTTTGTTGGTCAATGAACCTCCAGTTACAGCCTTGACTTTCAGCTTGAAGCATGGTTGGCCATCGCCTGACTTTGTGAAATCGACAGAGTGAGCTATCCAGAAATGTCCTAATATTTAAACGGGAGACGAAAAATCTCTTTTTTTTAAAAAAAAAAGAAAATAGAATTTGTTTTTTCCACTTCCTTCTTACGACGATGTGGCGATATTAGGGGTTTCAGTGAATTTTGATCAGCACCAAAGCAGACATCAGAGCTTGAGTGGCAATCTCATCCTGCCTCGCCTAGTCTTTATGCCCCCATCTGGCTATGCATTTGGGAAAAGTATAAAGTTGGATATGTAACTGTAGTAATGTGGTTAAACTAAAGGTTAGATGTTTAAGGTGTAACTCTCAACCACAATTAGGGCGGTATGGATTCTGCCACGTCTGTGCTGAGTTAGCCAGACTCAGTCGCATGGTGGCGATGGCAGTAGCAGTTCCACAGTTAACCTCAGTGCCTTCAGGTGAGGCATGAAGAAGATGCCCAGGGTTTTCCACTCTTGTTCATCCAGCAAATCATTCTGGAAGTGCACTTAGAGCGCTGTGCACAGTTCTGGACTCCATATTATAAAAAGGTGATGGAGGCACAGAAGATGGTGCAAAAAAGATTTACAAGGATGGTTATAACTAGCAGGAAAGATTGAACAGGCTGGGGCTCTTTTCTCTAGAAAAGTGAAGACTGAGGGGTGACCTGATAGGGGTCTTTAAGATTGTGAAAGGCTTTGATAGGGTAGAGTTTCCTCTTGCGGGGAGACCAAAACTAGTGGCCCTAAATATAAGATAGTCATTAATAAATTCAATAGGGAATTTAGGAGAAACTTCTTTACCCAAAGAGTGGTGAGAATGTAGAACTCACTATCACAAGAAGTAGTTGATGCATTTAAGGGGAAATTAGATAAACACATGAGAGAGAGAAAGGAATAGCAGGATATGCTGATAGGGTGAGATGAAGAGGGGTCGGAGGAGGCTCGTGTAGAGCATAAACCCCGGCATGGACCAGTTGGGCCGAATGCCCTGATTCTGAGCTGTACATTCTATGTTTGGACATTGGAGGAGGTGGGCATTGTAGTCAGTTGCGCTGGAACTGTAGGCTGCCATGCTAGAATAGCCTGCTGATGCACGCTGTCTAGGCTGACACATGAAGAACGGCCACTGGGCTTCGAGATGCAGCTGAAGGGCCCAGGCATTCCACCCCCCAAGACTGTAAAGAGCAAAAGAGAAGACAAAATAAATCAGGAAACAGGCTGAGCGATGCCAGGTTTGGGTTTTAAAATACCGTCGACTGTAGGAGAAAGGAAGGACTTGAGAATGGCGAGGAGCTCTACAGTTCTGAGGTCCTGGGAAAGAATGGCTTAAGTAGGAAACATGAGCCAACTCTAGATTTCAATACAGCTAGGATCAAGGGAGGAGAAATATGAGAAGGTTTGTTGGATTTGGGAGGCTTTTGTTCCATTTTTTTTTAATTGATATATTTTTCTCCCACTCCCCCAGTGGATAGGTTGGAGATGGGTTCAAACCTCTGCTATTACTGCCCAGCTGCCATTTGTTACGAGTGTGACAGGCCTCTTACTATTCTGAGACCTCCTTCAAAATAACAACTTGGATTTATAAAGTGCCTTTAACGTAGTGGAACATCCCCGGGCGCTTCATAGAACATAAGAAATAGGAGCAGGAGTAGGCCAATCGGCCCCTCGAGCCTGCTCCGCCATTCAATAAGATCATGGCTGATCTGATCCTAACCTCAAATTTAAATTCATGTCCAATTTCCTGCCTGCTCCCCATAACCCCTAATTCCCTTTACTTCTAGGAAACTGTCTATTTCTGTTTTAAATTTATTTAATGACGTAGCTTCCACGGGCAGCAAATTCCACAGACATACTACCCTCTGAGTGAAGAAGTTTCTCCTCATCTCAGTTTTAAACCTACTGCACCTGGTATTCCCAGGCGGTCTCCCATCCAAGTACTAACCAGGCCTGACTCTACTTAGCTTCCAAGATCAGGCGTTTTCAGACTAGTATCCATAGGAGCGTTATCAGGTAATTGGAGATGGGCAATAAATGCCGGCCTCACCAGCGACGCCCACATCCCATGAACGAATTTTTAAAAAATTGACACCGAGCCAAAGAAAGAGATATTAGGACAGGTGACCAAAGGCTTGGTCAAAGCGGTAGGTTTTAAGGAGCGTCTTAAAGGAGGAGAGCGAGGTGGAGAGGTTTAGGGAGGGAATTCCAGAGCTCAGACGTCGAGAGCTGAAGACATGGCCGCCAATGGTGGGGTGATGGATGCCGGGGATGCACAAGAGGCCAGAATTGGAGGAACGCAATGAAAGCCCTGCCTCTTCGGAGATACCGGTTGTTGCCATGAAAGAAACTCTCGATCTTTTCACCTGCAGCTTGACTAAAGCTGCAGAAATATTACGGCTTATGCCCTGAAGGTGTTAAAATGAAACCGAGACCTTGTTTTGGTTGCTTGCAGTGATTAAAGTTCTAAATGTTCCCTGAAAGTAATGAGCACCAGTATGCCACAGAGGATTGTTGTTTGATTGAGAATCTTGTTCGTATGTGCCTTTTGTTTTCTATCAGTAGTGAAGCAGCCCCTTGTGAACAGCTACTTTTATTGCAATATTTTTCTGCCTTTCAGAGGTGGGAAAGGTAATTGATGGTAAGCAGATGCTGGGTCAGCATGCTGAAGGCCATTGAGTAGCTTTGCTTCTGTTCAGCTTTTCTACGTTAAGCATTATTCATTGGGGGACATTTTCAACTCCCCACCCGGGTGTAAACCAGCCGTGGCAAATCGGCCACCCGTTATAGAAACCGCACAACTTTTATTTCCGTTTGAACAAAGTATGACTTGGCGAAGAACTCTGAGGTAATGTTAAAACATAAGAACATAAGAAATAGGAGCAGGAGTAGGCCAATCGGCCCTTCGAGCCTGCTCCGCCATTTAATAAGATCATGGCTGATCTGATCCTAACCTCAAATCTATGTCCAATTTCCTGCCCGCTCCCCGTAACCCCTAATTCCCTTTACTTCTAGGAAACTGTCTATTTCTGTTTTAAATTTATTCAATGATGTAGCTTCCACAGCTTCCTGGGGCAGCAAATTCCACAGACCTACTACCCTCTGAGTGAAGAAGTTTCCCCTCATCTCAGTTTTGAAAGAGCAGCCCCTTATTCTAAGATTATGCCCCCTAGTTCTAGTTTCACCCATCCTTGGGAACATCCTCACCGCATCCACCCGATCAAGCCCCTTCACAATCTTATGTGTTTCAATAAGATCGCCTCTCATTCTTCTGAACTCCAATGAGTAGAGTCCCAATCTACTCAACCTCTCCTCATATGTCCGCCCCCTCATCCCCGGGATTAACCGAGTGAACCTTCTTTGTACTGCCTAGAGAGCAAGTATGTCTTAAGTATGGAGACCAAAACTGTATGCAGTATTCCAGGTGCGGTCTCACCAATACCTTATATAACTGCAGCAATACCTCCCTGTTTTTATATTCTATCCCCCTAGCAATAAACGCCAACATTCCGTTGGCCTTCTTGATCACCTGCTGCACCTGCATACTAACTTTTTGATTTTCTTGCACTAGGACCCCCAGATCCCTTTGTACTGTAGTACTTTCCAGTCTCTTGCCATCAAGATAATAACTTGCTCTCTGATTTTTTCCTGCCAAAGTGCATAACCTCACATTTTCCAATATTGTATTGCATCTGCCAAATCTCCACCCACTCACCCAGCCTGTCTATATCCCCTTGTAGGTTTTTTATGTCCTCCTCACTCTCCACTTTCCCTCCCATCTTTGTGTCATCTGCAAACTTTGATATGTTACACTCAGTCCCCTCCTCCAAATCGTTAATATAGATCGTAAAGAATTGGGGACCCAGCACCGACCCCTGCGGAACACCACTGGCTACTGGTTGCCAGTCCGAGAATGAGCCATTTATCCCAACTCTCTGCTTCCTGTTAGATAACCAATCCTCCACCCATGCCAGAATATTACCCCCAATCCAGTGATTCTTTATCTTGAGCAATAATCTTTTATGTGGCACCTTGTCGAATGCCTTCTGGAAGTCTAAATACACTACGTCCACTGGTTCCCCTTTATCTACCCTGTACGTTATGTCCTCAAAGAACTCAAGCAAATTTGTCAGACATGACTTCCCCTTCGTAAAGCCATGCTGACTTTGTCCTATTAAATTATGTTTATCCAAATGTTCTGCTACTGTCTCCTTAATAATAGACTCCAAAATTTTACCCACCACAGATGTTAGGCTAACTGGTCTATAATTTCCAGCCTTCTGCCTACTACCCTTTTTAAATAAGGGTGTTACATTAGCAGTTTTCCAATCTTCCGGGACCTTTGCCGAGTCCAGAGAATTTTGGAAAATTATTACCAAAGCATCCACAATCCCCACTGCCACTTCCCTCAAGACCCTGGGATGGAAGCCATCAGGTCCAGGGGATTTATCCGCCTTGAGTCCCATTAATTTACTAAGTACCAATTCCTTAGTGATTTTAATCGTATTTAGCTCCTCCCTCCCCCCCCTCAGAGCCCCCTGTTTGTCCAGTGTTGGGATATTCTTAGTGTCCTCTATCGTAAAGACTGAAACAAAATATTTGTTCAGCATTTTTGCCATCTCCATGTTTCCCACCATTAATTTCCCGGTCTCATCCTCTAAGGGACCTACGTTTGCCTTAGCCACCCTTTTTCTTTTTATATAACTATAGAATCTCTTGCTATCTTTTTATATATTTTGCTAATTTATTTTCATAATCTATCTTCCCTTTCTTAATCAATCCTTTAGTTACTTTTTGCTGTCTTTTGAAGACTTCCCAATCTTCTATCCTCCCACTAAGTTTGGCTACCTTATATGTCCTTGGTTTTTAATCGGATACTATCCTTAATTTCTTTACTTAGCCATGGATGGCTGTCATTTCTTTTACACCCTTTTTTCCTCAGTGGAATATATATTTTTTGAAAGTTGTAAAATAACTCCTTAAATGAACACTACTGCTCATGTACCGTCTTACCCTTTAATCTATTTTCCCAGTCCACGTTAATCAATTCCACTTTCATACCATCATAGTCTCCTTTATTCAAGCTCAGTACGCTTGTTTGAGAACCAACCTTCTCACCCTCTAATTGGATATGGAATGTAACCATGTTATGGTCACTCATTCCAAGGGGATCCTTAACTAGGACCTTATTAATTAATCCTGGCTCATTACACAGGACCAGGTCCAAGGTTACTTGCCCCCTTGTAGGATCAGTTACATACTGCTCAAGAAATCCATCCCTAATACACTCAATAAACTCTTCCTCAAGGCTGCCCTGCCCAATTTGATTTGTCCAGTTAATATGATGGTTAAAATCCCCCATAATTATAGCTGTTCCCTTATTACATGCCCCGACTATTTCCTGATTAATGCTTCTTCCAGCAGAGTTGCAACTATTAGGAGGCCTATATACTACGCCCACTAGTGTTTTTTTCCCCTTATTATTCCTTATCTCTACCCAAACTGTTTCATTATCCTGATCCTTTGTCCCAATATCATTTCTCTGTATTACAGTGATTCCTTCCTTTATTAACATAGCCACCCCACCTCCCCTTCCTTCCTGCCTGTCCTTCCTGATTGTTAAATACCCTGGCATATTTAATTCCCAGTCGTTGTCACCCTGCAGCCATGTTTCTGTAATGGCCACGAGATCATACCCATACGTAGTTATTTGTGCCGTTGTTGTGCCCATAACATTGTTGCTCTTGTCCTTCTCGGTGTAAGAGGTCATAGATAGGGAGGTCCTGTTGGGAGTAAGCTTGGAGAGTTGATGCAGTGTATCCTGTACATAGTACACATTGCAGCTACAGAGTGCTGATGATGGAGGGAATCGATATTGAGTCCAGTGGAAGGGGTACAGATCAATCAAACTGCTCCATCCTGGATGCATAAACCTGTGTCCTCTCGTTACCGACCCTCCTGCCAGTGAAAACAGTTTCTCCTTATTTACTCTATCAAAACCCCTCATAATTTGGAACACCTATTAAATCTCCTCTTAACCTTCTCTGCTGTAAGGAGAACAATCCCAGCTTCTCTCGTCTCTCCACATAACTGAAGTCCCTCATCCTTGTCGTGAGCTCGGTGGATGGTGGATAAGTTTGAGGGTTCAGGAGATGACCCACTCGTCACAAAGCACCCAATCTCTGTCCTGTTCTTGTAGCCACAGTGTTGATCTAGCTGATCCAGTAATGTTTCTGGTCAATGGTGACCTCTTAACATGTTGACCGTG
Source organism: Heptranchias perlo (assembly GCF_035084215.1). NCBI lineage: Eukaryota > Metazoa > Chordata > Chondrichthyes > Hexanchiformes > Hexanchidae > Heptranchias > Heptranchias perlo. The sequence goes on along the minus strand of NC_090338.1, from coordinate 68,993,660 downwards.
GGGGCACTCAGCAGTAGTGGTGTTGTTGAAGGTCTGGAGGAGATGACTGGGCTTTCTCTTGTTTGAAATGGTCGTGACACAGCACTTAGTTGGCAGGTAACATTCGCGCCGCATATCAGCCCAAGCCTGGATATTGTCCTGGTCCTGCTGTACAGAGGTACAAAGAGAGTAGGCCATTCAGCCGCTCGAGCCTGTTCTGCCATTCGACTCCATTTACTCGCCTTTGATCCTGTAGGCTGGCGTGGGCCGCTTCATTATCGGAGGAGTCGTGAATGCGGCTGAATGTTGTGGCATTGTCAGGGAGCAGCCCCACTCCTGATCTTATGATGGAAAGTCGACCATTGATGAAGCAGCTGAAAATATTTGGGCCAACGACACTGCCCTGAGGGACTCCTGAGGCATGCCTTGGGACTGCGCTACTGGCCTCCATCAACACGAGCATCTTCCTTTGTGTTAGGTGTGACTCTGGCCCATAGAGGGTTTTCCCTTTGACTCCCATTGGCCTTGGTTTTGCTCGAGCTCCCTGGTGACGCACACTGTCGAATATTGCCTTGATGTCGAGAACAGCTACTTTCACCTCTTGTCTGTCATTTACCCTTGTTGTGGAGATGCCGGTGATGGACTGGGGTTGACAATTGTAAACAATTTTACAACACCAAGTTCTCGTCCAACGATTTTTATTTGAAATCTACAAGCTTTCGGAGGCTTCCTCCTTCCTCAGGTAAATGTTCAGGAGCTCCTTCAGGGCAGTTGCAGGGGCAGTCTGTAAACACCATGTATTGTTCTGTGATGTATAAATGCGTAGGCTTCAAGGAGCTCCTGAACATTTACCTGAGGAAGGAGGAAGCCTCCGAAAGCTTGTAGATTTCAAATAAAAATCGTTGGACTATAACTTGGTGTTGTAAAATTGTTTACAATTTACCCTTGTGACCTTGTCTGGATCAAGGCTGTGCTGAGGTCTGGAGCAGACTGGTTCCGGCAGAACCCGAACAGAGTATCGCTGAGCAGGATATTGGCGAGTAGCTTTCGCTTGATGGCAATATTGATGACTCCTTCCAGCATTTCACTGATCGGAAGGAGGCTGATAGTCTGAAGATTTACCCTGTATTTTTGTGGACAGGTCATACCTGGACAATCTTCCACATTGTTGGGTAGATGCCATTGTCATAGCTGGCTAGGGAACAGCTATCTCGGGGAACGGCTAGTTTTGCCATGCGGGGTCTTCAGTGCCACTGTGAGCCACTCAGACCAGGAAGGTCCCAGGTTCAATTTTGCCCCAGTGCAGAGCTAGCTGATCTTAGCTAAGGTGATGGTAAAGGCATGACAATTAGCCTTGCTGCCCCGGGCTAGGTAAGAGGGAAAATTAAACAGGACTCCCACCTCTGATTGCTATTGGGAACTGATCGCTGCTGGAAAGGGCACACCCGTGAACATCAGGTGAGCACAGGACTGGGTTGAATAGTCTGCAGGCATAAAAAATTGCCACTTGGCCAAGGCACTGGAAGAACTGCCAGCACCAGTCGAATTGTAGCCCAGCAGGAGTCAGTCCTCAGGAGAGAAGAGAAAAAATGACTTGCATTTATACAGCACCTTTCACAACCTCAGGACGTCCCAAAGAGCTTTACAGCCAATTAAGTACTTTTGAAGTGTAGTCATTGTTGTAATGTAGGAAACATGACAGCCAATTTATGCACAGCAAGGTCCCACAAACAGCAATGTGATCATGACCAGATAATTTGTTTTTAGTGATGTTGGGTAAAGGATAAATATTGGTCAGGACAATGGGGGAAAACTCCCCTGCTCCTCTTCGAAATAGTGCCATGGGATCTTTTACGTCCACCTGAGCGGGCGGACGGGGCCTCGGTTCAACGTCCCATCCGAAAGAGGCGAGAGTTGGTAGGAAGAAGAGAGGCTGAGAATCTCAAAAAAAAAATAGGAGATATTGTTAAACAAAAGACTCAGTGCTATTGTCTACTATACAGATTCACTTGCACATAGCCTGATTGCAGTTCAATTCACTTGTATGCTGCTTGATGAGCTGTCACTATTACCCATTCAGTGAGCTCCTGTAAATGATGATACAAATTTGTTCAGGATTGTATTATGGCAGCAATGCACAATTGCCAGTTGCAATTATCTATATATGTAATTTGCATAGGATTGGGTGCACTGACTGATTTTATTTTTATCCCAGTATCTGGCCCAGAGATGCTGAGCCCCATAATAGCACCTCGCAGCACCAGCCTAACAATTCAACAGAAAGCCGAAATTGAGTAAAGACTACCATCACCTATTGTGATCTATCTGCAATGTAACACGATTCACGAGGCAATTTCGGAAGTAAAATATCGGATTATCAAGATCATAGCGTACATAAATTGTCTTCTGTTTTACGAAGAGAAACCAGTTTTCACGGCCACCTGTCTGTAGTGGAGTTATTCACTACCTTTTTATTAATGATTTAAAGATCTAACCAATCTCTTGCTCAAAGGCTGTGGAGCGATGGGATTTTAATCAAGCCACTGTGGGCAGTCGCTAAGTGAGGGAAAGTCGCTTCCCATGGGCAGGGAAAGAAAGCTATAGGACCAATTGTCCTATTTAATAGATCCCGTTCGCTTGCTGCAAGGAAGTTGGGATAACACTGCCTCCCATCACGATTCCCTGCTTTTGCTGAGGAGCAAGGAATCTGAGAGCAATGCACCAGATCCTACGTTCCTCAGCCGGGCAGACTACGGATGGGGGGCCTGGAGGCTCACGGATCAGCTCGTTTGTTGAGACGCAGCGGCAGAGGTGAAGGGGAGGGGCTGCTAATGGACTCCGCTTTAGAAATGGCGCTAGTCTGCGGTGAGTAATAGATGACCAAGAAGCCGATTGCTCCTTGAGAGAGCTCCCCGATGTCTCAGCGGGGTTATTTGGTGAGCAGTTGCACCAACAGTCTCGAGTTTGATCCCCTATCTGTGCTGGGACGTGACAATCCGCCTCACGGGGGGGGGGGGGGTCATTTTAACCTAACTTACTGGGCGAAAAACCCACAGGGTCGGATGGAACACCAGTTTTACATCCCGCCTGATATTGCTCTCCATCGAATCATAGAATAGAATCGTACGGCACAGAAGGTGTCCATTTGGCCCATCGTACCGGCTCTTTGAAAGAGCTATCCAATTAGCCCCACTCCCCTGCCCTTTCCCCGTACCCCTACAATATTTTTCCCTCCAAGTAAATATCCGATTCCCTTTCGAAAGTTACTATTGAATCTGCTTCCACCGCCCTTTCAGGCAGCGCGTTGCAGATCGTGACATTAATCTCAACAGAGAGTAAAATCAGGTGGGGTGTTAAAACCACCATTGTGCACGATTCTGTCAGTTTCCCGACAAGGTTAGGGTTAGGTTAAAATTGCCCCCATTGCCTCTGGATTAGATGAAGGAAAACCAGCCGGGTCCCCAGTCTCAATCACTTTCCAGTGATCCCCCCTTCTGCAAGTGGAAGTGTGCGGAGGGCAGCGTTGGGATAGGCTGTGATGCCCCTTGCAGTCAAACAGCTTGCGAGCATTTACTGTCTCACTGATGAAAGATGGCCCCTTGGTTAATGTATCAAAGGGCAACTGAGGTCAGTGGACGAGGTATCAAGAGAGCAGGCCAGCAAGAAGCAGACCGAGCAGGGAGAAAATTGGTGATGGGGATCACATGCTCGATTCCTTCTTTTAAGATATCGCTGCTCTCAACAGGCAATCCAAAGGTGGTTAGTGATGATTCCGTGTAACTGTGAATGTTTTAAAATGTGTGTTTTTCTTTTTTCTCTCCCTCTTTCTTCCTCGCAGGTAAGTGATGTTTCTAATCTGGATGCTCAGCTGCAGCTAATAGACGGGTAGCCCAGACTGAAGATGTGAACAGCAGTGGCCCCTGCTGGTGAGAATGAGAATCGTCAGGTACTAGTCTCCAGCAAAAACAAATGGTGCACATGGTAATGTATGTCTCTTTGAACGAGCTGTGTGTACAACAATCCCCATAAAAGTGACTTACAGTGTCTCTTTACATAAATACAGTGACTCACTTCCTACATAGGGTGAGGGGTCGATACTAATTTCCAACGTTTGACTCTGTTGCAGCTGAACAGTAAAGACGGACACTAAAGGAGTTGGTGTAAGAGTAAACTTTATGCAACTAGATTTGGTGGGTGCAAAGTGCAGCAGGAGGTCACTGTACAAATGTTTGAGCTGCAGGGGAGTATTTCAAAGAAGTCAATGAAATTGGCTGTTGTTCAAATTTCTTGGGGGAAGAAAAATGTAACCAGTACTGCAAAGATTTTAAATTGCTGTAATCATTAAACTTTAACGTGATGATGAGTGATTCTGTTAAATTAGTATTGAATGATAATTACAAACACATTAAATGTGCATTTATCTGCTTACTATCACTGGCGATAGTAAGCAGATACATTTCAGAGTATTCCTGCTACCTTGACGTGATGCATCATCCACCTTCCCCCTTTAAGTGGCGGCTCAGTTATTAAACACGCCGCCTAATGTGTTAGTGAGCCATTCAGGCCAGGAAAGATCTCTGGTTCCATTCCTGGCCCATGCTGTGACCTGCGGTTAGCTTTAGTGTTACTGACCTAGAGAAAGGGTTTGGAAGAAAAATGATCAGTTAGGGTTTACTGCTCCTGATCACTATCCGGCAACTCCTTCTGGAGAGCGGCACGGCAGCTGGCAAGAACCGGTTTAGGCTCGACTGCGATGCCCCTGCCTCCCACGGTCGAATGGCCCGCAGCTGCGCACGCACAGAATATGGTCACTCGACTTGAGGTACCGGGGTGGGTGCTGACACCTGCGGAACTGCACGCCAGCAACAGTCTGCGCTTTCGGGAAGTGGGGCAAGGGAGAGTTTACAAAATGATACAACATCAGTGGGTGGGCGCGATTGATTTTACTGTTAATGTGCAGCACCCGACAAAAGTCAAATAGTCCGAGGCTTTCAGTTTAATATATTTTGCAGGCATACGGTTAACTATGCAGTCGGCTGAAGCAGTTTCCTTTGATATTCAAATATGTGAGGGGGGTGGGGGGGTCCACAGTATCACTTAATATTCACTGATGAAAGTTACTTTTTTTTCCCTCACAAATTACAAACGCTAACTCAATGCAAATGTGTTTATCAAAGCTGACAACATCAGCACTGCTCTATAACCAGTGCTGAACAGATGCACACAGTGATATGAAGGACAAGTGGCACTTTAGCCCTGCCTGGGATCAGAAAACCTCTTCGCACTTCTGCTGAATATGATAATTCTCTCGTATGTTTTCCGCATCAAAGGACAAAATCATAAAGAAATGTTGAGCTCTTGAAGAGATGATGACAACTAATCATGAATAAATGAGTGTCTAATCAAAAGTGAAGCCTGTCACGCAGAGAAGGAGGGCCCCAGGTTTGACTTGGAGTCTGTGATGAATTAGCTCGTGTCTGTCAGGGCGGGTAGTTCAGGTGTTTGAATTGGCCTCAGTGCTGCGGGCTACGGATTGGTAAACCATTGGCTCTCGAGCTCTCGCTGGCTAGGCTCACAATAGGCAAATGGACAAGATACCAGGAAGAGTCGGCGTGTTTGGACGTAGAGTTGTTGAAAAAATTGTCGGAAAATATAAATCCTGGGTTGTTTAGGGATATAAGAAACTAGTTTAGGAAGGTTTGACAAACACAGTATTGTTAATACTTTTTTTTTAAAAAGCAAGAAACTGTACATCAATTTAAAAAAAAATCTATTTTGTTCACTTGCCGAGATGTAAAGTGTTTTAAATTGATGTGCCCAGTACTGGTGTAGTGCTGCTGTAACTCTTCATGGTGCTGTTAGGGAATGGATGTTCTTTCTTTTAAGTTTATAAGTTATTCCGCAAGATAAGAGGGTTCAAAGGCATTTATTGGCTTTCATAGGAATTAAGCATAAAATGATGATTATTATCACCAATAATCACACATAGACAATGATAACTATTATTACCAATAATTGCACATATACAATGATAACTTAATAATAATTACACATTTACTTAGAGTCACAGTTACGGTACAAGTTACCGGAGAATTCACCGTGTCATGGTTTTGAGCTCGAGGGGATCGGCTGGCCAAGCCTCGTCGAATTCTGAAGTATCTATTCTAACAGCCCTCTTTTTATACCTTTCTTTCACTCTGACTACGTGAGAATCCGCATGTTTCAAAGTATTACCTCATCCAATTAGCTGGACTTCAGTTTTAACAAGAATAACTCCCCATGAACTGTCAATCAAGTCATTCAACTGGAGACAGTTACAGGGGCCCAAGACACTCCTACAGGCGAGCTATCACTTGCCTTGGCAGATGTGTCCTTGGAGGAGTTAATCCCTAGGAGGACAACTGCTCAGACAATGAAAGCTTGTAGCTGAATGCTTATCAGCTGAAGTCTATGTCTGGCAACTTTTAATTCCCACTGTACATTTCACTGGACACAAAACTGATATATTCAGCCTTCGAACAGAAACTCACTTAAAGCTAAAGTTCACATAATTAACCATTTCCTCACAGTGCCAATTCTGAAGAAACTCCATAACATAACTGAATCACTAAAACTTCAGTTATATGTTCCGGCAGGTCTGGATATCAAGTTCCTAAAGGGGGGATGGGGGTGTGTGTGTGTGTGTTTGTGTGTGTGTGTGTGTGTGTGTGTGTTAGTTATATACAGTATATATATGTATGGTGTGGTTCTAGGGTGCTACAGCCCTCTGTCACCTCGGTCGACAAACGATTCTTTGTGTCAACTTGGCTCATTCTCACCTCTGAGCCAGAAGGTCGTGGGTTCAAGCCCTACTCCAGGACTTTAGCACAGCATCTAGACTGACCCGTCAGTGCAGTACTGAGGGAGTGCTGCGCTGTTGGAGGTGCCGTCTTCCATCTGAGATGTTAAACCGAGGTCCCGTCTGATGGTTCACAGGGATGTTTTATTAAAAAAAATGTTAAATCCCGTGGCACTATTGGAAGAAGAGCAGTGGGGGGGGGAGTTTGCCCTGATGTTCCTGCCAATATTTATCCCTCAATCAGCATCACTACAACAGTTTAATTGGTCATCTATCTCATTGCAATTTGTGTAAATTGGCTGCCGTGTTTTGCCCACTTAGCAGTGACTACACTTGGAAGGTAATTACATGGCTGTGAAGCGCTTTGGGGCATCCTGTGGATGTGAAAGGTGCTATATAAATGCAGGTCCTTTCTTTTTGTGTGAGCCTAGATGGTCGTCTGCTCTGACAACAAACTGGGAATGGAAACTGGGACCTTCTGATCAATGGCCCTGTATCACATCGGATTGTGGCATTGCCAACTAAGCCAGGAATGCCTCAAATTATAATTTTATTATGTTTTAAAAAAAAATTATATTCTTGCTGGAAAATGCCACGAAAGAGTTAAACCCTCCAGCGGTACCTTTTTTGAAAGCAAAAGAATCTTGATCCAAAACGAAAGTCGACAATTGCTTTGTTAGATTGATCTTTGTCATTCAAGGACTCGTACACCTCCTCAAGTAGTCTCTTTTGTTCAGTTTTAAAAAAAATGTAAGTTTAAGGCTGGGTTAATATTTGCTGAGCTCAGAGTGTGGGTGATGGTAGTCATGTTACTTATGAATATTTAGTTAATGGAGCTGTTCATGGTGCTGAAATAGATTCCACCTGATCATTCCGGCAAGTGATTTTTGCACAGCACGACAGCCCCTGAATTTCGACAGTGAAGTTTGGCAACAAGAATATGCCAATTTTTGAATTAAAAAAAAAAATCCTGAAGGCAATAAAACAGCGGTTTCTGAATGAAAAATCACTTGCCCTGTTGCTGATGGGCTAGGGGAAGACCTGAATGATTTCTACTTATGAAATCAAAGCAGAGAATGCTCTAGATGCATCTCAAAGTGAGGTTAGTAGTTCTGGTGTGACATTTAATTCCACCAGAAACGTTAACCCTGTTCTGTCCGTAATGCTGGTCAGCATGAGGTGCATGTCCAGTGCACTCTGTCTACCGTTCCAGCATTTGGATTTTAATCTCTGATTCCCAATTCTTGCTCTGTCCTCTTCTTGCACCTTTTACAATTGGTGTTAAAACAGCCTAAAATTTGCATATGCCTGTTGTTACTGTCCAGTGTTTGGAGGCTGTTACAGCAAGTAATGTAATGGACATGCTCACCAGCTGAGAGGGCGAGGGGAAGCCATTTCTGTGTGATGCGTGTTTTGATCTGAGCCTCCCCACATGAAGAACCCGTGGATAGGGAAAAAAACTAGCTAACAATTCCAGACAATGCCACAACATTCAGCCGCATTCACGACTCCTCCGATAATGAAGCGGCCCACGCCAGCCTACAGGATCAAAGGCGAGTAAATGGAGTCGAATGGCAGAACAGGCTCGAGCGGCTGAATGGCCGACTCTCTTTGTACCTCTGTACAGCAGGACCAGGACAATATCCAGGCTTGGGCTGATATGCGGCGCGAATGTTACCTGCCAACTAAGTGCTGTGTCACGACCATTTCAAACAAGAGAAAGCCCAGTCATCTCCTCCAGACCTTCAACAACACCACTACTGCTGAGTGCCCCCACGGTCAACATGTTAAGAGGTCACCATTGACCAGAAGCATTACTGGATCAGCTATATCAACACTGTGGCTACAAGAACAGGACAGAGATTGGGTGCTTTGTGACGAGTGGGTCATCTCCTGAACCCTCAAACTTATCCACCATCCACCGAGCTCACGACAAGGATGAGGGACTTCAGTTATGTGGAGAGACGAGAGAAGCTGGGATTGTTCTCCTTACAGCAGAGAAGGTTAAGAGGAGATTTAATAGGTGTTCAAAATTATGAGGGGTTTTGATAGAGTAAATAAGGAGAAACTGTTTTCACTGGCAGGAGGGTCGGTAACGAGAGGACACAGGTTTATGCATCCAGGATGGAGCAGTTTGATTGATCTGTACCCCTTCCACTGGACTCAATATCGATTCCCTCCATCATCAGCACTCTGTAGCTGCAATGTGTACTATGTACAGGATACACTGCATCAACTCTCCAAGCTTACTCCCAACAGGACCTCCCTATCTGTGACCTCTTACACCGAGAAGGACAAGAGCAACAATGTTATGGGCACAACAACGGCACAAATAACTACGTATGGGTATGATCTCGTGGCCATTACAGAAACATGGCTGCAGGGTGACAACGACTGGGAATTAAATATGCCAGGGTATTTAACAATCAGGAAGGACAGGCAGGAAGGAAGGGGAGGTGGGGTGGGGTGGCTATGTTAATAAAGGAAGGAATCACTGTAATACAGAGAAATGATATTGGGACAAAGGATCAGGATAATGAAACAGTTTGGGTAGAGATAAGGAATAATAAGGGGAAAAAAACACTAGTGGGCGTAGTATATAGGCCTCCTAATAGTTGCAACTCTGCTGGAAGAAGCATTAATCAGGAAATAGTCGGGGCATGTAATAAGGGAACAGCTATAATTATGGGGGATTTTAACCATCATATTAACTGGACAAATCAAATTGGGCAGGGCAGCCTTGAGGAAGAGTTTATTGAGTGTATTAGGGATGGATTTCTTGAGCAGTATGTAACTGATCCTACAAGGGGGCAAGTAACCTTGGACCTGGTCCTGTGTAATGAGCCAGGATTAATTAATAAGGTCCTAGTTAAGGATCCCCTTGGAATGAGTGACCATAACATGGTTACATTCCATATCCAATTAGAGGGTGAGAAGGTTGGTTCTCAAACAAGCGTACTGAGCTTGAATAAAGGAGACTATGATGGTATGAAAGTGGAATTGATTAACGTGGACTGGGAAAATAGATTAAAGGGTAAGACGGTACATGAGCAGTAGTGTTCATTTAAGGAGTTATTTTACAACTTTCAAAAAATATATATTCCACTGAGGAAAAAAGGGTGTAAAAGAAATGACAGCCATCCGTGGCTAAGTAAAGAAATTAAGGATAGTATCCGATTAAAAACCAAGGACATATAAGGTAGCCAAACTTAGTGGGAGGATAGAAGATTGGGAAGTCTTCAAAAGACAGCAAAAAGTAACTAAAGGATTGATTAAGAAAGGGAAGATAGATTATGAAAATAAATTAGCAAAATATATAAAAAGATAGCAAGAGATTCTATAGTTATATAAAAAGAAAAAGGGTGGCTAAGGCAAACGTAGGTCCCTTAGAGGATGAGACCGGGAAATTAATGGTGGGAAACATGGAGATGGCAAAAATGCTGAACAAATATTTTGTTTCAGTCTTTACGATAGAGGACACTAAGAATATCCCAACACTGGACAAACAGGGGGCTCTGAGGGGGGGGAGGGAGGAGCTAAATACGATTAAAATCACTAAGGAATTGGTACTTAGTAAATTAATGGGACTCAAGGCGGATAAATCCCCTGGACCTGATGGCTTCCATCCTAGGGTCTTGAGGGAAGTGGCAGTGGGGATTGTGGATGCTTTGGTAATAATTTTCCAAAATTCTCTGGACTCGGCAAAGGTCCCGGAAGATTGGAAAACTGCTAATGTAACACCCTTATTTAAAAAGGGTAGTAGGCAGAAGGCTGGAAATTATAGACCAGTTAGCCTAACATCTGTGGTGGGTAAAATTTTGGAGTCTATTATTAAGGAGACAGTAGCAGAACATTTGGATAAACATAATTTAATAGGACAAAGTCAGCATGGCTTTACGAAGGGGAAGTCATGTCTGACAAATTTGCTTGAGTTCTTTGAGGACATAACGTACAGGGTAGATAAAGGGGAACCAGTGGACGTAGTGTATTTAGACTTCCAGAAGGCATTCGACAAGGTGCCACATAAAAGATTATTGCTCAAGATAAAGAATCACTGGATTGGGGGTAATATTCTGGCATGGGTGGAGGATTGGTTATCTAACAGGAAGCAGAGAGTTGGGATAAATGGCTCATTCTCGGACTGGCAACCAGTAGCCAGTGGTGTTCCGCAGGGGTCGGTGCTGGGTCCCCAATTCTTTACGATCTATATTAACGATTTGGAGGAGGGGACTGAGTGTAACATATCAAAGTTTGCAGATGACACAAAGATGGGAGGGAAAGTGGAGAGTGAGGAGGACATAAAAAACCTACAAGGGGATATAGACAGGCTGGGTGAGTGGGTGGAGATTTGGCAGATGCAATACAATATTGGAAAATGTGAGGTTATGCACTTTGGCAGGAAAAAATCAGAGAGCAAGTTATTATCTTGATGGCAAGAGACTGGAAAGTACTACAGTACAAAGGGATCTGGGGGTCCTAGTGCAAGAAAATCAAAAAGTTAGTATGCAGGTGCAGCAGGTGATCAAGAAGGCCAACGGAATGTTGGCGTTTATTGCTAGGGGGATAGAATATAAAAACAAGGAGGTATTGCTGCAGTTATATAAGGTATTGGTGAGACCGCACCTGGAATACTGCATACAGTTTTGGTCTCCATACTTAAGACATACTTGCTCTCTAGGCAGTACAAAGAAGGTTCACTCGGTTAATCCCGGGGAGGAGGGGGCGGACATATGAGGAGAGGTTGAGTAGATTGGGACTCTACTCATTGGAGTTCAGAAGAATGAGAGGCGATCTTATTGAAACATATAAGATTGTGAATGGGCTTGATCGGGTGGATGCGGTGAGGATGTTCCCAAGGATGGGTGAAAATAGAACTAGGGGGCATAATCTTAGAATAAGGGGCTGCTCCTTCAAAACTGAGATGAGGGGAAACTTCTTCACTCAGAGGGTGGTAGGTCTGTGGAATTTGCTGCCCCAGGAAGCTGTGGAAGCTACATCATTGAATAAATTTAAAACAGAAATAGACAGTTTCCTAGAAGTAAAGGGAATTAGGGGTTACGGGGAGCGGGCAGGAAATTGGACATGAATTTAGATTTGAGGTTAGGATCAGATCAGCCATGATCTTATTAAATGGCGGAGCAGGCTTGAGGGGCCGATTGGCCTACTCCTGCTCCTATTTCTTATGTGCTTATGTTCTTAAGTGTTAGTGACAGGGAATGCATTCTAGGACATACTGTTATTATCAGATATAGAAAATAGTTAAATAGATGACACTGCATCACTTGTGTGTGATGTAAAGTGTTGCATGACTTTTATTAGAATCATTTTTGGAATGTACTTTAAGTGAAGAATGGATATCCTGAGGTAACACTGCATTATTTTTCAGTTGATCTCACCTTTTCCTGTCCCAAAACAATTTATCTCCAGGAATAAGGCTATAGTTGTTTTTCTCTTGATTTTCTGCCCTCCTTCTACATCTCTCCAGAAGGTGCTGACTCCATTGCTGGGGTATGGTTTCATGCGACTCTCTGGTGTCTCTCCTGTGTGAGCCGAGATAGCCTGTGTTAGCAAGCTGTTGACTGTGGGGTTATCCAGACTGCCTTATCCTCACCCAATGTACACACATGTGCAATGCCAGCAAGGATCATTAAATAGCAATCCAATCTTTTTTTCCTCCCCTTTACTAATCTAGGAATGCTGAGGGTGATTGCACCATCCCTACTGCTGTCTTGGCTGGGCAAATTTATTACACATCAAGCATTGAACATGAGAGTTTCTTGGTCTATGTTGCTCAGCTACGTAGTACTTGAATGGAAGTCTCATCTCTTCCTGCAAAAGAGAGCTATGGTGATGGCTCGCTCTCTCATTCTCATTCTCTCTCTCTCATTCTCTCTCTCTCTCTCTCTCTCTCTCTCTCTCTCATTCTTTCCTTTCTCTCTCTCTCGCTCTTTCCAGCTCCTTCCATCTCCCTTCACGTACTAGATATACTTTTCGTGGAAGATGATGAGGTGAGTCAATATAGAGATTTTCGTATGTAAGTACTTCCTAGCCATCACACTTCAGATGTCTCATACCCTCTAATGCAAATTTCTGTGTTGCATTTGAGAGAAGGTATAAAGAAACTAAGATAGTCATTTGGGATGTTCCAAACCTCCAGCCGCACACCTCCTGGAGCCACAATGTCTGCACCCTCTTAATTGACATGTGAATGAACTTACCCAGTATTTACTTAACATCAATTATAACCTTACAGGGACACACAATTCTTTAGCAGAAGAGTTCTACACAATATAATGGCCCCGATTTTAACTGCCCCCACCTGGCAGAAACTGGGCGGGCGGCCGGGGGTGGGGGGCAGTTAAAATAACGGGAGTCACTTACCCCCCGCCGATCCCCTGTCCTTCCCTCTGCGTCCACATATTAATCTGCTCTTTTGAGCAGGCGCGCAGGACCCCCGCAGGAAGGAAGCAGGATACTGTTTTAAATGTGCAGATAGGGTCCGATGATGTCCCCCGCACCCTCCCCATTAAGGATTTAAAGATTAGTCTCCTGGGCACTGCTGCGAGCAATCCCAAGAGAAAAATCATAGAGGCGTTGAACACAAATTGTGTTTTTTTTTCATTTTCTTTGGACACCTTTTGTTTATTAGTTATAAAATTACTGGAGATCGGAAAAAAAAAGACTGCTGGATGGTTGGACACAGGAGGTCACGTGATGAAACCTACAGGAATACATCCAACCAGAGTTGGCAACTCTAATGTGCAATTGCGAAGCCAACGCTAGCTGCAGACTTAGAAATCGACTGGCATAGTTTCAGCACCATGTCCTGGATGTGCTAAATTTAAAATGCAGCACAATTATCTGACCCAGTAGCCCGGAAACCAAGTTTTCTCCACCGTGTATTTACATGTAGCCCAGTTGCCATGTAATGACTATTATTGGCACGCCTGAGTGAGCTGCCTGCAGGCTGCTCGCCACCTGCTGCTTTTACACACACTCCACTAAGTATTTAGGGAGAGGTTAGTCTGTTTCTGCTGGCATACCTGGTTCTTCCACAATTTGAGTAAGATCCTGTGTGAGATTTACTTGCGAAATTGAAGGGGGAAGACAGACATCCAATGTGTCCATTCTGTGAATGTTTCTTTTCATGTTTTTTTTTTACATTTTTGCTAAAGTGAGATGATTCTTGCTATTTACAAGACTGATATTACCTGACTTACACCTGCTTTTTTTTTTCTCCCCTTGCTCCATTTCTTCTCTCTTCCTAAAAAAGCGCTGCTTTACGATGAGATCCGGCTCCACAGATATCTTTCAATACCTCACCCAACTCCCCCCCCATCCTTTATAAATGAGCCTGAACAAAAGAGTGTTGGCACAATTGTGACACTCCAGTGCGGTACTGAGGGAGTGCTGGACTGTCGGAGGTGCCGTTTCTCGAATTAATTGATAAACCGAGGGCCCCGTCTACCCTCTCAGGTGGACGTAAAAGATCCCATGGAACTATTTCAAAGAAGAGCAGGGAAGCTCTCATTGGTGTACTGGCCAGTATTTATCCCTCAACCAACATCACTAAAACAGATTATCTGGTCATTATCACATTGCTGTTTGAGGGACCTTGCTGTGCGCAAATTGGCTGCTACGTTCCCTACATTACAACAGTGACTGCACATCAAAAATATTTAATTGGCTGTAAAGCGCTTTGGGACATGCTGAGGTTGTGATAGGGGGCTATAGAAATGCAAGTCTTTCTTTCAATATATTGCCCTGGGAGGAAGTCTAAGCCTGTCTTTATAATGACCACATTCATGCAGTCATTTCATAATGATCAGAGGTGGGAATCCTGGATGATTTTCCCCATTTCCTCTCTTTTCTCTCCCCCCCCGCCACCTTGGGGCACTGAGGCCAATTGTGGCCCCCCCCTGAACCGCTGCTCCAGCTGATATCGGCCAACTCAGCGCGGACTGGAGATTGGGAGCTTCTGCATGGTTCAGCTGAGATAGCGGGGAAACGAAGCACACCTTTTCTTAAAAGATAGGTGCCGTGGTTAAAACCTGGGTCAGTCAGCAGGGGGAGATATCAGCCACAGCGGTATTGTCGTCTCCCTGTAATTTTGAAGTGTGGAGAGAGAGATACTAACTTTAATTGATAGGATGATAACGCAGGAACATTTCATGTTCCAATTAACTCGACTGTCAAAGGATAGAGGCCAATAGCTTTGAATTGATTTTGCCATTTACTTCAGTTGCAGCTCTGCTGGTGGTTATAATTCCAGCAATCGAAACCTTTTCTCATAGGTTTGAAATGAAGTGTTGATACAGGGTTATCTCCTGTGATAAATCAATGTGGGCGAGATAGAGGGGAGAGAGGAAGGGTTAAAAAAAAAAAACATCAACATCAGTAACCATGTCCAGAAAGGTCATATTAATGGTTTGCTGATTTAGGGAGAGGGGGAGGAGAAGCTACACTTGATTGCAAAAAAAAAACTGTGCTACCACAGCGGGTGATCGATGGGGCCCAGACTTCTGTATTGATTAGCAGAGATGCTGCTTTCATTAGAGAGAAACGGGAACGCTGGATATCTGAAATAAAAATCGTGAAACGCTGGAAATACACATCAGGTCAGTCAGCATCTGCAAGAGAGAAGCAAGGACGAGCATTTTGGGTGGAGTTCTGTCGAAGGGACTCCGCACGAGATGTTCACCTGTCTCTCTTCGAGTGCTGAGGGACCTGCCGTGTGTTTCAAAACATTTTCTGTCACTTTCATCACTTGGTAGTTTAAACTTTGCAAGCCAATATTGTTTCATGAAAGAGTTTTTTAAAAAAAATGAGAGAATGTACAGCACGGAAACAGACCATTTGGCCCAACTGGTCTATGCCGACGTTTATGCTCCACAAGAGCCTCCTCCCTCCCTACTTCATCTCACCCTATCAGCATACCTTTCCATTCCTTTCTCCCTCATGTGTTTATCTAGCTTCCCCATAAATGCATCTATACTATTCGCCTCAACTACTCCTTGTGGTAGCGAGTTCCACATTCTTACCACTCTCTGGACAAAGAAGTTTCTCCTGAATTCCCTATTGGATTTACTAGCAACGATTTTATATTTATGACCTCTAGTTTTGGACTCCCCCACAAATGAAAACATTTTCTCTATGTCTACCCTATCAAACCCTTTTATTATCTTAAAGACCTCTATCGGGTCACCCCTCAGTCTTCTCTTTTCTAGAGAAAAGAACCCCATCCTGTTCAGTCTTTCCTGATAAGTATATCCTCAGTTCTGGTATCATCTTTGTGAATCTTCTTAGCACCCTCTCCAATGCCTCTATATCCCTTCTATCATGTGGAGACCAGAACTGTGCAAGTTTATGGTTTAACATCATTTCTCTGCTTTTCAATTCTATCCCTCTAGAAATGATCCCCAGTGCTAGATTTGCCTTTTTTATGGCCTTATTAACCTGCGTCCCTACTTTTAGTGATTTGTGTATCTGTACCCCTAGATCCCTTTGATCCTCTATCCCATTTAGACTCTTATTATCCAAGCAATATGTGGCCTCCTTAGTCTTCCTACCAAAATGCACCACCTCACACTTGTCTATATTGAAATTTATTTGCCAATTGCACGCCCATTCTGCATGTTTATTAATGTCCTCTTGCATTTTGACACATTCTTCCTTTGTACTAACTACGCCCCCCCCCCCCCACAATTTGGTGGTGTCTGCAAATTTTGAAATTGTACTTTCGATTCCCGAATCCAAATAGTTAATGTAAATTGTGAACAACCGTGGTCCCAGCACCAATCCCTGTGGAATGCCACTTCTCACTTTTTGCCATCTGAGTAGCTACCCTTAACCCCCACTCTCTTGTTTTCTGTTTTGTAGCCAACTTGTTATCCATTCTGCTACCTGTCCCCTGACTCCACCTTAGCCAAGAGTTTACAATGCGGTAGCATTTACATTTCTCATGAGCCTCCTCACATCTCTCTTCATCTAACCCTATCATCATATCCTTCTATTCCTTTCTCCCTCATGAGTTTATTCAGCTTCCCCTTAAATACATCTATCTATTTGCCTCAACTACTCCTTGGGGTAGCGAGTTCCACATTCTAATCACTCTCTGGGCTAAAAAGTTTCTCCTGAATTCCCTATTGGTTTTATTAGTGACTGCCTTATATTTATGGCCCCTAGTTCTGGTCTCCCCGCAAGTGGAAACATTTTCTCTACATCTACCCTATCAAACCCTTTCATAATCTTAAAGACCTCTATCAGGTCACCCCTCAGTCTTCTCTTTTCTAGAGAAAAGAGCCCCAGCCTGTTCAATCTTTCCTGATAGGTATAACCTCTCAGTTCTGGTAACTACACATTGACTTTTCAGCGTGGGTTTTGGGTACAGTGGGGGTGGCGGGTGAGTGTGGAGGGAGGGATGGATGATTGACAGATAAGTTGCCCCACGATGCCCTTGCTCAGCTTGTAGTGTTTGGCTACCATTGGGTGAGTCCTGGCAATAGGGCGCTTGGCAGTTGTTGAAATTGTGGTTTTGGGTCTTGGGGGTTGAAATTGAGCTGTACGGCTTTAGTAGTCAACATGTTAACACCAACATGGTTGCATGAATTGCCACTGGCTGCTGTTTTAACAAAGGCAATCCAGGTACTGCTCGTTTAGGCAAAGAGTTCCAGTTTTAGGCCGGATAAGTCAACGATTAGGAAGTTGGGGGTAAGAAAGAAGCCCGGCTGAGATTTTCCACTCGAAGAGCGATAGAGTTGTGAAATAAGTTACCAGAGAGGTCATGACAGTGTAAATGATTTCAAAAGGCAATTTAGATGTGTTTTTAAGGAGAGAAACCGTTGAGGGGAGTGTGGGAGGGGTGGGGACATCTGCCAAAAAGGGGCATACTACAAATCAGATCAGCCGTGATCTCACTAAATGGCGGAGCAGGCTCGAGGGGCCGAATGGCCTACTCCTGCTCCTATCTCTTATGGTCTATACTAGTTGGGCCTAAGCTTTTTTTTTCTTTGGTGAAAATTCTTATGTTCTAATTTGTAATGAATTTGGCAAATCACAGAACCTTCTGGAAAACTGGATTTTGAAAAAATAAACTTTATTGAGACCTCGATTAATCCGCAATCTTTATCTTACAAATTACACGAGCATTTTAACCAACGTACTGGATGTTAAAAAGTACCTCTCTTGCCTAGAATCAGGTCTGTATACTTCAGAAATCTGACCCAAGCAATTTGTTTTCTCTGGTGTGGTTGGGGGCACGAGGAGATGGCGGAGGGGAGAAGAGAGCGAGAAAAGTGGACAACATTATTGATGTACAGTTTCTAAAATGCTTGGAAGGAGTTGAAAGCTTCTCTCTGTTTGATTTTAATGCGACACACTCAGGACTGGCAGGATGCAGGTCAGTTATGTATTGGACCCATCGTGTTCTGCTCCAAGCTGTACGGGTGGTGATTCTGACTGTCCAACACCTATATTACAAGCTGACCCAAACTTTGCAGATCAGACTGACTGGACTTAATTTTTTTTTTTTGTTATCTTTAAGCTTCCAGTTGTGACCTGAAGCTGTTGGCTTGCACATTTAAATTGTACAATAATAAATGACAGGCTGCATAAATCAAGGATCCAGTACCAATCATAGGTTGAAGTGCTTGGGGGGGAGGGGTTGGGAGTTATACAGTCTGACGTCACTTGTTGACTAATAGTTCCTCCACCACTGCTCCTTTGTCGTCCTCTATTCAAATTTACTTTGCACTTTTAATTGTGAATTACTGATTTCCCCTCCTTTGCTGTTTTTCTCTGCCAATTCTTTCCCTTCCCTTCATGAAGGCATTGAGTACTTGCAGGGATTTGGTTTCACAGATACACTCTAGTACTTCAGCGACACTGAATTCTCCATATGCGAACCTAAACAGTGAGTGTCAGCAGGCTATTCGATTGGAGGGGCAACACACTCCGCCAAGTCCACTCCGCACCCAATGTGCCCACAAAGGCCCTTTTATTTCCAGCACAGGTGGGTTAGTAGTGATCAGGACTGGAAACCCAACTATTGCCCCATACTGCCACTGCCCACAGCGGGGCATTAAGCCCAATCTTAGTCTGCATTTCCACACGGACTGAGATCAGCACAGACCATGGATCAAACCTGGGACGTTCCTGGTCTGCATGGCTTGGCACCACACCATATGGGGTATTTATCTGGTGAGTAATTGGGGAGCTGGGTTAACTTAATTATAAAACATTTCACAGTTTCTAATTGCAAACAAAAGCAAATTTGCGTCATTATTAATTTGATATTTACATCAGAGCTGTGATCCCATTCGACCTCTAGAGGACTGGCCAAACTGGAAAGTTAAGAAATAGCGAAAGCCATGAGCGTGTAAGGCATGATAAAAAGGACTTGCATTTATATAATGCCTTTCACGACCTCGCGACGTCCCAAAGCATTTGCAGCCAATGAAGTATTTTTGTAACGTAGGAAACGTGGCTGCTAATTAGCGAGGTCCCACAAACAGCAGTGAGATAAATAATCAGATAATCTGTTTTAGTCATGTTGGTTGAGGGATAAATATTTTCCAGGACACCGGGGAGAAATCCCCTGCTCTTCTTCGAGGACATTGAGGATCAAGTCACTGAATGAGGACCACCAGTGCTAGTGATAGAATCAGGAGCTGATATCACAGCCGCAGACAGATTGATTAATATTTAGTGGTCTGTTTAGCCTGTGATAATATGAATATATTCAGTCACTTTCGGACTTCTCCCTCACTCAAATGAAATGAACACAGTGTATTAATGCCACTAATTAAATACAAATCTCAGCCCAACCTGCTTTGTAGTTGGTCTGGGGAAGATTTATAAACTGCTCCAATGATGTCCTGCTCCAAGAGAATATAGTATGTAATACGTAATCCCCAAGCTATATTACAAAACATTATCCATGCAGCTCAACTATTTTATTACATATACGTATCCACGCTAACGGATCTGTCATGGTGTTGCTCATAATTCGATGCATTTAAGGGGAAGCTAGATAAGCGCTTGAGGGAGAAAGGAATAGCAGGTTATGCTGATGGGGTGAGATGATGGGAGGAGGCTCGTGTGCAGCATAAACACTGGCATGGACTAGTTGGGCCGAATGGCCTGTTCCTGTGCTATACATTCTATGTAACAGTAGGTCAGAGTATGTGGAGCACGTTACATGGCATAATACTCCTGTCATAAAACAGCATATACCATGGTGGAGCTGTATTTGTGACCTGTTCCTTCGAAGCAACAAAGTCTAATTGATATAGTTAGGCACCTGTCAATTGGAGGCTAATTGGAGACAAGTTTGCAGATTAGCTGGTGGTATAAATTTCCCCCTTTTTTAAAATACTATGACCTTCATGGACAGTGTTTATGCATGAGTGTATAAAATATAGTTGTCCTTTACTCTTTGTGCTCATGTGACAGGAAGGGGGCCAGTCAGCCTGGGCAACTTTCTTTCACTGGGTGAGGACTTTATTCACTCTTGGTGTGTGGGCGTTGCTGGTAAGGCTGCATTTATTGCCCATCTCTGGTTGCCCTGAGAAGGCGGTGGTGGGCTTTCTTGAACACGATAGGGTATTTATTGGCTGGGATGGATTTGTCCTGCTTTTTCTTCGTGGATCAGACACGTGTGCGCAATGCTCCACATGGTCGAGCTGGATATCCGTATCGGAGCGGCACTGGAATGGTTTGGCCAGGGGGCCGGCTAGCTCTGTTACACGTTCTTCAGCGCTAAGCCAGCACGTTAGCTGCGCCCATAGACTTTGCTGCATCCAGTGTACTCGGCCGCTTCTTCATGTCACATGGTGTTAACCAAATTGGCTGAATGCTGGCATCTGTCGTGGCCTTGATCTCAGGAGAAGGCCAAGGGAGATTAAGTGCCGTGTACTGTAACATCTAAGATATATATATATCGCAGCTTTTTTTTTTAAATGGGGTGATTTATCTTTGTAATTCCTCCTGGTTTTTTTTCTGAAGGCACTGAGTTTTCAGGTTCGACAAGTGGCCTCTAGTACCCTGCCAATTGTCAAACCTAAGTGATCAGTATTGGCATGTTGAATGTGGAGGCATTGCTACCGAGGCTGATCCTGTCCTCGCCTGGTGTTCATACGTGCACTCGCTTTCCACCTGGGTCACCAGGTAGCGATCAGGAGCAGGAACCCTGCTAGCTTATTCATTTTTAACTCCCTCTCCCCATCCCCTACTCTCACCCAAGGGCCGGTTGGGCATTCGTTCTGTCATCCTAGCTGAGGTTAGGTCACTCAGCATAGGTCAGAGATTGACCTTGGGATCCTCCTGCTCCGCATGGTTCACTGTCACACTGGGCGGTTGGGTTTTAACACACAATAATTCCAAACTTGACATTCCTTCATGCTGCCCTCAGTAACACCAGGAAACTAATAAGCTAAATAAATCTCGCCCTGCCTCGTTTTAAATCACTGTCGATAGGATAGAAATTGGCTGCAGCACACTTCAATTGGAATCCATGAATGGAAACTCTCGCGGAATATTTCTTAAAGGCCTGGTATGAGTAGGAGCTAAATTTAACTCAAAAGAGGGATTAAGTGGTCTGTTTATTTTCCAGCCCTTTTGCTCATAAGAAGGTGACATAACTGGTGTCTGTTACCGTGTTCGCAGCATGAGTGTGAGCCACTGGTAAAAAAATCATTCCCAAAAATCCTCTTTTCCGTGCCTTTTTTGCAAGAGATTTCTTTTTTAAAAAAAAATGAGCAGTAATGATTTTCCTCATTTCAATAGTTTTAATAACGAAAGGGTCGATTCCCACCCCACTCCATGACCCAGCAGGTAAAGGCACTGCCCTCCGCTACCCAATCCTGATCTCGAGGTGCCAGGTTCAGTCCCAAGTCCGTGCAGAGCTAGTTAATCCCACAGTGCCCCTGAGCTAGGGAAGGGAAATAACAGCTTAAGGTTCCCATCGCTGGTCACTATCTGATGCCTTTTGGAATATGTGAGAATATTGAGTGAGGACAGGATAAGGCTCAGCTGTGATGCCCCCCATGGTAATACAGCTGCAGACAGTCACTGTCTCGGCTCACACATGGAGAATGGCCACTAGGGAAGGCCATTGGATTGCCCCTTGCGCCCGTGAACCATATGACAGCATGAGTCAGCACCTTCGGGAGAAGGGGGTAGAAAATTGGACCAGCATAGTAAAATCAAAGCAAGGTCAAACCACGGATAATTGAAGTGTGATAGCCACTGCTGGTACAATAGCACAATGTCTGACCTTTAAACTGTACAAGCTCCAGCTGTCACGGGCTTACAGATTGCGAGCACTTGAGAGGAACAATGGAAGAATGGGCAATTCTGTCTGTGGCCAGATGAATGAGAGAGGTTGTGAAAGGGGCAAAAGATCGGGTCCCCTGAAACTTTTGAAAAATGGTAGAAAATAATCTGAACCATTGTGGCTTTAAAGACATACGGCGTCTGGTGCCTGTGGGTATAATAGCATTTTCCCAGATCAGTCATTCTTGGCACCTGAAAATAAATGAGACAAAGTACTAAAACAGCTTTCCAAAACTTGTAGCTAGAACTCGTAGTGTTGGCTCTCTTGCTCGCCTGTTAGGAAAATATGGTTTAGCATGATTTGCGTCTGCCGTTCTTTCATTATTTATTGTACTTGTGTGTGCACTCTCTCTTTTTCTCCACATGCCCCCATTTTCTCTCTCCTTTTTCTTTTATCTCTCTTACTTTCTGTCTTTCTTTTGCTTTAATATTCTTTCTTTCTCTCTCCCCTGCGTGCGCTTTCTCTCTCTTTCTACAAGTTCCCCCTTTCTCTTTTTTTTGTCCCTCTTTTGCTTTCTCTTTCTATCTCTTCACCCCCCCCCCCACCTTGTGCTTACTTTCTGTCTCTCTCTGTTCCTCTCGTGATTTTACTACTTGAATTTATAAGCCTTATTAGAAGCAGTGTAATATTTGCCTAATATCTGCCCTCGTTAATGAATGGAGTCCGCACAAACACATGCCTGATTGAGGTATGGAATTCCAGCCTTGCGTTCCTATTCAGTCTCTCTGCGTAGACAGCCTGACCCTAACAACTGGTAGATTGGTGGCATTGAACTGTATCCAGCATGAGACATCACCACCTTCGGGAGAGGAGAAAACTTGCGAGGGGAAGGATATGTTGACTTAATTTCTGCGCGAGGAAATCAAAATTAGCCACCGACACCTGGGGAGGCCAAAGGAAATTGCCCAACCTGAATATTCATTTCATGTTTCTCGCATCATTCAGTGAAGACTTTTAACACTGCAGGATTGAGAGAGAGAATCTGGAGAAACATTTGTGTGGAATACTGTGTACTGTGCACACGACATTCATTCCTTTCCCAAATCTTCTGATGGTGTTTCCTATTGCTTTTCCCACAAATGTGATGGCCCCAGTCCCTGCAGTGACCCGTTTGCATTCTGTCCGTATTCTGTTAGTTCAACAGATAAGGCCGTTTCTATACCGTATTTCCATAGAATTAGTGAGAAAGGAACGGACGTGCGACAAGGTGCAAAAAGCAGTGAAGGCCGTGACCTTTGCTTAAAACAACTTTTACGTCGTAAAATGTTCCACCGCGCTTCACAGGAGCGATTATCAAACAAAATTTGACACCGAGCCACATGAGGAGATATTAGGACAGGAAAGGGGTAGGTCTTAAGGAGCATCTTAAAGGAGGAGAGAGGTAGAGGGGCGAAGAGGTTTAGGGAGGGAATTCCATAGTTTGGGGCCGAGGCAGCTGAAGGCACGGCCGACAAAGGTGGTGCGATCAATATCGGGGATGGGCAAGAGACCAGAATTGGAGGAGCGCAGAGATCTCGGAGGGTTGTAGGTTTGGGGGAGGTTAGAGAGATAGGGAGGGGCGAGGCCATGGAGAGATTTGAATGGGATGACCTCCTTCCATCTTGTCCCCCTCTCCGGGCTACATTTATTAATTCGTCAAAAGCAAAATGCTGCAGATGCTGGAAATTTGAAATAAAAACGTAAAATGCCGGAAATACTCAGCAAGTCAGACAGTATCTCCGGAGAAAGAAATAGTTAACGTTTCAGGTCGATGACCTTTTCTCAGAACTGGAAGAAGTTGAAGATTAAACATTTTTAAGCAAATACAGAGCCAGAGGAAGGGGAGGGGAGGAAAGAACAAAAGGGAAGGTCTGTGAAAGGGTGGAGGGCAGGAGTGATTAAATGACAAAAGGGATGATGGTGCAAGGCAAGGAGGGTGGGAATGGGACAAATAAAGAAACAAAAGATGGGTCTGGAGGAGCTGTAAATGGCAACAGCAGAACCATTACCAGCACCTGCTGACTGAAAAAATGGGAGCAGTGGTTATGATCTGAAGTTATTGAAATCAATGTTGAGTCCGGAAGGTTATAAAGTGTCTAATCGAAAGATGAGGTGCTGTTCCTTGAGCTTCCGCTGAGCTTCATTGGAACAGTGTAAGAGGCCGAGGTCAGAGTGGGAGTGGGACGGGGAATTAAAATGGCAAGCGACTGGCGGACTGAGCAGAGGTGTTCAGCAAAGCGATCACCCAATCTGCGTTTGGTCTCCCCAGTGTAGAGGAGACCGCATTGTGAGCAGCGGATACAGTATACTAAATTAAAAGAAGTTCAAGTAAACCACTGTTTCACCTGGAAGGAGTGTTTGGGGCCCTGGACGGTGGGAAGGGAGGAGGTGAAGGGGCAGGTGTTACATCTCCTGTGCTCGCATGGGAAGGTGCTGTGGGGAGGAGAGCGGGTGTTGGGGGTGATGGAAGAGTGGACCAGGGAGTCTCAGAGGGAGCAATCCGTTCGGAATGCTGAAAGGGGAGGTGAGGGGAAGTTGTGTTTGGTGGTGGGATCGCGCTGGAGGTGGTGGAAATGGCAGAGGATGATACGTTGAATGTGGAGGCTGGTGGGGTGGAAGGTGAGGACAAGGGGGACCCTATCATGGTTCCGGGAGGGAGGGGAAAGGGTGAGAGCAGAAGTACGGGAAATAGGACGGACACGGTTGAGGGCCTTGTCAACTACAGTGGAGGGGAATCCTCGGTTGAGGAAAAAGGAAGACATATCGGAAGCACTGGTGCGGAAGGTAGCGTCGTCAGAACAGATGCGACGGAGACGGAGAAACTGGGAGAAGGGAAGAGTCCTTACAGGAAGTGGGGTGGGAGGAAGTGTAATCAAGGTAGCTGTGGAAGTTGGTGGGCTTATAATCGATATTGGTTGACAGCCTAGCCCCAGAAATGGAGATAGAGAAGTCGAGGAAGGGAAGGGAGGAATTGGAGATGGACCATGTGAAGGAGAGGGAAGGGTGGAAATTGGAAGCAAAGTTGATGAAATTTTCCAGTTTGGGGTGAGAGCAGGAAACGGCACCAATACAGTCATCAATGTACCGGAAAAAGGCATGGAGGGAGGAAACCTGAGTAGGACTGGAACAAAGAATGTTCCACGTATCCCACAAAAGGGCAAGCATAGCTAGGAAACATACGGGTTCCCATAGCGACACCTTTTATTTTGGAGGAAGTGAGTGGAGTCAAAGGAGAAGTTCAAAGTAAGAACAAGTTCAGCCAGGCGGAGGAGGGTGGTGGTGGATGGGGATTGGTTGGGCCTCCGTTCAAGGAAGAAGCGGAGGGACCACAGGCCGTCCTGGTGGGGGATGGTGGTGTAGAGAGACTGGACATCCGTGGTGAAAAGGAGACAGTTAGGGCCGGGGAACTGGAAACTGTTAAAGTGGCGGAGGGCATCGGAAAAGTCGCAGATGTAGGTCGGAAGAGACTGGACAAGGGGAGAAAAAAGAGT
Source organism: Heptranchias perlo (assembly GCF_035084215.1). Lineage (NCBI taxonomy): Eukaryota > Metazoa > Chordata > Chondrichthyes > Hexanchiformes > Hexanchidae > Heptranchias > Heptranchias perlo. The sequence goes on along the minus strand of NC_090338.1, from coordinate 68,968,039 downwards.
CGAGATACGAGGAAATAAGTTCCGTGGGGCAAGAACAGGCTGAAACGATGAGTTTCCCAGGGCAGTCCTGTTTATGGATCGTGGGAAGGAGGTAGAAGTGGGCTGTGTGGGATTGGGGGACCATGAGATTGGAGTTCGTGGAGGGAAAGATCTCCAGAGGAGATGATGGTCTGGGAAACTATGGCTGGGGATGTTCGGTGGTGGGGTCATGGTCCAGTTTCGGAGAGTTGGTGTTCAGCCTCCGCAAGGTAGAGTTCTGTTCGCCGCACAACAACAGCACCGCCCTTGTCAGCAGGTTTAATGACAATGTCAGGGTTGAGAGAGCGGAGTGCTGCGAGTTCAGAGGGAGGGAGGTTACAGTGAGTGAGGGGAGCAGAGAAATTGAGACGGCTGATGTCACGCCGGCAGTCTGCAATGAAAAGATCGAGAGAGGGTAAGAGGCCAGAGGGAGGGGTCCAGGTGGAACGAGAATTCTGAAGGCGGGAGAAAGGGTCCGCTGTGCGGGGGGTGGGAGGGGGGGATGACTCGTGGCCAAAGAAGTGGGTGCGAAGGCGAAGGAAGAAGAGCTCAGCATCGTGTTGAGCTCGAAATTCAATGAGGTGGGGGCGTAAAGGGATGAAGCTGAGGCCTTTGCTGAGGACTGATTGTTCAAGGTTAGAGAGGGGAAGGTCAGAGGGGATAGTGAAAACACTACAAAGGGTGAGATGAGAGGGAGGGATTAGGTCAGAGGAAAGTGAAGGGGAAGAAGGATCAGGAGGGGTGTTGGTATCTAAGAGTTGTTGAAGCTTGCGGTCCTTGACCCCTGAAAGGAAGAAGAAAAGTTTTTTGATTAAGCGCCGGATGAGGCGAAGGATGAAATAGAACTTTGGACCAGGACAACCCTGAGTAGAATGAGTCGGTGCTGCTGAAGAGAGAGGTCGAGAGTGTTTTTTTTATTCATTCATGGGATGTGGGCGTCGCTGGCAAGGCCAGCATTTATTGCCCATTCCGAATTGCCCTTGAGAAGGTGGTGGTGAGCCGCCTTCTTGAACCGCTGCAGTCTGTGTGGTGAAGGTTCTCCCACAGTGCTGTTAGGAAGGGAGTTCCAGGATTTTGACCCAGCGACGATGAAGGAACGACGATATATTTCCAAGTCGGGATGGTGTGTGACTTGGAGGGGAACGTGCAGGTGGTGTTATTCCCATGTGCCTGCTGCTCTTGTCCTTCTAGGTGGTAGAGGTCGCGGGTTTGGGAGGTGCTGTCGAAGAAGCCTTGGCAAGTTGCTGCAGTGCATCCTGTGGATGGTGCACACTGCAGCCACTGTGCGCCAGTGTTGAAGGGAGTGAATGTTTAGGGTGGTGGATGGGGTGCCAATCAAGCGGGCTGCTTTGTCCTGGATGGTGTCGAGCTTCTTGAGTGTTGCTGGAGCTGCACTCATCCAAGCAAGTGGAGATCACACTCCTGACTTGTGCCTTGTAGATGGTGGAAAGGCTTTGGGGAGTCGGGAGGTGAGTCACTTGCCACAGAATACCCAGCCTCTGACTTGCTTTTGTAGCCACAATATTTATGTGGCTGGTCCAGTTAAGTTTCTGGTCAGTGGTGACCCCCAGGATGTTGATGGTGGGGGATTCGGTGATGGTAATGCCGTTGAATGTCAAGGGGAGTTGGTTAGACTCTCTCTTATTGGAGATGGTCATTGCCTGGCACTTGTGTGGCACGAATCTTACTTGCCACTTATCAGCCCAAGCCTGGATGTTGTCCAGGTCTTGCTGCATGCGGGCACGGACTGCTTCATTATCTGAGGGGATACGAATGGAGCTGAACACTGTGCAATCAGCGAACATCCCCATTTCTGACCTTATGATGGAGGGAAGGTCATTGATGAAGCAGCTGAAGATGTTTGGGCCTAGAACACTGCCCTGAGGAACCCCTGCAGCGATGTCCTGGGGCTGAGATGATTGGCCTCCAACAACCACTACCAACTTCCTTTGTGCTATTTATGACTAGTCAATGGAGAATTTTCCCCCTGATTCCCATTGACTTCAATGAGCATGTGGCGACTACAGTGTGCATGTAATGGCGCATGGTGTTGAGCGTGGATCTCAGGAAGCAGTGAGAGTAGTGGTTCGAGGAACGCTGAATATCAGGGAGATATCTCTAATAGAAAATAGGAGCAGGCGTAGGCCATTCGGCACTTCGAGCCTGCTCCGCCATTCAATATGATCATGGATGATCCTCTATCTCAATACCATATTCCTGCTCTCTCCCCATACCCCTTGATGCCTTAATCACGGGTGGAATTTAAGTTTGGAATCCACGTGAAATAAGTTGTAGCCAGAGACATTTGCTGAGGCAAGAGATGTGGCTGTGAAAGCAAGTTTTAGTAGATTCCTGATCAAACACGAGAAGGGAACCAGAAAGCAATGAAGGTGAACAAAGTAAAAGAGACAAATGGAAATCCTGTCGGAGAGAAGAGCAGAACTTCTTCAAGGTGGGCATTGCTGGAAGAGAAGAGGCCCGTGAATTAAACACTAAATCAAAAGCAAAACACTACGAATGCTGGAAATCTGAAATAAAAGCAGAAAATGCTGGAGAAGCTCAGCAAGTGAGGTAGCATCTGTGGAGAAAGAAAGAGAGTTAACATTTCAGGTCGATGACCTTTCGTCAGAACTGGAAGAGGTTGAAGATTTAACAGTTTTTCAGCAAATACAGAGCCAGGGAAAAGAGAGGGTGGGGAGGAGGGAGGGGAGAAAAGAACAAAAAGGGAAGGTCTGTGATAGCGTGGAGGGCAGGAGTGATTAAATGACAAAAGGGATGATGGTGCAAGGCAAGGAGGGTGGAAATGGGACAAGTGAAGAAACAAAAGATGGGTCGAGAGGGGCTGTAAATGGTAAGAACAGAGCCATTACCAGCACCTGCTGTCTGAAAAAATAGGAGCAATGGTTACGATCTGATGTTATTGAAATCAATATTGAGTCCAGAAGGTTGCCAACTTCCACCCCAGTGCTTCCGATATGATTCCCCTCCACTGTAGTTGACGGGGCCCTTGACCGTGTCTGTCCCATTTCCCGCACTTCTGCCCTCACCCCTTCCCCTCCTTCCCAGAACCATGATAGGGTCCCCCTTGTCCTCACCTTCCACCCCACCAGCCTCCACATTCAACGTATCATCCTCTGCCATTTCCGCCACCTCCAGCACGATCCCACCACCAAACACAACTTCCCTTCCCCTCCCCTTTGAGCATTCCGAACGGATTGCTCCCTCTGCGACTCCCTGGTCCACTCTTCCAACACCCGCTCTCCTCCCCACAGCACCTTCCCTTGCGAGCGCAGGAGATGCAACACCTGCTCCTTCACCTCCTCCCTTCCCACCGTCCAGGGCCCCAAACACTCCTTCCAAGTGAAACAGTGGTTTACTTGTACTTCTTTTAATTTAGTATACTGTATTCACTGCTTCACGACGCGGTCTCCTCTGCACTGGGGAGACCAAATGCAGAATGGCCGATCGCTTTGCTGAACACCTCCGCTTTGTCCTCAAGTGTGACCCCAACCTTCCGGTCGCTTACCATTTTAATTCTCTGTCCCATTCCCACTCTGACCCCTCTATCCTCGGCCTCTTACACTGTGCTACTGAAGATCAACGGAAGCTCGAGGAACAGCACCTCATCTTTTTGTTTAGACACTTTACAATCTTCTGGACTCAACATTGATTTCAATAACTTCAGATCACAAACACTGCTCCCATTTTTTCGGACAGCAGGCGCTGGTTGTGGTTCTGCTGTTGCCATTTACAGCTCCTCTAGACCCATCTTTTGTTTCTTTACTTGTCTCATTACCACCCTCCTTGCCTTGCACCATCATCCCTTTTGTCATTTAATCACTCCTGCCCTCCACCCTACCATAGACCTTTTCTTTTGTTCTTTTCTCCCCTCCCCTTCCCCCCCCCCAGCCTTTCCCTGATTCTGTACTTGCTTAAAAACTTTAACTCTTTAACATTTTCCAGTTCTGAGGAAAGGTCTTTGACCTGAAATGTTAACTGTTTCTTTCTCCGCAGATGGCTGCCTGACTTGCTGAGTATTTTCTGGATTTCTGGTGGGTGCAGAAGTCTGGGTGTCCCTGCTGCAAACAGCTTATTTGAATTGGTGGTAAGCAGGCACATGCTGCATACCGACACGCACCCGCACACCCACACGCACACGTGCGCACCCCGCACACACGTACGCACCCCGCACACACGTACGCACCCCGCACACACGTACGCACCCCGCACACACGTACGCACCCCGCACACACGTACGCACCCCGCACACACGTACGCACCCCGCACACACGTACGCACCCCGCACACACGTACGCACCCCGCACACACGTACGCACCCCGCACACAGACACGCACACGCCACAGACACTCAACCCGCACACACAAACTCGCATGTTTGGAAAGTAATGTTAAATTGAAAAATCCAAATCCTTAGTTTTATGGCTGTTGTTTCTATATTATGAATAGAGTTAGCCCTTTGTTACCCCCTCTTGTGAACACTATGTTACACAGTCTGGCTGAAGAAATAAAGAGAGGTGACTAGTGCGACCAGCTTTACACTGGTGAATGTGTTTGACTTTGAATTGCCAGGAACGTTACTTCGTGCCAAATCACTTCTACCAGTACGTTGTGTTCATGCACGAGCTAACGGTCAAAGATCAGTAGAAAAGAGGCTGTCGTTTTCTTCCAAGTACAAGACCCACTGGATTGTAAAATGGGTGGAATTTCAGGAGTTAAATAAATAACAAACAAACAAACAATAGGTATGAAACGCATTAGCAGCATTGAGCTTATTTTACTGCGTCCAAATGAAGTTAGAGGACTTGCTGCACCTTACTTTTTGAATGTGCAGTCACACGAACATTGATTAGATTTTACACATGGCCCATCGCACCCAGGAGGTCGATCGTCCATTCCGCGTGACCCCCTACATATCTCCCAACATAAGTCACTGCATTTCAGAGTGAATCGATGAATGATGTGAAGTGCTTTGGGATGTTTGAGAAACACGATAAGGTACCCTATGAATGCAAGATTTTTATTTTGCCCTTTCTAACCTGTGCTGTACCTGACCTGGGACTGCTTCATGTTAACAGAATGGCAAGATTGGGTGTTTGTCCCATTGTTTTGCCTGCATCGCAGCGACTACACTTCAAAAGTAATTCATTACGTGAACTGCTTTGAGAAATTTAGAAATAATGAGGTACTATATAAAGGCACTTTTTTTTATTTGTTACAGCTCCCCAGCACCAACACCCCTCACCTTGATTACAAAAACAAAATAATGGGGGCATGCAGGGATTGAAGAATTCCCTTCCTGTTCTTTGACTAGGCAGTTCATAAGGCTCCTTACTTCATTAGTTTCACTGTATTTTCAAATCACTAGTATTCAATAGCCAATCTGTACATGATTTATTTGTTTTCTTCTGTACAATCCTCTTAGGTTACCCCCAACATCACCATTATAATAACAGGCTTCGATGTGCTCTTTATCATTGTTGGCCATCTCACTTTTATTATTTGTAAATCTATACGAAGTTGCAATGTGTTAGTGAGAGATAAGGATTATCTGCTGAGACGGCAGTGAGAAACTAGGAGTCGTTTTGCATGTGTATCTAACGCTAACTGTAATCTGATAAAACGTATATTGGAGGTAACATATACATTTCAGCAGAAATTGGAAGATTTACATAAAATGGCACCCTGCACTGTAGCCTTACATTGAGTTATGGGCACTTATCTTTTATCGAACAAACTGTTCCAGGAGTTGTTGATGTAACCAAGGGGTAGGCTGTCTTGTCAATCCAGAAGCGTTCTTGAAAAGACATGTTATTGTATATCGTTGATTTCTTGTATATCGTTGATTTGCTGCTGAAATGGTTTCTAGTTTAGTAAAAGGGTTCTTTCGTGTCATGATTCTCATTAAATTAAATAAACCCCACTAATTTCTCACCCCCCCCCCCTCCCACATTTAAGCTTGTATGTTCACTATTTTTCCAATTCTCTTGTCTGTTTTGGAGAAATTGAAAGGCCTGGCCCATGCTGAATTAGTGATCATTTTATAGCCCAATGATTGACTAAGGTGAAGATTGGGGAAGGGCCCTGATTTGTGTTTGAGTGTCGTGGTACGCTTTGACTTTGGTCTGTGGAATCCTCGGGATACCTCACGTCACCACTGTAGCTTTACAATATTAAACCTTTCCCCAGTTCCGAATAGCGTAGATTCCCATCCTACGCGACACATGTTTTACACCATTCCAGAGAGCCCAAATCCACTTAAAGCTCGTGAAATGTTAATCTGATGTTTAATATCCCAGGGGTAAGGTACTGTAGAGATCATAGCCTCGATTTTAACCCCTTCCGATGGGCGGGAGGGGGTGGTGGGGAGGTGCTTAAAATATCGGGATTGGGCAACTGGACCCTATTTCTGGCCTTTTTAAATTAAAAAATACCCAAATCAGGCCATCAACGAGGCTCCTGCAAAAGGCAGGTGGAGGCCAAATTAACATTCAAAAGTCGCGGCCCGATAACATCATCTTAAACGCGACTTAAACTTAACTGTAGGTCAGGAGAGGTCCGGCAGCAGATCCGAGACGGGAGGAACCGACTGCCTAAGATCTCCTTTCAGCACTCCTTGCTGGTCAGGAGGAGCAGGAGCTCTTCCTCCTCAAGCCTCACAGGGAGGCTTTCGGCCTCCCCCAGCCCGTTCAAGGCCCCGATCACTCAGTCTTACCCCCACCCCGGCCCAGCCCCGATCAAGGCCCGGAGCTTCTACCTCCCTACTGACTTGCTGGGTTCTTCGCCCACTACCGGGCTCCCTGCCTCCCCGTTAATATCGGGGCCCATGTCTTCAAATCTCACCGTTGAGTTCAATAACTCTGGTAATTTGTGGGCTTGCACTGGAAAAATAACTATGGAGGTTTCTGGATAGTCGTCAAAGCCCAGCTGATTCACTCACGGCCTTCAGGAAAGGGAAGGAATCTTACAACACCAGGTTATAGTCCAACAGTTTTATTTGAAACTGTTGGACTATAACCTGGTGTTGTAAGATTCCTCACATTTGTCCACCCCAGTCCATCACCGGCATCTCCACTTCATGAAAGGGAAGCTGTCACCTCTTCGCAGCTTGGCCGACATGTGACTCCAGTCCCACATTCCGTGGTTGACCCTCGGGCCCCGATATTTACGGGGAGGCGGGGAGGGAGTAGGGGAGCGGGCTCGTGGTGGGGGGGGGGGTTACCTGGAGATCCCGGGTACGCGGAGGTCCTGCTGAATTTAATGGCAGGACCTCCTTATCATTTTTTTTTACTCCATTTCCCGCCTGGCAGGCGGCCAGATCGACAGACTGACTGGCTGCCGGACAGGAAGACCAGCGGCAGACGGCTGCAGCCGGGGATCATTGGAGACGGTCCATAGCAACCGGGAAAGATCGCGGGGCAGAAGGGGGGAGGTCGGATCGCTAATTGGGAGGGAGGGAGAGAGAGATCACTGGGCAGAAGGCTCGGGATCGCGGGTTTGGTGGTGGGGGGGGTGGGGGTCGGCCGATCGCTGCTGAAGACTTGCCTGAGGGGCCGGTAGGAAGCTCTCTTGCTCCTCCAGGCTCGCGAGCAGTGCTGTAAAAAGCAGTTTCCCAAGCCCTACGAAACCCGCCTGGCCAGCGTTAAATTTAAACCAGGCTCCCGACGACCATGCAACTCGCCGTAAAAATTGGTGGCAGCGATCACGTTGCGCCATTTTTAAAATTTTTAACCCCCCCCCCCCGCCCCGCCACCCCCACAATACCCTCTCCCACCTGTTGTTGTTGGGGGGGGGGCGGGGGTTTAAAACTCCCCCCTTGATGTCTTGTGAAGAATTGCAGAACAGGAGCTTTAGAGAGTTAGATTTACACTTTGCCCGGACCATATAAAATGACTGCTGCATTTATCCGCATTTCAAATCTAATTCATTGTAAAAAAAAAAGTGGTTTGAAACATTTGGGTCTGATGAGGTGCCATATTAATGCGAGTATTATTCGAATTCTACAGTGATTATCTCTAATTGCTGAGTGCTGGGGATTACCATAGTTTGAGCATGGTAGTGGCGTGGCCTAGAAATGGAGTTTGCACTATGTAGTGCCGAGCATCAACAGTGTTTTAAGTGGCTTTATTAAATAACTGATGAATGCATTTAGATGAAAAATGGTAAGTTAAGCATTAAAAATAATGAAGGTTTCTAGTTTTGGGGTTAAACTATTGGTTGGATAAGACCAGGCACAATGCAAAATTTCAAAATCGGGATTTGTGCTAAAATCGCTGATCAAAACATCGTGTACCCCTGCTCCCCATGACCTGCCCCTTCGCGTCCTACGACCTGCCCCTCGCGTCTTACCACCTGCCTCCCTGTCGCCTCTCGTCCGATCCTTCACTTTTTCTCACTAATATCGCCGCCTGCAATCACCTCCGATGGGAGGGCAGACAAAACAAAAGACGGAACAAAAAAATATCAATTCCACAAATACCTAAAAAAAAAAGAAGACTGAAAATAAACATAGAACTCATAGGAAAAAAATACGGTAGTGGAAAACTAAAAAAAAACACAACAGACATTTTCCTCAATAAATCTCTCCTAACATCAGCTTTTAGCTATTTCGGTCAGTTGATGGCTTGATTGCTCTAATTGCATTAAGTTTGCACAAAAAATATCTTTTGCAAAAATTTTCAAAAGCGTTGCTTTGAAATATGAGACTTATCATTACTTAATTTAAAAATAACTTTGGTATTTTAAACAACCTGCCCCCTAAGTGCTTCTTAATGAACCACCGCTCATAGATGGCTATCACATGGAGAACAAAAGGCCAGACTTAAATATTTTAAAAGTAAGTTGATGAATAAAATATGCCTGTGTATAACATGGTAGTTACTAGTGCAACAGGGAACATTAGCCAAACCCGAATGGTTGAGGGTTGGTGAGGAGCGTTTTCTGAGTTCTGCATTCTTTATTGTAAATCTGTGTCCTTGCGAATGATGGTTGGAGCTGGTGAAACCGGAATAATGAGTTTTTCTGTAGCTATATTTTAAACCACAGTACCTGAAGATCAATAGAATGATATTGGGCAGCACATTTGAACTCGCCCCGAAGTCACTAACTGGAATAATGCTACTGCGTCCCAAAAGGTTCCAGGATGTATTGTAATGCAACACTTGGGATGAAAATGATGGATGAAATTTTGGGGTTTCCGGGGTGAAATGTATTGTTGCCGTATTTTGTGATCCAAGAGTTATTAGATTGTCTACCCACAGGCCATCTTTAATCTGTTAAACTCAAAGCAGTAATTTGTCTTGTCTCCATCTGTCTAGCAGATGGATTTGTTGTTTAACTAATGAGGGGCTATGAGACAGTGGGATGCAATGAACTGGATTAATTAACAATGTTCCAATCATTTTTAATTGATTTAATACCTGAAACATCACATTACAAAAAATAAAACTGAATAAATTGATATCTTTTGTTCTGTAAGATTGATTTTGCCACAATACTTTGCTTAATAGTGACATGAAATAATTTTTTAAAGAAAACAAATGGAGTTGAGTATTCTCACTAAGTGTTTACATAAATAATAATAATGATGAACTTAACACAGGAGCTAATTTGAAAACTTCGGTTTATAGTTTTACTCTTTTTGATTTTAAAAAAAATGCAGGGGTTGAGATTTGTTGCATTGCTGTAGCTGCATATTTCACTCACTCAAATTGGGTGATTAGCTGAAGTTAGTTGAGTTAAGACAGCCTCTGAACAAAAGGGTATGTGTAGACTTTTACTGTAGTGTGGCACTTCAATTGGAATCTACTGCTGCAGAAAAAAACAGATACAGGCAGAAAAGGGACAACAGTTCAAGTTCTGAGGTTTGCCTTTCTGTTGATTGAAAATTCGTCATAAACCTGAACCTCAGTTAACTGAAGCCTCCACATCACAGGATGCAGTGTATACTTTTGTGTCACTCTTGAGTCAGAAGGTTGTGGTTTCAAGTCCCACTCCAAAGACTTGAACACAAAATCTAGGTTGACACTCCTAGTGCCACAGGGATCTTTTGGATGAGCCGTTAAACCGAGGACCTGTCTGCCCTCTCGGGTGGACATAAAAGATCCTGCGGCACTACTTCAAAGAGGAAGAGCAGGGGAGTTTTCCCCGGTGTCCTGGCCAATGTTTATCCCTCAACCAACATCACTAAAACAGATTATCTGGTCATTATCACATTACTGTTTGTGGGAAATTGCTGTGCGCAAATTGGCTGCCTCGTTTCCTACATTACACCAGTGACTACACTTCATAGAATTACATAGAATGTACAGCACAGAAACAGGCCATTTGGCCCAACAGGTCCATGCGGTGTTTATGCTCCTCCCTCCCTGCGAAAGTGGCTGTAAAGCGCTTTGGGATGTCCTGAGATTGTGAAAGACACTAGGTAAATGCAAGTCCTTTTCTCTTTCTTTTAGTACCCATTCTTTTGGGGTTTGTTCGCCTCCAGAGAGCCGGCTCAGGAACCAGATGGATGATAACCCTAACACATCAATTAGTTCAATTAATGTTGAAGCCAGTGCATAAGGGCTTACTGCAAGGCAGTGAGTGGGCTCAGCACAAGAGTTCAGTGTGGCCACAGGGAAAGTCCTGTGAGTGGAAAGCAGTAACTGTCCTCTTTGTGCAGTTAGTGTCCTCTGTGAAACAAAGTTGATCAGAGATGCTTGGAGCTGGTTATAAGCGCTGTTCCCTCTAAGCTGCGTGCGTGCTCGGTCGCACGGCAATCTGTTATTTGCCGCGCACTTATTCATTCCATCCCCGCACCAAACCTGGGCCACAAGGTGTCATCATCAGTCACATCCGGGTGACTATAAATAAATTATCATGTGGATGGAGGATCTTTATATTCAGGGGAGCGGATGTGCTGGAGTTTGGAATTGACGCAGGCCCTGGTGGTCCTCGTGCTTTGTGTCTGCAGCTGCCCGTGCTCAGATCCGGCTCGTGCTCACCCGTGACCGTGGAGAATCAGTTTGAGGTGGGTGGTTGGGGGTTGGGGGGTGGGTGTCCCGGGTGTCGGGTATGTAAACAACTAGGTCCTGTAGATCAAGATCCTTCCAGGTTCAATCCCCTGTCTGGCTGAGTTAGCCAACGGTGGAGACATTACATTTGCCTTCAGTGTTACTGGACTAGGGAGGGGGAGAAAGGTTCCGTATTTGCTCCAGACTTAAATCCAGCGATCCCTCCTGGAAAGTGTGTCTGCATTCAGATAAGGTCATTTCTGAATTTCAGCTGCATCTCCCCCATGATCAAATAGCCATTGGCAAACACATCTCTGCACAGACCAGACCAGGGATTGGACCTGGGACCTATCCTGCATGGTTTGATTCCACCGCAGGAATGCAAATGAATAACTGAGCCATCGCTATACCCCATTTGTGCCATGTATCTGTGGCACTGGCAAAGTTGGAAGCACCGACAAGGCGAATGTTTCCAATTGCACCTCAGGTAGCAGGACCACCTCCGCCCGCAGCGTCAGCAGAAGTGCACAGCCTTCACCTGTCCCAGTTCAGACGTTAGGAGGTGGATTGGAGTGAACTTTTTCAACAACGACTGCAGACACATCATTGAACGGAAAACAACTGTCTTGTGAAGAATGGTCATTTGGATGAGGTACCGGAGGACAGCTAACACTCTGAGCTGTACCTCGATGTAAGTCACTAACTGAAGAGGAGTAAAGGGAGAAAGGGGAAAAAGTGGCAGATTCCACAGGCAGGGGAATAGTGTGCGTCTGCATGCCTAAGGAGTAACGGTTTAGATTTTTGCAATGGTAGCAGCAGTGGTTGTTTGCTTCCATCACTGTTAGGGGACATAATCACTGCTGAAACAATGGCATTTGAATGTGTTGAAAAACATCAGTAGCTTCTGTACTGTGGTCTCAGTAGGCAGATTCTGAGGTCAGTTGGAGGCTAATTATTGAGAGAAATTTCTGTACATTAGCAGAAAATTCCAGGCTCCTGTCCTTGGGAAGACACAAGTTAATGAAGGTCAGAAAAAGCAGAGAGAAATGACTAGCTTTTCTCTTACACTTTTGACATAGCAAATGTGATGTCCAAAGTGTGACATCTCAAGCATGATGGACTCATGCTAGGTCCAAGACATATACTGTTTGTGAGTGGTTTCTTATGGTAACACTGTATAACTGAATGCAGCTAAAACCTGAGTGTCAGCTGAAACCTCTCCGCTCAGCTTTGATTATCAATAAGGCTCAATTTCTCTTTCACAGAGCAAACAAAGGATACAGGTGACAGATCAAATGTCATTTAATTCCGGCAAACTGGTGAGATGGCTATTAATGTAGATAGTGAAGACATATACTGTATGTCAGGCACAAAAAAAATGATCTCATGAAAATAATGAACTCCAAGGTACGTGTATCGGGGTAGTTAACACACCAATAGCCGTTTTAGTGGACAATTTCACCTTGTGTTTGAACACCCCATGGCTTGATAAAGCCCCGATGTACTTGCACCTCATTGCCTCAATTATTTTTCAGACGTTTTATTTGCCAGTTCTGCCCCATTTAGACTGAGCTGAACCATCAAACCGTACAGCTGCTCTGCGTGACTCTAACAGAGACACAGCCTTTATTTACACAATAAAAACACCTGAACCGGAGACAGTCACCCTCTTCTTCTCCATCATCTGGCGTGTCATCTACTGACTCTGGGTCTCAATCAGGATGTCCCCATTCCTTTGGTGACAGTGTTTACTTCTGAGATTTCTATAACCAGTTTTGTTTAATTAAAAATCCTTGACAGCTCGCCTTGTTATAGTTATCCATTATTTTGTACATTTGTTCTGTTTGTTATATACCCTGAATAATGTTTTCTAAAAAGATCTTCTATTCAAAGTTGAGATTTTTTTTTTAAACAGTGGCGCACACACTCTTCATACCAGTGCGTAAACCCAAATTAATTCCGCACAAGGCTGAAAGAAACTAGAGGGATCATTGATTATAAAACCAGATTACATAGAATGTACAGCACAGAAACAGGCCATTTGGCCCAACTGGTCTATGCTAGCTTTTATGTTCCACGCAAGCATCCTCCCACCTCTCTTCATCTAACCCTATCAGTATAACCTTCTATTGCTTTCTCCCTTATGTGTTTATCTAACTTCCCCTTAAATGCATCTATGCTATTCGCCTCAACTGCTCCTTGTGGTAGTGAGTTCCACATTCTAACCACTCTCAGGGTAAAGAAGGTTCTCCTGAATCCCCAATTGGATTTTTTAGTGACTATCTTATATTTTTATTAATATTTATATTAGTAGCTTGGAGTTTGGCTTGATCTGTTCTGGGGCTCATGGACAAATTCCAGTTTCATCTAACTGGAGTATTTATTTGTGGTTGTTCGCCTCCCAGGGCATTGGGCAGGAATCTATGACGGGAGAAATTGTACATAAAATGTGGAGAGAATGTGGAGCTCGCTACTCTGATAGTTGACAAGTTTGTGAGTGGTTTCTTATGGTAACACTGTATAACTGAATGCAGCTAAAACCTGAGTGTCAGCTGAAACCTCTCCGCTCAGCTTTGATTATCAATAAGGCTCAATTACTCTTTCACAGAGCAAACAAAGGACACAGGCGACAGTTCAAATGTCATTTAATTCCGGCAAACTGGTGAGATGCCTATTAATGTAGATAGTGAAGAGTGTGTGTGTGTGCATTACTAAAATTTAAAGCACGTTATTTCTCATTAATTAGCCTGTGCTATTAGCCTATATATTTAAACATGAATAATATTTTAAAATGTGTGATTAATACATGTGACTAAAAAAGCAATAGTTTGTATCATTCTAATAGTTATTTTCTCCGAAGAGATTTCTATCTTTTATTGCTGCAGCTAGCTTTTTACACTTATGGGAGCTGCTAGCTGTTTCATCCGCTCATTGTGCATTGTGCACATTTTGGGTTTTTTACACAAGATATTTTCCTTGGCTTCAATGTCACAGACCAGCCCTGTAGGCTTGTTCTCGCTCCCTAAGACCCAGAGTGTACCTTTATTTGCCCAGTATCTAGGTAAATGTTGCGAGCCCAGGGGTCAAACAGAGAACCCTTGTCACAATATTTCAGCGTACTGGATATACCAGGTGCCGACATGTGGTTTACTGGACATTAGGAGGCAGCAGAATAAACACTCAATCAGACTGCAGCTTAGGCTGTAAAATACTAGACAGATTTATTGAACAATAAATGGATAAATGAACAGTTGCAAGAACAAAAACAGGCTTAAAGTAATTAACTATACCTCCTTAGGATATGGGAAATAACAGTGGCTTCTCCTAATGATATAAAACTGAGCTGGCTTCCCACCTTCCACCCTCCATAAACTTCAGCTCATCTTGTATCCTACCTCGCATCAATTCCCGTTCACCCATCACCCCTGTACTCACTGACCTACATTGGCTCCCGGCCCACCAACGCCTCAGTTTTAAAATTCTCATCCTCAAGTTCAAATCCTTCCATCGTCTCACCCCTCCCATCTCTGCATCCTTCAGCCCTCCAACCCTGGCCTCTTGTGCATCCCCCACTTCCTTCACCCCACCATTGGCGGCCGTGCCTTCAGCCGTCTAGGCCCCAAGCTCTGGAATTCCCTCCTCAAACCTCTTTGTCTCTCTGCCTGTCTCTCCTCCTTTAAGGCACTCCTTACACTCCTTAAAATATGCCTCTTTGACCAAGCTAGACATAAGGGGCTCGATTTTCGCACCCGCGATCGGGTGCGTTCGTGGCGGGGGTGCTGCAAAAATCGGGGATTCCCGGGGCGGGGCGGGAGCCCGGCTCCAACCCGCCCACTTCCGGGTTTCCCACTGACACGCTCACATGTGCGCGCAGCCCCCGCATGTGGGACTCCCGCCGGCAATTAAAGCCGACGGGGTGCCACTTAAAGTAATTGAACAGGTACTTCAGGTTGTTTACAGTCCTGATTGACCTGTCATTTTAGCAGGGATGGGATTTTGCAACTGACTGGGACTGTTTCCCGTACTGGGGGAAACACTCCCAGTTCAAATGGACGTGTTGCAGCCATCAGCCGGTGGCAGCTGCAAAGGTCCATTTGACAGGTGCGGGGGGAGACCCTCACTCATTGCAGGAGGCCACTCTGTCACTTTGGACAAAGTTTGGCCTCCACCACCCTCCTCCTAACACTAAAATTCACCAACTTGCACACTTACCCCGGTGTCCAGACACATGTACCTACCTTGCGGACCCCCTCAAACGTACATCTTCCGGATGGGGGCCGCCGCAACTGCAGTCAGGACCTCCTCGGAGGGCGAACAGCGTCACCAGCCTCGCCGGCCACGCTGTCCACCTCTGACACGTGGAGCTCCACAACACAGTGCCGTGACACATCCACCTTCACAGCAGGAGGGAGGGCAAACACAGAGAGAGATGCGTCGCAGAGGGCACTACCCTCGCCACAGGGTCGACAGACTGAGGCTCAGCTTCCTGGACCTCTCTGAGCAGCAGTGCACTCAGAGGCTCAGAGTCATTCGACATGTAGTCGTGGACATCTGCAGCCTCCTTCATGCTGGCCCGAGCACCATCTTCTTACCTGTCGCTGTCAAAGTCACCACTGCCCTCAACAACTTCTCCTCCGCATCCTTCCAGGGTGCCACCGGGGACATCGCCAATGTCTGTCTTCTGCACAAAAGAGCCCTGCAAATACACCTACACCCACTCTGCAGTGACACAATGGGTGGCATCAGTTGTGGGTCTTCATTGTGATCCTCAGGAAAGGGCATTATTGCACAGACCAGACAAGATTCGCAAAGACGTGGCAGTAGTGGTGCCAATATAATATGTAATGTGAGTTGATCAGAAATTAAATATAAGTAAAAACCATGACAAACCCTCAAACACCCTTGTGCATCCCCTTCATGCTCACGACACGTTTGCCTTACGCTGCCTACTGCACATATGTGATGCATGCCCTGTGGCTGCAGCACAGGTAGTGGCAGGTTGAGTGAGGCTGACTGTGAAAGAGATGCACGAGAGGGTGAGTATGAGATAGAGCCATGAGATTGTATGAGGATTGGATTGAGTGGTAGTGGCGGGATGAGTACTGGCGAGGTGAGTAAGTGCAGGTAAGATGAGGATGAGGTTTGAGTGGGTGTGAGGGGTGATGTGACAGAGTAATGTTGGCAGTGTAGAAGGAGATGTGGGGTGAGGGTGGTGATGTGGCAGACTGAGTGTAGGGGAATGAGTCAGTGTACTCACTTTGGCTGACCTACTTAGGTCATTGCAGCGCCTCCTGCACTGTATGCAAGTGCACGATATGTTGGTAGTGCAGGTGACCTCCTCTGCCACCTCGAGCCAGGCCTTCTTGGTGGCAGAGGCAGGCCGCTTCCTCCTGCCCGCCGGGGGGAAGATCTCTGTCCTCCCCCCTCCTCCTCACCCCATCCAATAAGAGCTGGAATGAGGCATCATTAAACCTGGGAGCAGCCTTCCCCCTGGGCTGCTCCATGCTGTAATTTTTCCTATTTCTTGCAGCATCAGTCAGTGGAGGACTGCCCCTTTAAATAGAGCTCCTCCAGCTGACATGCGCAGTCCGCCCGCTGTGCAGCTTAGCAGCGGGGAACCCGGAAGAACAGGTAAGTGGATCCAATCAGCCTGCGATTGCGTGCGGGGCAGACTGATTTCACCGGGCGCATTACCCACGCGCCCAGTCTACCCCCTGCCACGAACCCGCTGCCATGGTAATATCGGGCCCAATATCTCCTTACGTGGCTCAGTGTCAAATTTTGGCTGATAACGCTCCTGTGAAGCGCCTTGGGATGTTTTACTACATTAAAGGCGTTATATATCCAGATTTTATGTTTATAAACAATGTCACTCATGAATAGATTATAACCTGTTTCATAAGCGAAGAAACTATATATCTTAAATTGGTGAGATCCAATTTTCCTTTCAAAAATGAGTTTTTTTTTAAACAAGTGAAGTGTATTAAAAAAATAAGTCCAAAGCAACTGATCAATAAAACCTAACAATAGGTTTATTAAAACAATTGTGGTCTTTAAATGGATATATCCTCAACTATGGCTCAAACCTGGCATCTGATTAATGTTTTAGGAGCATCCTTTTTTAAAAAAAACACTATTTAAAATCTTAGATGGGTACTGAAAGCTTAGTATTTAGTGAAACATCACTCCAGTAAACAAAAGGTGCACTTTTAAATCCTCAAATACTAAAGCTCCACCACGAAGCCCCAGCCTAAGATTCTGTAAACTGGAGCTCATCCAAAACTCTGCTGCCCGTTTCCTAACTTACACCAAGTCCCATTCACCCATCACACCCGTGCTCGATGACGTACATTGGCTCCCGGTCCGACAATGTCTCAAATTTAAAATTCTCATCCTTGTTTTCAAATCCCTCCATGGCCCTATGAGATCGCTGCACCCTCCAATTCTGGCTTCTTGTGCATCCTCGATTTTAATCGCTCCACCATTTGCGGCCGTGCCTTCAGCTGCCTAGGCCCGAAGCTCTGGAACTCCCTCCCTAAACCTCTCTGCATCTCTCTCCTCCTTTAAGATGCTCCTTGAAACCTACCTCTTTGACCAAGCTTTTGGTCACCTGTCCTAATATCGCCTTATGTGGCTCGGTGTCGAATTTTGTTTGATAACGTTCCTGTGAAGTGCCTTGGGATGTTTTACCATATTAAAGGTGCTATATAAATGCAAATTGTTGTTGTTTACTAGCCACTCTATATGCAAAACACCTAAAAGGACAAAAAAAATTCCACAGCACCAATTGCTCCATAATTTAAGGAGCCCTCTCGCTTGTCATATGCACATTGGGATATTTCGACTTCCTGATTACATTCCTTTGCTATCTCGCATGGGACCAAGTAGTACGAGGTTTCTCAGCCCTGGAAATATTCTATAGCTGGGTGGACTGCGAATAGAAATCCAGGGACACGCGGAGCAGTAGCACTATGTGGAGTCACAAGGAAAGGGAGGTGGGCCCAGGAGTGTAGCGAGGGTATACAGAGTCTACCCACTTTTTATTTTTGGAGGCAAAGGTATGAATGAGGCGGTGTTGAGGTTAGTCCTTGTGAACGTATCTTGCACATACATGTACATACTATGCTTAATCCTCATTCATATATATTCCATATTTTAATGTTAAACATTTTCACCATCATAAAAATTAGTAATGTGGACTGATATGGAATCCCATTCAACTATTAAGTGGATAACTATAATCGATTTTTGGTCTTTAAATGGACTTATCCTCACCTAATGCTCAAACCTACCACCTGATTAGTGGTTTAGGAGCATCATCCTTGACCTCCTTGGATATATATTACCTCCTTTCAGAATTTTTTCAGAGGAAACCGTAAAGCATTGCTCAGTCAGATTACTCATCCACTTTTAACTCTGATCAAACCCCAATTTTGAAGAATCACACCTTAATGATGAATGATTCCGATTTGACGAAGGATAAAGAGAAATGACAAAATCAGTAGCACTCCTCAAACACGGCAAGTCTCGGGTTGCGAACCTGAATGGATCATCGCTTCCCCTGTGGGATCTGAAGAAGTACATCAGATCCTGACTCCAAAAGCACAAGGTGGCAAATGACGCAAGCGCTTAATGATGGAGGCAGCCATCTTCTGATGTACATTTTAAGGCTCTGTGCCACTTACTGGAATGAAGAGCTATATTCTATCCCACCATATTACTAGTGATTCACTTCAACAACAACTTGCATTTATAGAATCATAGAAGTTTACAACATGGAAACAGGCCCTTCGGCCCAACATGTCCATGTTGCCCAGTTTATACCACTAAGCTAGTCCCAATTGCCTGCACTTGGCATAAAATCTAGATATAAAGGCCAGCATTCCATTAGCCTTATTGATTATTTTCTGTACCTGTTCATGACACTTCAATGATCGATGTACCTGAACCCCTAGGTCCCTTTGGACATCCACTGTTTTTAACTTTTTACCATTTAGAAAGTACCCTGTTCTATCCTTTTTTGATCCAAAGTGGATGACCTCACATTTGTCAACATTGAATTCCATTTGCCACAGTTTTGCCCATTCACCTAATCTATCAATATCCCTTTGTAATTTTATGTTTTCATCTACACTGCTTCCAATGCCACCAATCTTTGTGCCATCGGCAAACTTAGATATGAGACTTTCTATGCCTTCATCTAAGTCGTTAATAAATATTGTGAATAATTGAGGCCCAAAGACAGATCCCTGTGGGACACCACTAGTCACATCCTGCCAATGTGAGTACTTACCCATTATCCCTATTCTCTGTCGCCTTTCGCTCAGCCAACTTCCTAACCAAGTCCGTACTTTTCCCTCGATTCCATGGACTTCTATCTTAGCTGACAGTCTCTTATGTGGGACTTTATCAAATGCCTTCTGGAAGTCCATATAAATAACATCCATTGACATTCCCCTGTCCACTACTTTAGTCACCTCTTCAAAAACTTCAATCAGGTTTGTCAGGCACGACCTACCTTTCACATATCCATGCTGGCTGTCTCTGATTAACTGAAAATTCTCACGGTGTTCAGTCACCCTATCCTTAATTATAGACTCCAGCATTTTCCCCACAACAGATGTTAGGCTAACTGGTCTATAATTCCCTAGTTTCCCTCTCCTTTCTTAAAAAGTGGAGTGACATGTGCAATTTTCCAATCTAGAGGGACAGTTCCTGAATCTGGACAACTTTGAAAGATTATAGTTAGGGCATCTGCAATGTGCTCACCTACTTCCTTTAAAATCCTGGGAACCATCTGGTCCTGGGGAATTGTCACTCTTTAGTGCTATTATTTTCTTCATTACTGTTGTTTTACTTATGTTAATTTTATTGAGTCCCTGTTCCCGATTCAATATTAGTTTTCTTGGGATTTCCGGCATGCTATCCTCTTTTTCTACTGTAAATACTGCGCAAAGTAATTATTCAACATGTCTCATTTCCCCATTGTCAATGACAGTATCCCCATTTTCAGTTTTTAAGGGGCCAACACTGCTCCTGACACACTTTTTTTCCTAATATAACTATAAAAGTTCTTCGTATTGGTTTTGATATCCCTTGCAAGTTTCTTTTCATACTCTCTTTTTGTAGCTCTTACTATCTGTTTTGTGACCCTTTGTTGATCTTTGTATCTTTCCCATTCGCCAGGATCTGTGCCATTTTTTGCCTTTTTGTATGCCCTTTCCTTATGCCTTATACTGTCCCGTACCTCTTTAGTTGTCCATGCTGTTTTTTTTGGCAAGTAGAGTTCTTGCCCCTCAGGGGTATAAACCGATTCTGTATCACATTAAATGTTTCTTTAAACATTTCCCATTGATCATCAGTTGTTTTACCCATTAACAGATTTGCCCAGTTTACTGTGGACAGTCTCTATCTCATCCCATTGAAGTCGGCCTTACCCAAGTCTAGAATCTTAGCAGCTGATTCACTTTTTTCCCTTTCAAAACTACCTTGAACTCGATCATGTTATGATCGCTATTGGATAGATGTTCACGCACAGTTAAGCTGTTAACTAAATCTGGTTCATTACTCAGTACTAAATCTAGTATGGCTTGCCCCCTTGTTGCCTCTAGGACATACTGCTGTAGAAAACTATCCCGGACACACTCAAGAAATTCACTACCTTTCTGACAGTTGCTAGTCTGCTTTTCCCAATCTATGTGAAGGTTAAAGTCCCCCATTAAGACCACTATGCCTTTGTTACACGCTTGTCTAATCTCTGCATTTATACAATCTAGCACTTCAGAGCTGCTGCCAGGGCTCCTATATACAACTCCCACTATAGTCTTAGATCCTTTCCTATTTCTTAATTCAACCCATAAGGTCTCTGTTGGCTGCTTAGTCCTCGTTATATGCTCCTTTATCATTGAAGTGATTTCATCTCTAAACACTAAGGCAACTCCTCCCTCTCTTCCATTCCCTATCTCTCCTGTAGACCTTATAACCTGGCATATTTAGTTCCCAATCCTGACCATCCTGCAGCCATGTCTCTGTAATAGCTATTATGTCATACCCTCCAATTTGAATTTGAACCTGTAGTTCATTTAATTTATTCCTTATACTCCGTGCATTTGTATATAGAACTCTTAGTTGGGCCACACACTCTAGCCTTCAGCTTTAAACCTTCTATTTTCACTTTATCTGTAGTGCCTAAAGTACGCTTTCTTTCTGCTGCTCTACACTTTTCCCTTTCACTTGTTCTTGAACAACTATTTGTACCATTTGTATTGTAAATTTCCCCTGGGTCCTCTCCTCTCTTACTGCTCTCAACTTTATTCTCTTCTGACTCCCCGCTCAGGTTCCCATTCCCCCTGCCACTCTAGTTTAAACCCTCCCCAAAAGCAGTAGGAAACACCCCCGCGAGGACGTTGGTCCCGGTCTTGCTTAGGTGTAACCCGTCCTGCTTGCTTTTATCCCTTAACCAACATCACTATAATGGATTATCCAGTCATTATCACTTTGTAGTTTGTGGGAGCTTGCTGCATGCTAAATTGGCTGCCATATATCCTATATTACAGCAGTGACTACACTTCAGAAAAAAATGTACTTCATTGTTCGTAAAGCCATTTGGGACATCCTGAGGTCGTGAAAGCACTATATAAATGCAAGTTCTTTATTCCTTCTGACTGGAGAAAGATGCATGGTGGAGAATGCAGTTCACCAGTGCCAGTATTGGTTTCCATGAATACTACAATGTGTATGTTAAGAGTTGTCGACATTAGACACCAAACAAATCCTCGGTGTGAAAGTTTTATTCGTGAGCGGCTGTACCCGAGACATGTCCTTGTGCCAAACACTTAAAGGTTCTCTTGCTATCTCTTGCTCTCCAGCAACAGAAAAGGTGGGAATTACAGGCAGGGCCTATGTATGTGCAAGATTGTGATTCCGAGGCAGGAATCTCCTGTCTAATGCGGAAGGGTTGGTGGGCCTATAATTTCTTTTTAAATGTAAAAGAATAACCAGCCAGCTTGTAGTTTTCCTTCTAATGAACAACACACTACATTGGAACACAGAGGCTGTTTTAAGGGGAAGCTAGATAAGTACATGAGGGAGAAAGGAATAGAAGGATATGCTGATAAGGTTAGATGAAGAGGGGTGGGAGGAGGCTCAAGTGGAACATAAGCACCGGGATAGACCAGTTGGGCCGAATGGTCTGTTTCTGGCTGTAAATTCTATGTAAGTCCTTTTCTGCATAGGTCTGCTAAGGCTGCTGACTGGCTCTGCATTCTGCTCTGTGCTGGCTGTTCTGCAGTGACCTTATCAAGCTCCAAAAAAATCCTTCCAGCCTTTTATCAATACAGGTGCGAGCCTTCACGAAACTGCTGCACAGTATTTGTTTCCCCATACCAGCATTAAATTCTTCTCTCTGTTGTAGTAAAATACAACAAATGAAGGAAAAGAAAAAAGAAAAGTGATGAGGGAGTAACGGGAACTGTGAAACCTTTCCATGGTGCTGAAAGTGGAGTTTTTTTGCAAAAGCACAGTGGGTTGATAATCAGGTTGACTTTTCTGCTCTCACATCTACAAAGCTAAAAAATTATGTGTGGTGAATTTTATTAACCTAAATTTCCATGTCCTTCTGCAAAATTACTTTGATTGAAGATTTTTGATGTTCATGAACTGGGATTATCAAGACCATCCAAATCCAATAATCATATTTCTAAACCTCCTGTTGGGGGGTGGGTTACATTGATTGACAGACTGTCTTCTTTGTCCTTGGATGGAAATTCAAAGACTTCTGTCCTGTAGCTAGCTGTTTGAATTGCAGAAATTGTTTCCGAGAAGCCTGAGCACAAACTGGTAAGAAGCTTGCTGTGGGTATATCGAAGAGTTGTGAAGAGTTTTGCTGTTTTTTCAATATGAGTGTCCTCCATTGGAAAGTTTCCTCGGGTCTGTCCATGTTTAGCAACTTCCTTGGGGGGTGTTAGGAGTTATTAAAACTGGTGTTATGTTTACAAGCAGACCTGTGCTTTAGGCCAGGAGGATGTCACTGCAGGTCGGTAGTAGACATTCAACAACTGAAACCAAGATCGGATGCTACAACACATTAGGAATCAGAGAAAGAAGATAGTTCTTCACAGGAAAACGAAAGATGAAACCAAAAGACAACTAAGGAACTGTTCAAAGTGGACAATTGAAAATGTATTGGAAGCAATAGGGTAACTGTTTCCACTGGCATGAGGGTCAGTAATCAGAGGACACAGATTTAAGATAATCGGCAAAAGAACCAGATGAGGAGAATTTTTTTTATATATGGCGAGCTATGATCTGGAATGTACTGCCTGAAAGGGTGGTGGAAGCAGATTCAATGGTAACTTTCAAAAGGGAATTGGATAAATACTTGAAAAGAAAATAACGCTGGGCTTTGGATAAAGAGCAGGGGAGTGGGACTAATTGGATAGTTATTTCAAAGAGCCAGCACAGGCACAGTGGGCCGAATGGCCTCCTTTTGTGCTGTAAGATTCTATGATTCGGGGATTTCTGAAATGTATTTTCTTTTTGGTGGACACTGGCCCAGTTATACCAACAATTTTCTGTTTTTACATTGCATCAGGACAGAAACTGCAGAATACCGGTAGTTTGAAATAACATCATTCCAAACTTTGGCAAGCAGTGTGACACCAACTCATTTCCACTGGCAGAAGGATCAGTAACCAGAGGTCACAAATTTAAAATAATTGCCAAAAAAGCTAGAGGTGAGATGAGGAGAATTTTTTTAATGCAGTTAGTTGTTATGATCTGGAATGCACTGCCTGAAAGGGTAGTGGAAGCAGATTCAGTAGTAACTTTCAAAAGGGAATTGGCTATATACTTGAAAAGAGAGAAAATTGCAGGGCTATGGGGAAAGCGCAGGGGAGTGGAACTAATTGGATAGCTCTATCAAATGGCCGGCAAAGGCATGATGGGCCGAATGGCCTCCTTCCGTGCTGTATGATTCTATGATCACTTGAACTTTTACACTAGTAGTAGTACACATGCAGTGTAAGCACATCAACTGTTAAACCAACTGTTAGAACTTTAACGATTAAAAAGATGATTAACAGCCATTATGCTTGTAACGTTAATAGGACAGGCACTTGCTGAAAATTTCACTGGCATCCTGAGTGGAGCTCTGTGCATTTGGTTAAGCAGATGTTCAGAGTCGTGTGGAGCCAGCAGCGTGATGCATGCTCCTGGCCTACCATTAGTACCTATAGAATCATAGAATAGAATCATAGAAAGGTTACAGCACGGAAGGAGTCTGTGCCGGCTCTCCGCAAGAGCAATCCAGCTAGTCCCACTCCCCTGCCCTTTCCCCATAGCCCGGCAAATTGTTTCGCTTCAAATACTTATTCAATTCCCTTTTGAAAGCCACGATTGAATCTGCCTCCACCACCCACTTCGGGCAGTGCATTCCAGATCACAACCACTCGCTGCGTAAAAAAGTTTTTTTTTTGTTGCCTTAAATCTATGTTCTCTGGCTCTCGACCCTTCTGCCAATGGGAACAGTTTCTCTCCATCTACTCTGCATTAGAAAAAGGACCATCAGTGTAATAGTGAACTTGCCTCCCATGCTGGAGCTTTTTCAGTCTTAAGAGCTGTTCTCTCTAGAGGGGAGGGGGAAGAGAGAGAGAAGCAACCAATCTATGGATTTCCCCAAAGATGCTACCTTGAGTTTGGACAACTGAAATCTCTTAATGGACCGACTGAGTTGAGACAGGAGATTCCCATCTGGGTTTCAAGTTCCCTAGATAGAAAACATTTCCTAAATGCTCAAATATGGCTCCGTCACACTTCCCTTCTTTCTTGCATCGTCTTAGGGTTTATTTTTCTTCCTTTAATCAGATTGCTCGCAAGTCCTCTCAATATCACAGCCGCTGTCCAGAAATAGAAATCTGGCCTCCCATGAACTGATGCAGGACTCGATGCTGCGTCACTGCCTACATCCTGCGTAACCCCTGTGCGCTCACATTGCAATTCCCGAGATCCCTTTGCTACGCTAATCTATTTTTTTTCTTGTCCAGTACTCGGTCAACGCACTGAGAAAGAGACCGGCACACAAGAGGTTTTCACATTCTGCTTTTGTTTGTGTCTGTGTCTGGAAGCGTATTTTGATATAATTCTGCTCCAGCTTTGTAAAAACAGAGTCACGCCACTGAAGCATATGGCAGCTTACCTCATCTAGTGCAAATCCTATTAACTAAGGAAAGTATTGAGGCCAGTTAATCCGGGGATGGTAAGTCATGACCTGGAGCTCACAGTCAAGGCCACGTACAGGAGCTATTAACACGTCTCTCGATTACTAACATAGCAAATGTGTTAAGCACAAGCTGGATATACAGACTAGACCGCTTTCTTCCTCCATCCTCCAGCTCCCACTTAAACTGTTGCAGATCCAGTTTGTGACCAGCAGTAAAATGAGCTTTGCCTTTAATGACCAACCTCCTTTAATACTATGACTGCAGTAGCACTTTCACATCATATGTACAAACCAGAAATCAAATTTTGTTGGAAGGAATATTAATAATGTTCAGGAACAGGAAAGCCCAAAAGCATTCTGACCTTTTCCCCTCCAGATAAGCATCTAACTGTCTCTTGACCCCACTTCTCCAGATCCCTTCAGTGACGTGCCCTAGTAGCTTGTTCCAATGCCCTATTATCCTTTGAGTAACAAAGTTTTGCCTGGCTTCTCTTATTACTGACCTTCCATTGCTCTCCACATGTCGATGAATGTCTCCAAACACTTCACAAGAGGGAGGGCTGGGACATTCAATAGGAAGTGAGGGAATTTGAGATAGGGAATGAGAGTGAAAGACTGAAAACACGGTTGAAGAAATCGTTTTTTTAGGAAACTTTTGAAGGCAGGAAAGGAGAAAGCAAAGCAGTAAGGTTTAAGAAATCAGCTTCAGAGGGTAGGGGTGTGATGGGTGATAAATCGGTCTCTAATAAATACTTTCTTTCTAATGGTTGAGTGCACAGAGCAGGGACAAGCAGTGATAGAGAATCAGAGGAATAGAGGGTGAGGGTAGGGGTGAATGGTTGGGGAATATCACCTAAGGAAGTGGGGATGAGGCTGTGGAGAGATTTGAAAATGGGAATTAGGATCTTAAAATTGAATCAATGGGGCACTGGGAACCAATGAAGATAGGAAAGAATGGAGGTGATGGGAGCAGGGGAGAAGTCTTGGGTCACCGAGATCTGGAGTGGTTGGAGTTTATGAAGAGTGGAGGGAGGGGTGCTTTCCAGGAAAGCCTTATAGAAATTTATCCTTGAGGTGAGAATGATGTGGAAGAGTGTTTCAGAGGATGAGGATGTGAGGCAGGAAGGGAAGTGGACAATGTTCTTCAGGTGAAAAAGTAGTGACAGACCATATATGGGTTGAAAACTCATCTGAGGGTCAAACAGAATGTCAGGGTTCTGCACCAGGGAGGTTAATGGAGTTGAGGTCACAGAAACGTGTGTGCTGGCACGGGCTGAACAAGATGGCTTTGGCATTACCAACGTTGAGCAATCACGCATTTCATTCTGAACATGGTGGCGGATTGGGTAGTTCATTAACACCCTAGAATCAATGGTGATGGTAGACAGATACAATTGGGTGTTGGTGCCGTACATGAGGAAGCTGATCCCATGCTTGTGGATGATGTCCCCAACTTCCTCATGTTTAACTTGTGTTCCCTGTCATTTGAACCCCTCGACCCATTCGAAGTATTTGTCGGTCCCTTTTATATATAATCATGAAGGCTTCAACAAGGTCAATTCAAAGTTTCTTCTTTGCTAAAGAAAAACAGGCCCGGCTTCCTTAACCTTTCCCAATAACTTAAAATTCCTGACACGTGGAATGACCTTCATTGCTTGCCTTTTCTCTCATGATGCTATACAGCAGAGAATGCTCCGTTTTGTAAATGTTTGCTCTGATTTAAATTCAGTAATATTAAGCTTTCTGTCTTCCCAGGACTAACTATTTTGTAAATGAAGAGCAGCGCATTTTAATCTATTGTAGCCAAGCTATTAGTTCCAATACAGGTTGCATCATGTGACATTTTCAGCTTGCCCAGTTCTGCTCAGGCCATAATTTGCCTCTATCCATCTCTGGTCCAAGTGGGTTGAATGATGGACAAGCCTGCCTACTCTGCTGATGACTGCATGCTTTACACCACCAATTGAACGTATAATGGCAATTGATTATTTAAATGTTAAAAGCAATTGATTAAGCAATGGGTGGCACAGTGGGTTAACGCAGTCTGTTATACCTCTGGGACCCGGATTTGAATGAAACCCAGACTGATGGAATTAAGGTTCTCCTCTGTCTTATGTATAATGAGGTTGGGCCTTTTCAATCCATTTTTCATGGCATGGGCCAATGCCAGAAAACTAACAAGCTGAAAATGTCACACAGCGGGGAGGCGGGGTGGGGGGGGGGTGCTCTTCTGAGACAGGGGGTTAAGGTATTTTAGTCAAGTAGAGTAGAGGAGCCTTCACTCTGCATTTGGCAGTGCCGAGTCTGACCTGGGAGTGCTCACACTGGAGCCTACCTATAGCGGGTGGTTTCCTGCCACAGCGGACATGTCAAGCCTTTGCTTACTTAAAGATTTTTTTTTTACAAAACCAGATCAATGAAAGATGTCAACTGCATTGTATTTGATTTGAAAGAAAAACAATTCATTTTAGAAATCATGGAAATTCGTCTCATCCAAGCTTCTGTATAAGATGCTGGATGTCTGCCAATTTTTGTGTCCAGTTTTCTTTGAGATATTTCGGAAATTCTCCAGCGCTAACTTGTCACTTTGAGCACAATAATTCATCATAAAGGTAACTGATTCTAAAACCACTCCAATTAAATCACTGGGTATCTGTGCGAAATGTGCATTTTTGTTTTAATACATTTGGAATGAAAGGATGCAGCACAGTGCGACATCTGTCCACTATTTGTATTTTAGGGCATAAAAGATCTGAAAGAGTGTTACTAATTCCTGAATTACTCCCTCCATTTGTTGTCCTTTACGCACTGAGCAAGTCAAACACTCACCGGGGTTTGGTGCTCTGAATAAATAGCATTCCAGGGAGATAATCCAGGCAGGGATTCACTGGACCCTCTAATGCCACCTTTCCCCAGGAGTCACAAGCGGGACGTTGGGAGAAAAACCTGCTGCGGCTGGGCAGCTAATCTTCATTTTTAATCCTTGGTCATCGGGTTATAGTTTAATATCGAGATTGTCAAGACATGCCGAGGAGGATCCTGTACTCCTGAGCGAATCAACGTATCTCACGTAGGGCTTGCGATTCCAGAACTCGGCCGTTTTAACGATTCCAAAATCCTGGGATTCGCAAGTGAAAATTCCTATGACGGAAATGAGCAAAGTTCTAGAACAGTGCTTAGGGTCTCATCTCTGCTCTTTGTGACATCCTCCTCTGATGTGATGTCCACTGCTCGCTTGTGTACGGCAACATCCGTAAGGAAAATTAACCTTTACCAGAAAAACCATGCAGGGAGCGATTAATGATGTAAACTGCTATAAGTTTTAGTTATGTTTATTAAAAAGAAAGACTTGCATTTATATAGTGCCTTTCACGACCTAAGTGTAGTCACTGTGTAATGTAGGGAAACACGGTAGCCAATTCGTACACAGCAAGCTCCCACAAACAGCAATGAGATAAATGACCAGATAATCTGTTTTAGTGATGTTGGTTGAGGGATAAATATTGGCCAGGACACCTGCTCTTCAAGGTAGTGCCATGGGATCTTTTACATCCACCTGAGAGGGCAGACGGGGCCTTGGTGTAACGTCTCATCCGAAAGACGGCACCTCTGACAGTGCAGCACTCCCTCAGTACTGCATTGGAGGGTCAGCCTGAATTATGGGTTCAAGTCTCTGGAGTGGGACTTGAACCCACAACCTTTTGACGCAGAGGCGAGAGTGCTACCAACTGAGCCACTGAGTTTAGTTTCTATTTTGACTGGGGGCAAGTGATCGTGGTGGGTGGGGGGGCGGGGGGTTGGTGGATCGTGGGGAGGGAGGCCGATTGCAGCAGAAGGTTTGCTTGGAGTCCGAGGGGGAAGCACTCCTGCTCCTCCTGGCCCGCAAGCAGCGCTGGAAAGGCACTCACCTGCTGGATCCGGCTGTTTTCGCCTCCCTTCAGCTGCTGGGTTTCCTGAGCACCGGAAAACCGGGCCCGCAGCCATTAAATGTAAAGGGCTGCTAAAATCTGAGGCACGCAGCCTCATTAACATATTTAAATTGCTGACCCGCCTCTCGATAGCAGGTTACTCACCCGCCCGTCAACCCGATTTTAAACCGGAAGTGGGCGTGTTTTTGCGGCGGGTTGGGGTCGGGGGACAGATTTCTAAGAATTTAACCCCCTCTCCTGCCCGTCCTGGGGGGGTTTAAAATTCCCCCCATTGTGCCCTTGCCGATTCAGACAGAAGTGCTAAGTGACTATCACCCGCTTACTTTATTTATGGGTCTTGTGTTTCTGGATTTTTCACCATTTTTCCACATGAGAAAGTTTAGAAATGAGTTACATTTGAGTAGTAACATTTTAAATTAAAGTGGATTTGCACAGGCATAAAATTCTCCTTGCGGCCATATTCTGGAGCCACCGAGGCAAAGCGGAGTTTATATGTTAAAGTGCTGGGCATTGGTGATGTGTTACCAGAACTATTGGAGAAAATAGGTATTTTTTGTTATCATGCTTCAGACTTCCTACAAACATCTACCCCCTATTGTTATTTGGAATAACCCTATTCATTAGAGCGCAGTATGGGATTTCTGCTGAGAATGTACTGAGGAGGGGCGGGGGTGGTTTTGACAAGCTTACTGGTGAACCACTGAATGGGGAAGTCAATCCCTGTGGTCATAAATAACAAAAAGGGGAACATGTGCCGTTCAGTTTGGTGGAAGATTTTGAAGCGAGACGAGAGGTAGACACATTCCCCTCTACGAGCAAAGCCGACTGCGCCTAGAGAGAGCTGGTCAGATTCAACAATAAGGCTGACTGGATAAGGTTAAATGAGCCTGCTAATAGGGGTAGTGTTGCTTACGTCAATGGGCCAGATTTTCCTGTGAAAGTCACAGCGAAGCTCACCGTTACGCCTGTGCATCTGGTACAGCAACTTCCGGCGACCGCACATGCACAGTCAAATGCACAAATCCAGAAGTTGCTGTACCAGATGCAACCCCCCCCCTTCGTAAACTCTGATGCCCGGGAGAGGGCGCCATGTTGGACCGAGAGCCTCATGAGAGAAACTTGCCGTGTAAGGGCCCATGAAAAGTCTCATGAGTGACAGGTGCCGCTCGTTCGCTGCTCACAGGAAAATCCGGCCCATTGTTTTATTGATACAGAATCTAGTCACAGTGCAGTGAGATTTACTACAAATATTTATCTATTTGTTCACTTAACAATTGCAAAATGAACTAGTTTGTGGATCTGCAGTCGGCCTTGTCTCCTTAAAGTGTGATTGGAGAGGCATGTGAGGGGACTAGTGAAAGGCACAAGATCTGGTTCACATCACACCCCTGGGTTACGCTATCATAAAGTAAGATATTGGGAAATCCAGGCATTTACGATACGCATTTACGATGTTTTTTTCTGAATCCTTGATGACAGGCTGTAACCCACTTTTTGACTTCAAATGAGTACAGCAATTATTGCCTGTTAGTTTTTTTTGATGCAATACATTTGTCTGACTATCTAGTGAAGATCTTTGTCTGCTGTGAATGTCTGTCGATTTTCTTCATTTGGTTATGTGGTTAGTCTGCATTTTTCCTGCTTTTTAATTGACTCTTTTCTTTCATTAACTCACCCATCATATATTGCAAAAAGCCTTTCTCCCCCCCCACCCCCAAACATGACATTTTCTCTCCTGTCAGATTGCTGGAAAAAAAATCATTGCGACATAAGAATGGTATAACAGTTTGTCACATGCCCGATGGTGTACCTCTTAAAATCTATAGCATATTAAAGCTATGATGATTTAATAGAAAAATATCACAAACTTACCCGCTCCATCTTCTAATCGCTTCAATAACTTCCTCATGCAAGGTCTGATGCACTCTGCTGGGACTCATGCATACCCTATCCCAATATTTTGCTGCTGTGTGCAGCAAAATCAATTTTTCTCTCTGTCTCTCTTTCTCTCCCATCTGTCTCTCTCTCCCATCTCTCTCTGTTTCTATCTCTCTTACATCTCTCTCCCTCCCACATCTCTCTCTCTCTTTCTCGCCCATCTGTCTGTCTCTCTCTCTCCCATCTCTCTCTCTCTCTCTCCCATTTCTATCTCCCTACATCTCTCTTTCTCTCCCATCTGTTTCTCTCTCTCCCATCTCTATCTCTCCGACATCTCTCTCTCTCTCTGGGCTCGCTTTTTCCCGGGAAATTGCGGGTGCGTTGTGGGTGGGGGGGCTTCGAAAATCGGGGAAATCCCATTCGGGTTCGGAGCCCGGCTGCAACCCGCAGACTTCTGGGTTCCCCATTGATGCATTTGGGAAACACTCCCTGTTTCAACAGACGTGTTTCAGCCAGCAACCAGTGGGAGATTCAAATGCTTATTTGACAGATGGGGAGAAAAGGTCACTTATTACAGCAGGGAACTCTGTTCTTTTAGACAAAGTTTTGGCTGCTAGATCTTTGTGATTGCACTGAAAATTCTGCGGTTCAAACATATTTAACTACTTTGCAGACCCCCTCAAACTCACCGCCAGGATGACCCCCCGGGCGCCATGGCTGCATTCACCACTACATCCGAGGGCAAGCAACATCACCAGCCTCGCCAGGCACGGTGTCCACCTCCGCCACGTGGAGCTCCACAACACAGTGCTGCACCACAGGCACCTGTACAACAGCACAGAGGGCAACAACAGAGAGAGCGATGTCACAGGACGCATTACCCTCGCCACAGTGTCTACAGACTGAGGCTCAGCTTCCTGGACCTCTCTGAGGAGCAGTGCATATGGAGGCTCAGAGTCAGTCGCCAGGTAGTCGCAGACATCTGTAGCCTCCTTCTTGCCGAGCTGCTCCCGAGCAGCATCTCCTTACCTTCACTGTCAAAGTCACCACTGCCCTCAACTTCTTCGCCTCTAGATCATTCCAGGGTGCCACTGGGGACATCGCTGGGGTCTCTCAGTCGTCTACACACAAGTGCTTGTTTTGCAGGGCCTCGCAGTACGTCAACTTCCCCATGGACGACCTCAGCCAGACAGAGAGGGCAGTGGGATTCCACGCTGTGGCTGGCTTCCCACGGGTGCAGGGTGCAAATAATTGCACCCATATAGCAATATGAGCACCTCCACACGAGCCAAGACTCTTCATCAACAGGAAGGGCTATCACTCCATCAACACTCAGCTCGTTTGTGACCACTGCAAGAGATTCCTTCATGTGTGCACCAAATTCCCTGGCAGCTGCCACGATTCCTTCATTCTGAGTGAATCCAACATCCCGCCCCTCTTCCATGCACCGAACACCCTTAAGGGCTCGCTCCCCAGGGACAAGGGATACCCCCTGCACATGTGGCTCATGACACCTCCGAGTAATCGCATCACCGAGCAACAGCATCAATATAACAGCCACATTGCCACCAGGCGTACAATTGAGCATGCCATAGGGTTGCTCAAGATGCGATTTAGGTGCCTTGATCATTCTGGGGGAGCACTTCAATACACACCGGACAGAGTGGGACGCATTACAGTCGTCTGTTGTGCCCTGCACAACATGGCACAAGAGAGGAGTGCCGCTTGAGGAGGCCCCATCCACATCTGCCACCCACATTGAGAAGGAGGAGGAGGAGCAGGAGCAGGAGCAACCCATGGGCAGTGCAGCGGCTCACCTGGCTGCTCGTGAGGCCAGGGAGTCACTGATATGTGAACGGTTCTCCGAACGTCAGACAGTGTGAAGAATCCAGTCCTCACACCACCTGGACAGAGCAGCGCCCACACCAGCCCACCCCCCTCCACCCCTCCCTGCACAAAACAGGCCTGCAACTACACATACACCCACTGCAGAGTGACCCAATGGGTGGCATCAAGTGTGGGTGTTCATGGTGAACCTCATGAAAGGGCCCTATTCAAGAAGCCAGTCAAGCATGGCCAAGATATGGCAGTAATGGTGACAATAATAATATTTAATGTGAGTTTAACATAAAGCTAATATAAATAAAAAACATGACCAACCGTCAAACACTCTTGTGCATCCCCTTCATGCTTACAAAACCTTCGCCTTTCTCTTCCTACTTCTATGTGGTGCTTCCCCTGTGGCTGCAGCAGAGGTAGTTGCTCTTGTTCATGCCCTGACCGATTAGATGCTTTGGGCCTACGCCCACTGGGTTTCGGTGCCCGTGAGGGCCTCTCCAAATACTGCTCCACCTGCACCCGTGCAGGGGCAGACTCGGCCACCTGGAGAGGAGGCATCATTGCGGGTACTGGTTGAGAGGGGGGGCAACAGGTGAGGCGCTAGTGTGGAGATTGTGCATGGCACCTGTTCCAGCACCTCGCAAATGTGCTGCTGCCCCTCGATCATTCTCCTTTTAAAGGATGGCCCTCAGGGTTCAGCATCTGTGTGCAGCTGAGCAGAGCCTGGAGAAGAGTGCTCCCACCGACGCGGACTCTCCACAGCTGCCCCTGCCACCAGTGTCTGCTCGTGCTCATGTGTGTGGTAACTCACCGTGTGCGACCCCAACTAACTGCGGACTGGGACTCACCAAGGTGTGTGTATCTGCGCTGGTGGATGGCTCGCTCAGATGTGACAGTGCACCCTCAGAGGCCGGCAGGTCCTCTGAGGAATCGCCCTCCGCCGTCACAGCGGTCGCTGAAGGCCCTGTAAGAGAACAGAAGGCAATATTAAGCATCATAACAGATGTGTCATGTTGTGATGAGCAATTACTGAGGTGCTGAAGATGGCAAGGCATGGTTAACATCAATTCATATTGTGTGTGCTGAATGTTAAAGTTATGTCACCAGACGTTTGTTGGTTTGGGTCTCGGCGTCCCGACGGACAGGCACTCGAGGGTGTCGGCTAAGCTCCAGCGCCTCCTGCTTCGTGTCTGTGAGGACGACGATTTGTTGTGGCCCCCTCTCTGGTCCTCACCCTCTCCCGTGCTTTCAGGGCTCTCTTTCTATAAGGGGAGAAAGTACAGACGCGTGAGTGAGTGATGGTGAAGTGACCACCAATGAATGCATTTGTTTGGGTGAGGTTGACCGTGAAAGAGATGCATCAGAGGGTGAGTCTGAGACAGAGCCATGACATTGTATGGAGGATCTGGTTGAGTGGTAGTGGTGGGGTGACTAATGGGGAGGTGAGGAAGTGCCGGTAATTTGAGGAAGAGCCTTAAGTGGGTTGTAGGGAGTGATGTGTTAGAGTAGTGTTGGCAGTGCAGAATGAGTTGGGGCTGGGGATGGTGATGTGTGGAAGACTAGTGAGTGTCGGAGAATGAGTAGGTGTACTCACTTTTGGCTGGCCTAGTTAGGTCAATTGAAGCGCTCCTGCACTGGATCCAGGTGCGGGAGATGTTGCTGCTAGCTGGTGGTGACCTCCTCTGCCACCTCGAGGCCAGGCCTATCTTGTAGCAGAGGCAGGCCACTTCCTCTTCCTCACCCCATCCAGTAGCACCTGGAGTGAGGCATCGCTAAATCTTGGAGCAGCCTTTCCTCTGTGCTGCTCCATGTGTTTGCTCCTGGAGCAGCCATTGGAGGACTGCTCCATTTAAATAGAGCTCCTCCAGCTGACAGCCAGTGATTGCAGGTGTGTCAGTCCGCCCACTGCGCAACTTTCGGACGGCAAACCCGGAAGCCACGTTAAGTGGCTCCAATTGACTCTCGATTTGCGTGGGAAACGGACATTTTTCATTGGCACGCGTGGGTAACCACACCCAGTCAACCCCCTGCTGCCATCCCGCCTCTATTCCACTATCTGGGCCTCTGTCTCTTTTTCTCTCCCATTTCTCTCTATCTCTCCTACATCTCTCTCTTTCTCTCCCATATCTCTCTCCTGTCTCTCTCTTTCTCTCATCTGCTCTCTCTCATTCCCATCTCTCTTCTCTGTCGTCTCTCCATCTCCCTCTCTCCACACATCTCTCTCATCTCTCTCTCATCTCTCCATCACATCTATCTCTCTCTCTCTCTTCCACACATCTCTCTCATCTCTCTCATCTCTCATCCCACACATCTCTCTCTCTCTCCCTTCTCTCACTCCCACAATCTCTCACTCTCTCTCTTCACTTCTCTCATCTCTCTCTCTCCTCTCTCCACACTCTCTCTCTCTCTTCTCTCCACACTCTCTCTCTCCTCTCTCACCACTCATCTCTCATCCTCTCTCCCACACATCTCTCTCCTCATCCTCTCTCTCTCCACACATCTCATCTCTTCTCTCTCTCTCTCCACACATCTCTCTCTCTCTCTCTCCCACACGACACACTCTCTCTCCTCTCTCCACACATCCTCTCTCTCTCTCTCTCTCTCCACTACATATCTCTCTCTCTATCTCTCTCTCTCCCACACATCTCTCTCTCTCTCTCTCTCTCTCCACACATCTCTCTCTCTCTCTTCACATCATCTCTCTCTCTCTGCCCACATCTCTCTCTCTCTCTCTCTCTCCCAACACATCTCTCTCTCTCTCTCTCACACAGCTCTCTCTCTCTCTCTCTTCCACATCATCTCTCTCTCTCTCTCTACCCACACTTCCTCTCTCTTCTCTCTTCCACACATCTCTCTCTCTCTCTTCCACACATCTCTCTCTCTTCTCTCTCTCCCACACATCTCTCTCTCTCTCTCTCTCTCCCACACATCTCTCTCTCTCTA